>NC_084756.1:6591015-6803515 GCF_033978785.1 Entelurus aequoreus | reverse complement strand
TTAACCTGTTAAACTTGGGGACCAAATGTTCCACTACAGACTGTAATACTAACTCTGAACTAGTATTACACTCAAATGTTCAAGTTAAAGTACCAATGATTGTCACACACACACTAGGTGTGGCGAAATTATTCTCTGCATTTGACCCATCACCCTTGATCACCCCCTGGGAGGTGAGGGGAGCAGTGGGCTGCGCCCGGAAATCATTTTTGGTGATTCAACCCCCAATTCCAACCCTTGATGCTGAGTGCCAAACAGAGAGGTAATGGCTCCCATTTTTTATAGTCTTTGGTATGACTCGGCCGGGGTTTGAACTCTCAGCTGCATTCGGGCGGAAGGCGGGGTACACCCTGGACAAGTCGCCACCTCATCGCAGGGCCAACATTTGTGTATATATATATATATATATATATATATATATATATATATATATATATATATATATATATATATATATATATATATACACACACACACACACACACATACACTATATATACATACATGTATGTATGGTTTATAAAGTAGATACTGTATATGTTTAGGATCTACAGCCCGCAGGCAACAGGACTGGTTTGATGAGAACAATGATCACATCAGAGAACTTCTCCAGGAGAAACATTGTCTGCACAAAGCCCACCTCAGTTATCCAACCTCCTCTCAAAAACAGTCTGCCCTCAAGAACATCAAAGCAACCATCCAGCGGGAGCTGCGTCGGATGCAGGACGACTAGCTCTGCAGAAAATCTGACGACATCTAGTCCTATGCAGACCAGAATGACAACAAGAAGTTCTACAGTCCCCTCAAGGCCATCTACGTCCCCACAACATCAGGACCTCCCCCTCTCCTCAGTGCTGATGGCAGCACACTGGTCACAGACATAGAGAAGATCCTTGAGCGCTGGGCTGAGCACTTCCACGGTGTCCTCAACCGCCCCTCAGCCATCAATTACGAAGCCATTGCACGCCTCCCTCAAGTCCCAGTCAACACCTCCCTTGACGAACCACCAACGGAAGCTGAGGTCATCAAAGCCATCAGAGGACTTCCAAATGGCAAAGCACCTGGTCCTGATGCAATTCCAGCAGAAATCTACACAGCTGGTGGACCACCTCTGACCAAACAACTGGTAGACCTATTCTGCACCATGTGGAACCAAGGGAACTTGCGACAGGAGTTCAAAGATGCCTACATCGTTCACCTATACAAACGCAAGGGCAACAGGCGGGACTGCATCATCCACCGCGGCATTGCTCTGCTGTCTGTAGCAGGAAAAATCCTGGCCAGAATTCTGCTAAACCGCCTGACGGAACATCTCGAACACGAAGACCTCCTACCAGAGAGCCAATGCGGTTTCAGGCAAGGTCGTGGTACAGTCGACATGTTCTTTGCCGCTCGCCAACTACAAGAGAAGTGCCGAGAACAGAACGTAAGTCTATTCTCCACTTTTGTAGATCAGACGAAGGCCTTCGACACTGTCAGATCATGGCCAAGTTTGGCTGCTCTAACATCTTCATCAACATCCGCAAATTCCATGATGGAATGCAGGCACAAGTCCAGGACAATGACGCTTCATCTGAGCCTTTCCATGTGGAAAACAGAGTCAAACAAGGCTGTGTTCTGGCACCAACCCTGTTCAGCATGATGTTCTCAGCCATGCTGACAGATGCTTTCTGGTCTGGGGACATGGGGATAGACCTGCGCTACTGCACTGATGGCAAGCTGTTCAATCTGCAAAGACTCCAGGCAAAGACGAAAGTACAGACCACCAAGGTTCGCGACTTCCTCTTTGCGGACGACTGTGCCCTGAACGCTTCCAATGAGCTGGAAATGCAACTGAGCATGAACAACTTCGCCACAGCATGCTCAGACTTTGGACTCACCATCAGTACAAAGAAAACAGAGGTGATGCATCAACCTGCTCCTGGAGACCCGTACACTGAGCCCCTCGTCAGCGAATGGTGAAGACCTCAAAGCTGCTGAAAAGTTTGTCTACCTGGGTAGCACCTTGTCACGCGTGGGCAACATCGACGAGGAGGTCGATGACAGAACAGACTCCGCAGTTCTGTCTGGGAGCGCAGAGGGCTTTGCCTACGGACCAAACTTAAGGTCTACCGTGCTGTTGTCCTACCCGCCCTGCTGTATGCCTGTGAGACCTAGACTGTATACAGCCGGCATGCTAAACAGCTTAACGCCTTCCACATGAGATCCCTCTGGAGGCTGCTTAAGATCAGGTGGCAGGACAAGATCCCAGACACTAAGGTCCTCCACAGGGCTGAGATGGAGAGCATCTATGCCATCCTCAAGCGCTCCCAGCTGAGATGGGCTGACCATGTCTGCCGCATGTCAGACGAACGCCTACCAAAAAGGCTCCTGTACGATGAACTGCACCATGGAAAGTGCTCACGCGGCGGACAGAGGAAACGCTTTAAGGACACCCTAAAGGCCAGTCTCAGGGGCTGTGGTCTGGACCCAGAGACCTGGGAAGCCGATACCCGACATCGTTCCGACTGGCGCTCTGCAGTCTGGCATGGCGTAGCAGACTTCGAGGAAAAAAATATCCATGAAGCCGAACAGAAGCGACAGCGCCGCAAGACCAGAGACAGTTCCTCCCTCTCAGCCAGCCATAATCTGCCCTCACTGCAGCCGCTCATTCCGCGCAAGGATTGGCCTCATCAGCCATCTTTGCACACACAAGTCAACGTGAAGTCACCTGGTCATCTTCCAAAGCGAAGGACCAACATATATGTTTATCCTGCCATCCATTTTCTACCGCTTGTCCCTTTTGGGTTCGCGGGGGGGCTGGAGCCTATCTCAGCTGCGTATAAACACACATAAATATATGCATAAACACACATAAAGGTCCTGAGTAGTCCTGAGTTCAATCCCGGGCTCGGGATCTTTTTGTATGGAGTTTGCATGTCCTCCCCGTGACTGCGTGGGTTCCCTCCGGGTACTCTGGCTTCCTCCCACCTCCAAAGACATGCACCTGGGGATATGCCCCTCCCACCTCCAAAGACATGCACCTGGGGATAGGTTGACCCTAGGTTGGCCCTAGTGTTTGAATGTGAGTGTGAATGTTGTCTGTCTATCTGTGTTGGCCCTGTGATGAGGTGGTGACTTGTCCAGGGTGTACCCCGCCTTCTGCCTGAATGCAGCTGAGATAGGCTCCAGCACCCCGTGCGACCCCAAAAGGGACAAGCGGTAGAAAATGGATGGATGGATAGTTGGTTCTTTATTTATTATATAAAAAGCTCATCAAAACAACAATAATAAATTATACAAACATGATGGTTGGTTGCTTAGTGAAGTAAGTAACTTAGTAGCTGAGTTACTTACTCATGAAAACAAATCAGGTTTATTGAGGTCTTCTATTGGTCTCCAGAGTCTTGGAGCAGGAAACTCCTGCCTTTGAGCCCCTGACATCCTTTCTGGCTTCCACCAACCCACTGGTTAGTTCTGGTGTCCACCCACTGTTAGTTAGTTCTGGGGTCCACCCACCCACTGGTTAGTTCTAGTGTCCACCCACTCACCCACTGGTTAGTTCTGGGGTCCACCCACCCACTGGTTAGTTCTAGTGTCCACCCACCCACTGGTTAGTTCTGGTGTCCACTCACCCACTGGTTAGTTCTGGGGTCCACCCACCCACTGGTTAGTTCTGGTGTCCACCCACTGGTTAGTTCTGGTGTCCACCCACCCAAAAAAGTCTTGTTTGGATAATGTTATCTACTAAATCCATCCATCCATTTTTCTACCGCTTGTCCCGTTCGGGGTGGCGGGGGGTGCTGGAGCCTATCTCAGCTGCATTGGGGCAGAAGGCGGGGTACACCCTGGACAAGTCGCCACCTCATCACATCCATCAAGCATAATTGTCTCATTGATGTTTCTTTGAACTATTTTTGTCTTCCTTCTTCTCTCTCCTCCTCCTCTGCTGTCTTTCTCCAACAGATAGGCTAAAAATAGACTTTCTCCTTCAAAGTGCAGACTGTTTCTTCTCTGAGCCAGCAGAAGATGCTGGAGACACCAGGAGGCCTTTCAACATGTCCTCATGAGGCGGGTGCAAAGACTCAGGAGGAGCTCGGAATAGCAGCGAAGACACCTTTGATGGAGGCACCACCTTTGTGCTAATGTTAGCATTCACCACCTTTGTGCTAATGTTAGCATTCATTCAACACCTTTGTGCTAATGTTAGCATTCACCACCTTTGTGCTAATGTTAGCCTTCATTCAGCACCTTTGTGCTAATGTTAGCATTCAGCACCTTCGTGCTAATGTTAGCATTCATTCAGCACCTTTGTGCTAATGTTAACATTCATTCAGCACCTTTGTGCTAATGTTAGCATTCACCACCTTTGTGCTAATGTTAGCCTTCATTCACCACCTTTGTGCTAATGTTAGCATTCAGCACCTTTGTGCTAATGTTAGCATTCATTCAGCACATTTGTGCTAATGTTAGCCTTCATTCAGCACCTTTGTGCTAATGTTAGCATTCACTAGGCTGACCATACGTCCTCTTTTCCTCGGACATGTCCTCTTTTGCGGGGGTGTCCGGGGTGTCCGGGCGGGGTTTCCTATTTGCCTCAAATGTCCGGCATTTTGAATTAGGGTTGCGTGTATTTTCAACGTACGTCCAGGGTTAAGTTACGAAGGGGTTTGTCACGGCCAGGGCGCATTCCAATGCGCCCTCATCTGTTCGTCCTGACGAACGCACCTCGGGACACGCCCACGGCCGCGGCGCACGTCCAGGGACGCGCGTCTCCGCCCTGCAGCTGCCACCAGCTGCAATCATTTACCGGCAATCGGCACACTTGCCTGTAATGAAGGAGCTGCCTACATAATAAATCTTTGTATATACTGCCCTCTGGTGTCTGAGCCGTCACCTCCCTTAGTCCAACTACAACAGGGTTAAACAAAACAAACTGAAGGTGTGCGCACGCAGAAAAATTTGTGAGGGAGGGGCAGAGACACAGCGCGAGAGAGCTAGTGAGTGAAGAGACCATACTTGCCAACCCTCCCGTTTTTAGCGGAAGACTCCCGGTATTCAGCGCCTCTCCCGATAATCTCCCGGCAGACAAGAGACAGACAAACATGCCAAAACGTAAATGCAATTTCACGGATGATTTGCGGAAAAAGTATTCGTGTTTTCGTCCTGGCCGTGACACATGGGAAGCAGAATGCACCGTGTGCAAAGCAGGAACGTACGTATCTGTGGCAAATAAAGGGGCTAAAGATCTACAAGCCCATATTGACACTAAAAAGCACAAAACAGCTGTGCAGGGCGAGAGCTCGTCTGCTAAATTGACAGAGTATTTTGTGCGACCTGGAAAAGGAGAAGACGTTGTAAACGCAGCAGAGGGTGTTTTAGCATTCTACACAGTCAAACACCATAACAGTTACAGGTCGATGGATTGCACCAGTGCTTTGCTGAAAAAAGCATTCCCAGACTCAGACACGGCAAAAAAGTTTTCAAGTGCACGCACCAAAACAGAGGCGATTGTCAACAGTGTTATAGCGCCCCACAGCATCGACATTGTGCTAGAGGCGCTCAAAGAAATAAAGTACTGTGGCATCGCTACAGATGGGAGTAACCATGGTGCAGTGAAAATATTCCCAATCATAATCCAGTATTTTGACTGGAAGAAAGGTGGTGTACAATCAACATTGCTTGAGGTCAAAGGCACACCTAATAAGACAGCGGACACCATTGCAAACTACTTGATTGAAACACTGAGAAAAAATAATTTGTCAGAAAAATGTATAGCATTTACTGGTGACAACTGCAACACAAACATGGGAGGAATCAGACGTGATGAAGGGGGGAAGAATGTGTATGCAAATTTGAAGAAGCTGCTCCAGAATAAGACGCTGATCGGTGTGGGTTGCCCAGCACACATAATGAACAATTGTGTCCATCATCAGGCCCGGCCCTAACCAATCTGGCGCCCTAGGCAAGATTTTAGGTGGCGCCCCCCCACATCGGCAGTGAAGTGTATATACTCACAAGAAATCGAATAGCTTTGTCTTTGACCTTTTTTGTACTTAAAGAAAGCAAATTAACAATCAGAATTGTTAACAAGATAAAAAAACTATGGATAAATAAATGAATACAAAAAATAAAAAATGAATATATGAAATACAATATTTTTTACATATATAAACACAAAATAAAACGTGTCAACAAGTTGCATAAAATAAATAAAAAATACAATATAAATAAGGCACTGCACAAAACAAGATATCAAACCAGTATGACTTTAACAACTATATTACAAAAAAAGGGGATCCAACAGAGTTCTCTATTTGTGCTTTTTAATATTGCATTAACTAGAATGACTTACAAATTACTGTACACCAGGGAGTACTGTAATTACCTAACGTTACATTATTATTTTCCATAACAATTTAGCCCCCTCCACAATATTAACCCGAAGTTAAAACAGAACTAGCTATTTATTGATTAGGAATTGCCGAATCATGTAACATTAGCTTAATGCTAAAGGTTACTATCACATTCTGTAACAGACAAATAATTTCATGTAGGCTAACGTTACCTACCTGCTACCTCTGTCTTTTTCTCGTTTCTCCTCCTCTTCTTTTCTATTTTTTCTTCCCTGGGCACCTGACAGTTTTGGCCGTTTTGACATCTTGTGTTGATTTTTTTTATGTGGTGACGTCCAAAAAGAGTCATGATACGGGAAGGGAGGGGGCGCACCGTGCGGGGGGAGGGGGGTGTATTGTTGTAACAAATAATATTTCTATTAAATAGGCTTTACTTTGCATTTTAATTAACGTGGGATTATTTGATGTATTTAGAAATAATAGTACCAACTTTTTTTATTTTTTTCCTCCAACATTTGTGGCACTGGCGTGGCGCCCCCTGATGGACGGCGCCCTTAGCATTTGCCTATACGGCCTATGCCACGGGCCGGCCCTGTCCATCATGGTGCAGACACACTTGATATTGAAATTGAGAATATCATGTTCAAAATCTACCAGTACTTCCACATTTACACTGTGCGCACGGAGAGTTTGAAGAAGTACTGTGACTTTGTAGATGTTGAATACAGAAAGACACGATGGCTGTCATTATTCCCTGGAATCGAGAGGCTGCTGCAGATGTTTCCAGCATTAAAGGGATATTTTATGTCCCAGGAAAAAACACCTGTAATGATCAAGAGGTTTTTTGAAAATGAATTCAGTGAAATTTACCTCTGGCACATGCATTCACTCATGTGTGTGTTCCACTCACCCATTAAAGAAATGGAAAAGGAAAGTAATTCCATTGTTGAAGTGCGTAACATCTTGCAGAGAGTCCACACAACACTTGAGGAACGGCAGAAAAACAACTTCATGTCCCTGAAAGTTAAGGGACTCCTGGCACAGAAGCGCACAGATGGGCATGGAAAAGAATGTGGACAGTTCTATGCTGATGTGCAGGGTCTCTACAGTGCATGCCTGCAGTATCTCCAGAAGTGGATGACACCCATGGAAGAATTCACCCCACTCATGTGGATGGATCTGAGTCAGACACCTAGTTGGAATGATGTGGAAGCCTGCATCAAGTACCTTGGAGAAAAGGGGGTGCCAATTGATGATGCCAAGTGTTTTGATCAGGTCACCAATCTCAAGAAATTCACTGAGAGTAGCAACAGTGATGGAGAGTTCAATGGCCTGCAAGTGCACCAGAAGTGGTGCAAATATTTTGAGAAGGCCAAAAGCATTGCATGTTACTCAGAGCTGCTGAAGATTGCACAGTTTGTCTTTGCCCTTCCTTCTCACAATGCAAATGTTGAGAGGGTTTTCTCACTGATGCAGAGCCAGTGGACCAAGGAAAAGAGAAGGTTGTCTGTTGAGTCATTGAAAGGGCTTCTATTTGTACAATACAACTTCAAAGAAACATCCTGCACGGACTTACATGCTTATTTGATGAGCAACCGGAAACTGCTGGGGAAAATAAGCTCTTCAGCTAAATATGCATGGGCAAACAAGGAAGGCCAGGGAGACGAGGATGAAGACCCAGGAGATGAGGAGGAAAACCAAGGAGATAAGGCCAAGACGACTAAATAAGAAGAAACGCAATACACCACTTCTCCTTTTTTTTTTGTTTTAAATGTTGACTCTGCATTATTTTTTAAATTTTTTTTACAGAAGCCTAAAATAATTGGCTCAGAAATGTACCTCTGTTTTTGTTGTTTTAAGTGATTTGTGAAATACTCTTCACCTATGGTGTATTCTCTGAAAACATCTGTTTTTGTTTCAAAAGTTTTGAGGCATTATTTATATTTTTTTACATTAGAATGGTCCACTAGACTGAGAAGAGACATTTTAAAGAATGGGCTGTTACCCGTTTTTTGTTTAAATATAATTAACCTGTTTTGAGGCATTATTTATGTTTATATTATATACAAGAGGTTATTTTGAATATTGCTACCTCTGTACTTTTTCTAAAACTGTGAATGTTACAGAATATAAGTGTGACTTATTTTGTTATATTGTCAACGGAGGAGAAAAAAATGCTTTATTTAAATAAATATATTATTTATAAAGCAAGTTCAAGTATCATTGGCAAATTTTCACCTAGCCCCGGCCTTGGCGTGCTGTCCGCCTTGGCACGCATATATGTGTCCTCTTTTTGGGATTTCAGAATATGGTCAGCCTAGCATTCACCACCTTTGTGCTAACGTTAGCATTCACCACCTTTGTGCTAATGTTAGCCTTCATTCAGCACCTTTGTGCTAATGTTAGCCTTCATTCAGCACCTTTGTGCTAATGTTAGCATCCACCACCTTTGTGCTAATGTTAGCCTTCATTCAGCACCTTTGTGCTAATGTTAGCATTCACCACCTTTGTGCTAATCTTAGCCTTCATTCAGCACCTTTGTGCTAATGTTAGCATTCACCACCTTTGTGCTAATGTTAGCATTCATTCAGCACCTTTGTGCTAATGTTAGCATTCACCACCTTTGTGCTAATGTTAGCCTTCATTCACCACCTTTGTGCTAATGTTAGCATTCAGCACCTTTGTGCTAATGTTAGCATTCATTCAGCACTTGTGTGCTAATGTTAGCATTCACCACCTTTGTGCTAATGTTAGCCTTCATTCACCACCTTTGTGCTAATGTTAGCATTCATTCAGCACCTTTGTGCTAATGTTAGCATTCACCACCTTTGTGCTAATGTTAGCATTCAGCTCCTTTGTGCTAATGTTAGCATTCATTCACCACCTTTGTGCTAATGTTAGCATTCATTCAGCACCTTTGTGCTAATGTTAGCATTCACCACCTTTGTGCTAATGTTAGCCTTCATTCACCACCTTTGTGCTAATGTTAGCATTCAGCACCTTTGTGCTAATGTTAGCATTCATTCAGCACCTTTGTGCTAATGTTAGCCTTCATTCAGCACCTTTGTGCTAATGCTAGCATTCACCACCTTTGTGCTAATGTTAGCATTCACCACCTTTGTGCTAATGTTAGCATTCACCACATTTGTGCTAATGTTAGCATTCACCACATTTGTGCTAATGTTAGCATTCATTCAGCACCTTTGTGCAAATTTTAGCATTCACCACCTTTGTGCTAATGTTAGCATTGACCACCTTTGTGCTAATGTTAGCATTCACCACCTTTGTGCTAATGTTAGCATTCACCACCTTTGTGCTAATGTTAGCATTCAGATGAATGGTGGAGGTGATGCAAACAAGCTGCCATGCAAGGAGTCAAGAAATGACAAAGAAGAGTTTGACTTGGATGATTATTGGCGTGATTGTTATCTCATACAACATGTTATCTCATATAACATATAACATTGTTATCTCATACAACATGTTATCTCATACAACATGTTATCTCATATAACATTGTTATCTCATACAACATGTTATCTCATATAACATTGTTATCTCATACAACATGTCATCTCATATAGCATTGTTATCTCATACAACATGTTATCTCATATAACATATAACATTGTTATCTCATACAACATGTTATCTCATATAACAAACAACATTGTTATCTCATACAACATGTTATCTCATATAACATATAACATTGTTATCTCATACAACATGTTATCTCATATAACATTGCTATCTCATACAACATGTTATCTCATAAAACATTGCTATCTCATACAACATGTTATCTCATACAACATGGTGGTGCTCATGTGGTGCTCCTCACTAAAAGACACACAGCGGTTCCTTTTAACGGAAGCAAACATGCCAAGTCCTTGCAGGTCCATAGATTGTCCTTGTAAAGTGCAGGTAAGACTACATGGAGAGTCAAATACTACATCTGCTCCCCTCCTACAGCATACTGTATGTACACATCTTCATTTCACAGAAAGAACAAGGCCATCATGACTGATGGAGGCGTCTCAGTGAGGTGACATTGAGTTTCAGTGAAGGTCACATGATCACACATTCTTTCTGCATGCATACATATTGCATATTGTCCCCTGCAGTGTCGGCATGCACGTCAATCTAACACAACTTTACATTCAATATTGCTAACTCTTTCTTCTTCCAGCTTTGTTTCAGATGTCACACCACCGTTGTGTTCCATTGTTGTTGTTGTCCTTTTATACTCCATTGTTGTTATTGTTGTCATTGTTGTTGTTGTCCTTAGTGCACAGTAAATGTGCTCCATTGTTGTTATTATTGTCATTGTTGTTGTTGTCCTTTGTGCACAGTAAATATGCTCCATTGTTGTTATTGTTGTCATTGTTGTTGTCATTGTTGTTGTTGTCCTTTGTGCACAGTAAATATGCTCCATTGTTGTTATTGTAGTCATTGTTCTGGTTGTCCTTTGTGCACAGTAAATATACTCCATTGTTGTTATTGTTGTCATTGTTGTTGTTGTCCTTAGTCCACAGTAAATATGCTCCATTGTTGTTATTGTTGTCATTGTTGTCCTTTGTGCACTGTAAATATGCTCCATTGTTGTTATTGTTGTCATTGTTGTTGTTGTCCTTTGTGCACAGTAAATATGCTCCATTGTTGTTATTGTAGTCATTGTTCTTGTTGTCCTTTGTGCACAGTAAATATACTCCATTGTTGTTATTGTTGTCATTGTTGTTGTTGTCCTTTGTGCACAGTAAATATGCTCCATTGTTGTTATTGTTGTCATTATTGTTGTTGTCCTTTGTGCACAGTAAATATACTCCATTGTTGCTATTGTGTCATGGTTGTTGTTGTCCTTTGTGCACAGTAAATATACTCCATTGTTGTTATTATTGTCATTGTTGTTGTTGTCCTTTGTGCACAGTAAATATACTCCATTGTTGTTATTGTTGTCATTGTTGTTGTTGTCCTTTGTGCACAGTAAATATACTCCATTGTCATTATTGTTGTCATTGTTGTTGTTGTCTTTTGTACACAGTAAATATACTCCATTGTTGTTATTGTTGTCATTGTTGTCCTTTGTGCACAGTAAATATACTCCATTGTTGCTATTGTGTCATTGTTGTTGTCCTTTGTGCACAGTAAATATACTCCATTGTTGTTATTGTTGTCATTGTTGTTGTTGTCCTTTGTGCACAGTAAATATACTCCATTGTTGTTATTGTTGTCATTGTTGTTGTTGTCCTTTGTGCACAGTAACTGTACTCCATTTTTGTTATTGTTGTTATTGTTGTCCTTTGTGCACAGTAAATATACTCCATTGTTGTTATTGTTGTCATTGTTGTTGTTGTCCTTTGTGCACAGTAAATATACTCCATTGTTGTTATTGTTGTCATTGTTGTTGTTGTCCTTTATGCACAGTAAATATACTCCATTGTTGTTATTGTTGTCATTGTTGTTGTTGTCCTTTGTGCACAGTAAATATACTCCATTGTTGTTATTGTTGTCATTGTTGTTGTTGTCATTCGTGCACAGTAAATATGTTCCATTGTTGTTGTTGTGAAGTTTAATAGTCTCTCACATAGCGATGCATAGATGTTCCTCCTCACTGAGTTCCTTTGCTGGTGGCCATGATGTTGTTATTATTATTATTATTATCATGATGTTGTTATTCAATCCCAACAAAAAGGAAAACAATAATCAAAATACAGGAAAAAGACGCACTCTCCAAACAACTTCGTAAAACAAAAACAAAGAGGTGCACTTCAGGACAAAGCGAGGCCAGCAACACCCGTGTCCTCTGATCATTTTAACACAAACTACCGTCTGATAACTTGAATACAAACTACCCAACACAGATGACAGGAAGTGATGCCCTTAAATGGTCACAGCTGTGGTCAATCAACTGACATAACATTAAATCAACAATGAAAGTGCACAAATAATAGACAAAAGGGAAAATTGTACAAAATAAATCAAAGGCTCAATACAGTATCATAGGAAAATAAATAAAGCATTAACAACATAAAAAAATGTGTGGGCAACAGTTATAATATTTTTTATTGCTTTATTTTTTATTTTATTCATTTATTTTAAAAAATAAATAAAGCAATAAAAAATAGTATAATGGTTGCCCACACATTTTATTTTTATTGCTTTATTTATTTATTTTAATTTTTATTTAATAATAAATGAATAAGTAAAGCAATAAAACATGTATTATAATGGTTGCCCACACATTTTTTTAAATTTTTTTTATTGCTTTATTTATGACATGAATTTATTTATTTTTATTTAAAAAAAACCCAAAAAACCACATAAATAAAGCAATAAAATGTTTTTATTATAATGGTTGCCACCCACACATTTCTTACATTTTTGTATTGCTTTATTTATTCTATTTATCTATTTATTTATTTTTAAAGATACATACATAGATTTAAAAAATGGTTGCCCACACCCCTTTTAAAAAAAAAATTGCTTTATTTATTATATGTATTTTTTTAAATGTATATTTAAAACAACAACAACAACAACAACAACAACAACAACAACAACAACAACAACAACAACAACAACAACAACAACAACAACAACAAATAAAGCAATACAATGATTTTATTATACTGGTTGCCCACACATTTTTCATTTTTTATTGCTTTATTTATTATATATATTTTTTATTAAAAAAAAATAAAAAATTAAGCAATACACATTTTTTATTGTAATGGTTGCCCACCCATTTTTTAATTGTTTTATTTATTATAGATCTTTAAAAACAAAAAAACAAAAAACTAAAATAAAGCAAATTATTATAATGGTTGCCCACACATTTTCACTTCCTGTTGACAATCACACACTCAGAAGACATTTTCCTGTGTTTGGTAGTTAGTATTCAAATGATTATTAGGACGCGGGTGTTGCTGGCCTTGTTTTTCCTTGAACAACAATGATCCATGACAAACAAGATGCACAAAAAAAAAAAAAACAGTCAACATTTTGTATCCCTGCTACAGCGATTTGGCCGAGGTGTTAAATTAGAAAAGATCCTTCTAAAGAAAAGTGTTTGCATGCATAGTCAACCTTTTTCAATCTGTTTTTTTACCCCGTTAAAAACATATGCACCATGAATTATGCATAAACACCTTGGTATCATTACAGTAGATGTCAGGTGTGGATCCACCCATGGCATTTGTTTACATTGTGACGCCGGTGAGCTACGGTGTGTAGTGAAGCATGTTTAGCCTCCTCCTCCAGTGATAATGCTACTTGTAGGAAACATACTTTATTTGTCGCTATGGAGGCCAGGGTTAGTGATTTAGAAGGAGCTAAAACACTTTATCTTTACTTTTAACACCAATATGCGTCCTTTCTCCCTTTTCTGTCTACACACTGTGTCTGCTTGTAAGTACTCTGTGTGTGTGCGCTGCCCAACATGCTCCTCTGCTCCTAAAACCAGCAATGTCATGAAGACGCACCGTCATGCCCGTTAAAAAAATGAATAAATAGGGAAGCGGTACTTCTATAGTACCGTTTTTGATTCCTTAGTACCGGTATACTATACTAGTACCAGTATACTATACTAGTACTGGTATACTATACTAGTACCAGTATACTATACTAATACCGGTATGCTATACTAGTACCAGTATAGTATACTATACTAGAACCGGTATAGCATAGAACCCTAGTTGTGAGGACTGAAAGCATTTAGTGTTTGGTGCAGATAGTTAACCAAGTTATGTCTCATTTAAACACAACAAAGATCAAATGAAGGTATGAGAGAATTAGTAAGATTTCATTAAAATGTCAGAATGTTTTGTTTTATTGGCCCGGCTTGTCGGCCATCTTTGTGCAGGACTCAGCATTTTCATTTTAATGCCTCTTTTTTTTATTTTTTATTGTTCCCACGAGATCACCTTTCTCACACTCATAAATAAAAAAAATTCACTGTCCCCCCCCCCAAACATATTTTAAAGTGTAAATACATGAGGACATTTATACAAGAGAATTTAGTAAGATGTCATTAAAAAAACTGATATTTTCAGACGTTTCCTGTGCAATTGTGACCAAATAAAGCATTTTCATGGCAAAATGTACAGGTTTTTTTTAGCGGCTTCTATGTTGTTTTCCGCCTGGCACTAGTGTTTGACTTGCCTCCATTGGATAAGGTTAACAACTGGGATGTTTCTAGATGTTTCCTGTGCAATTGTGACCGGATAAAGCATTTCCACGTCTTTTATGGTGATTTTTCTTCAACAAACTTCCCAAAAAGACTTGACATGACAACTTGTCATCTCAGATGTTGTAGATGTAACTGACGAGTCAGCTTGTGTTACTTCCTCAAATGATTCATTTTCTTGTAAGTGATGTTCTTTCTCAGATAAACAATACAATTTAAGTGCAAATTAAAATACAGATTCAGCACTTTAGTCATATGTTTTGCGCTCAAGAAACTTATTCATGACTTTGGCTACAGACTTCTTCTGTTTGTTTGATATTGTCATTACTGCCACAAGTGGTGGAAAAGTTTATTACACCGACCACAGCTGACAAACATATTTTTTGGCAGCACTTTTGGGGGCCTTATATGTTTAATTTTATATATATATATATATATATATATATATATATATATATATATATATATATATATATATATATATATATATACAAACCCCGTTTCCACATGAGTTGGGAAATTGTGTTAGATGTAAATATAAACGGAATACAATGATTTGCAAATCATTTTCAACCCATATTCAGTTGAATATGCTACAAAGATAAATAAATAAATGATAAATGGGTTATACTTGTATAGCGCTTTTCTACCTTCAAGGTACTCAAAGCGCTTTGACAGTATTTCCACATTTACCCTTTCACACACTGATGGAGGGAGCTGCCATGCAAGGCGCTAACCAGCAGCCATCAGAGGCAAAGGGTGAAGTGTCTTGCCCAAGGACACAACGGACGTGACTAGGAAGGTAGAAGGTGGGAATTGAACCCCAGTAACCAGCAACACTCCGATTGCTGGCACAGCCACTCTACCAACTTCGCCACGCCGTCCCTGACAACATATTTGATGTTCAAACTGATAAACATTTTTGTGTGTGCAAATAATCATTAACTTTAGAATTTGCTGCCAGCAACACGTGACAAAGAAGTTGGGAAAGCTGGCAATAAATACTGATAAAGTTGAGGAATGCTCATCAAACACTTATTTGGAACATCTCACAGGTGAACAGGCAAATTGGGAACAGGTGGGTGCCATGATTGGGTATAAAAGTAGATTCCATGAAATGCTCAGTCATTCACAAACAAGGATGGGGCGAGGGTCACCACTTTGTCAACAAATGCGTGAGCAAATTGTTGAACAGTTTAAGAAAAACCTTTCTCAACCAGCTATTGCAAGGAATTTAGGGATTTCACCATCTACGCTCCGTAATATCATCAAAGGGTTCAGAGAATCTGGAGAAATCACTGCACGTAAGCAGCTAAGCCCGTGACCTTCCATCCCTCAGGCTGTACTGCATCAACAAGCAACATCAGTGTGTAAAGGATATCACCACATGGGCTCAGGAACACTTCAGAAACCCACTGTCAGTAACTACAGTTGGTCGCTACATCTGTAAGTGCAAGTTAAAACTCTCCTATGCAAGGCGAAAAACGTTTATCAACAACACCCAGAAACGCCGTCGGCTTCGCTGGGCCTGAGCTCATCTAACATGGACTGATACAAAGTGGAAAAGTGTTCTGTGGTCTGACGAGTCTACATTTCAAATTGATTTTGGAAACTGTGGACGTCGTGTCCTCCGGACCAAAGAGGAAAAGAACCATCCGGACTGTTCTAGGGTGAAAGTGTAAAAGGCAGCATGTGTGACGGTATGGGGGTGTATTAGTGCCCAAGACATGGGTAACTTACACATCTGTGAAGGCACCATTAATGCTGAAAGGTACATACAGCTTTTGGAGCAACATATGTTGCCATCCAAGCAACGTTATCATGGACGCCCCTGCTTATTTCAGCAAGACAATGCCAAGCCACGTGTTACATCAACGTGGCTTCATAGTAAAAGAGTGCGGGTACTAGACTGGCCTGCCTGTAGTCCAGACATTGAAAATGTGTGAAGGCTAAAATATGAGAAGGGAGACTGTTGAACAACTTAAGCTGTACATCAAGCAAGAATGGGAAATAATTCCACTTCAAAAATGTGCCTCCTCAGTTCCCAAACCTTTACTGAGTGTTGATAAAGGGAAAGGCCATGTAACACACTGGTAAACATGCCTTTTTTGCAATGTGTTGCTGCCATTAAATTCTAAGTTCATGATTATTTGCAAAAAAAAAGAAGTTTCTGAGTGTGAACATGAAATATCTTGTCTTTGCAGTCTATTCAATTGAATATAAATTGAAAAGGATTTGTTGTATTCTCTTTTTATTTACCATTTACACAACCTGACAACTTCACTGCTTTTGTACTTTGTGTGTATATATATATATATATATATATATATATATATATATATATATATATATATATATATATATATATATATATATATATATATATATATATATATATATATATATATATATAACAAGGCTATGTAGCAGCATTAAGTCATGTTGACTACAATCACAATCTGGTTTACTCAGTAAAGACGAGCCAAACTCTTTTTCCAGCCAAAAGTAGTGTGAAATATGGCCCAGATGCATGCTGGGTAATGGCGAGCAGGAGAGTCTGCTTGGCACCCCTCATATCAGCGCAGTCGCCAACAGAATAAAAGATGGCCGTCATCCCAGCATATTAGTTATTTAGAATATTATCAGCTTCAATCTTTTAGTGCGGACATCTTTTAGTCCATGTTGGGAACTACATCTCTTCTAAACACTCACTATTTGCTATTTACTTCTGAACACTCACTATTTGCTATTTACTTCTAAACACTCACTATTTGCTATTTACTTCTAAACACTCACTATTTGCTATTTACTTCTAAACACTCACTATTTGCTATTTACTTCTAAACACTCACTATTTGCTATTTACTTCTAAACACTCACTATTTGCTATTTACTTCTAAACACTCACTATTTGGCCAGCATTATTACACTCTGTTGTTCTAGTGAGTTGTGGACAACCTGAAGCTGAGCACACACTGTAGCATCCCAGTCCACCATCCCAGTCCACCATCCCAGGCCACCTTTATCCCAGTCCACCATCCCAGGCCACCTTTATCCCAGTCCACCTTAATCCCAATCCACCTTCATCCCAGTCCACCATCCCAGTCCACCATCCCAGTCCACCTTTATCCCAGTCCACCTTTATCCCAGTCCACCTTTATCCCAGTCCACCTTAATCCCAATCCACCTTCATCCCAGTCCACCATCCCAGTCCACCATCCCAGTCCACCTTCATCCCAATCCACCTTCATCCCAGTCCACCATCCCAGTCCACCATCCCAGTCCACCTTCATCCCAGTCCACCTTCATCCCAGTCCACCATCCCAGTCCATCTTTATCCCAGTCCACCATCCCAGTCCACCATCCCAGTCCACCTTTATCCCAGTACACCATCCCAGTCCACCATCCTCCCAATCCACCTTCATCCCAGTCCACCATCCCAGTCCACCTTCATCCCAGTCCACCTTCATCCCAGTACACCATCCCAGTCTAACTTCATCCCAGTCCACCATCCCAGTCCACCTTGATCCCAGTCCACCTTCATCCCAGTCCACCTTCTACTAACCCACCATCCCAGTCCATCATCTACTAACCTACCATCCCAGTCCACCGTCTACTAACCCACCATCCCAGTCCATCTTCTACTAACCCACCATCCCAATCCACCGTCTACTAACCCACCATCCCAGTCCATCATCTACTGACCCACCATCCCAGTCCACCGTCTATTAACCCACCATCCCAGTCCATCATCTACTAACCCACCATCTCAGTCCATCATCTACTGACCCACCATCCCAGTCCACCATCCCAGTCCACCATCCCAGTCCACCTTCATCCCAGTCCACCTTCATCCCAGTCCACCATCCCAGTCCATCTTTATCCCAGTCCACCATCCCAGTCCACCATCCCAGTCCACCTTTATCCCAGTACACCATCCCAGTCCACCATCCTCCCAATCCACCTTCATCCCAGTCCACCATCCCAGTCCACCTTCATCCCAGTCCACCTTCATCCCAGTACACCATCCCAGTCTAACTTCATCCCAGTCCACCATCCCAGTCCACCTTGATCCCAGTCCACCTTCATCCCAGTCCACCTTCTACTAACCCACCATCCCAGTCCATCATCTACTAACCTACCATCCCAGTCCACCGTCTACTAACCCACCATCCCAGTCCATCTTCTACTAACCCACCATCCCAATCCACCGTCTACTAACCCACCATCCCAGTCCATCATCTACTGACCCACCATCCCAGTCCACCGTCTATTAACCCACCATCCCAGTCCATCATCTACTAACCCACCATCTCAGTCCATCATCTACTGACCCACCATCCCAGTCCACCGTCTACTAACCCACCATCCCAGTCCATCATCTACTAACCCACCATCTCAGTCCACCGTCTACTAACCCACCATCCCAGTCCACCGTCTACTAACCCACCATCCCAGTCCACCGTCTACTAACCCACCATCCCAGTCCATCATCTACTAACCCACCATCTCAGTCCATCAACTACTGACCCACCATCCCAGTCCACCGTCTACTAACCCACCATCCAAGTCCACCTTCAACTGACCCACCATCCCAGACCACCTTTTCCTGACCCACCATCCCAGTCCACCTTCTACTGACCCACCATCCCAGTCCACCTTCTCCTGACCCACCATCCCAGTCCATCATCTAGTGACCCACCATCCCAGTCCACCTTCTACTGACCCACCATCCCAGTCCACCTTCTACTGACCCCCTATCCCAGTCCACCTTATACTGACCCACCATCCAAGTCCATCAGCTACTGACCCACCCTCCCAGTCTACCTTCTCCTGACCCACCATCCCAGTCCACCTTCTACTGACCCACCATCCCAGTCCATGTGTACAGACCCACCATCCCAGTCCATCTTCTCATGACCCACCATCCCAGTCCACCTTTTCCTGACCCACCATCACAGTCCACCTTCTACTGACCCACCATCCCAGTCCACCTTCATCCCAGTCCACCTTGTACTGACCCACCATCTCAGTTCAGTATTTCACTGGTGCACAAGGACCAGTCCAGAACCTTTTGACCACCGTGCTTACCTTTTTACCATGCTAACATTTTTAACACCATGCAAACGTTTTCACCATCATGTTAACATTTTTATCCCCAAGCTAACATTTTTACCGCCATGCTAACGTTTTTATCACCATGCTAACCTTTTAACCACCATGCTAATGTTTTAACCACCATGCTAACATTTTTATCACCGTGCTAACCTTTTTACCACAATGCTAACCTTTTTACCACCATGCTAACATTTTTACCACCATGCTAACATTTTTACCACCATGCTAAAGTTTTTAACCACCATGCTAACATTTTTATCACCATGCTAACCTTTTTACCACAATGCTAACCTTTTTACCACCATGCTAACATTTTTACCACCATGCTAACTTTTTTATCACCATGCTAACCTTTTTACCATAATGCTCACATTTTTACCACCATGCTAACATTTTCACCGCCATGTTAACATTTTTATCACCATTCTAACCTTTTTACCACCATGCTAAAAATTTTTATCACCAAGCTAACATTTTTATCACCGTGCTAACATTTTTATCACCAAGCTAACATTTTTACCGCCATGCTAACATTTTTATCACCATTCAAACCTTTTTACCACCATGCTAAAATTTGTATTACCAAGCTAACATTTTTACCACCATGCTAACATTTTTACCGCCATGCTAACATTTTTATCACCATTCTAACCTTTTTACCACCATGCTAACATTTTTATCACCAAGCTAACATTTTTACCACCATGCTAACATTTTTACCACCAAGCTAACATTTTTACCGCCATGCTAACATTTTTATCACCATTCTAACCTTTTTACCACCATGCTAAATTTTTTATCACCAAGCTAACATTTTTACCACAATTCTAACCTTTTTACCACCATGCTAAAATTTTTACCACCATGCTAAAATTTTTATCACCAAGCTAACATTTTTACCACAATTCTAACCTTTTTACCACCATGCTAAAATGTTTACCACCATGCTAACATTTTTATCACCAAGCTAACATTTTTACCACCATGCTAACGCTTTTAACCCCCATGCTACCCTTTAGCCTATTGAACAAGTTGATCAATAAAAACTGACAGGGATTGGGGGAGGGGTTCATGCGGCCACATGTGTCACGCATGAGTGGAAGGGGGTGGGGTTAATCATTTTGCAATGCAGTCTGCTGAAAATGATGGAAAGCACCACTCTACATAGCAGCTGTGGTCAAAACACATGACAAGATATTCAATACTCTACTGCCATCTGCCGGCTAAAGCGGGTAGTGCACCCCCCCCTGACTTGTCACGTTTCCTGTGTCAGGTAAACCGTGACCAATGGGGCCATATGAAGTTCCAGGCAAAGTAGGACAGAGTACACAAAGTAGGACGGAGTACACAAAGTAGGACAGAGTACACAAAGTAGGACGGAGTACACAAAGTAGGACAGAGTACACAAAGTAGGAAGGAGTACACAAAGTAGGACAGAGTACACAAAGTAGGAAGGAGTACACGAAGTAGGACAGAGTACACAAAGTAGGACAGAGTACACAAAGTAGGAAGGAGTACACAAAGTAGGACAGAGTACACAAAGTAGGACAGAGTACACAAAGTAGGAAGGAGTACACAAAGTAGGACAGAGTACACAAAGTAGGACAGAGTACACAAAGTAGGACAGAGTAGACAAAGTAGGAAGGAGTACACAAAGTAGGACAGAGTACACAGGACATGGCAAACGTTGGATTAGGAACAAGTCAATGTATTTTGGGGCTGATCCGGATTCAGGATTGTTTTAAAGGGTTAGGCCTGCTAGAGGTTTGCAGTTTTACAGTACTTTTCTACATTTGCATACATTATTTTCAAGTACATTTTTGACATGTAAAAATATCTTTAAAAAAAAAAAATCGTGGTGTTTTTTGGGTGTATGCACTGATTAATGACATTTTCATTTAAAAAGGGAACATGGATTTGAACTAGGGATACTTTGAGCTCAGTGGGAAGTTGAAGCACCTCTGAAACTCTTCCTGCTTGGTCCTAGACCAGTCCTAGACAAGTCCTAGCCCAGTCCTAGCCCAGTCCTAGCCCAGTCTTAGACCCGTCCTAGCCCAGTCCTAAACCAGTCCTAGACCAGTTCTAAACCAGGCTTAGACCAGTCCTAGCCCAGTCTTAGCCCAGTCTTAGACCAGTCCTAGCCCAGTCTTAGACCACGTCCTAAACCAGTCCTAGTCCGGTCCTAGACCATCCCCTGCAAGTCTTGTTCAACATAAAAACATAAGAACAAATTGAAGACATGTGGTGGCGAATGCTAAAACTAATGCTAATGCTAATGCTAATGGTGATAAAACATGTTGGACAAGTTGATCTGAGTCCTAAAGAGGAGTCAAACTGGATCTGAGTCCTAAAGACGAGTCAAACTGGATCTTCTCCCTCACTTGTTAACTTGTGTTTGTTTTTAACTACACATCCTCCTTTCTTGGGCTTCGCTACACATCTTACTTTACCCTCAGGGGAACAAACGCTGACTTTTCTGTCCTCTCACAACATTCTTGTTTTCCTTCTATGACACACCAGGACTTGTTCATGTTACATCTTCACCAAGTTCATGTTACATCTTCACCAAGTTCATGTTACATCTCCACCAAGTTCATGTTACATCTCCACCAAGTTCATGTTACATTTTCACTAAGTTCATTTCACATCTCCACCAAGTTCATGTTACATCTTCACTAAGTTCATGTTACATCTCCACCAAGTTCATGTTACATCTTTACTAAGTTCATGTTACATCTTCACTAAGTTCATGTTACATCTCCACCAAGTTCATGTTACATCTTTACTAAGTTCATGTTACATCTTCACTAAGTTCATTTTACATCTCCACCAAGTTCATGTTACATCTTCACCAAGTTCATGTTACATCTCCACCAAGTTCATGTTACGTCTTCACTAAGTTCATGTTACATCTCCACCAAGTTCATGTTACATCTTCACCTAGTTCATGTTACATCTCCACCAAATTCATGTTACATCTTCACTAAGTTCATGTTACATCTTCACTAAATTCATTTTACATCTCCACCAAGTTCATGTTACATCTCCACCAAGTTCATGTTACATCTTACATTTTCACTAAGTTCATTTTACATCTCCACCAAGTTCATGTTACATCTTCACCAAGTTCATGTTACATCTCCACCAAGTTCATGTTACATCTTCACTAAGTTCATTTTACATCTCCACCAAGTTCATGTTACATCTTCACCAAGTTCATAATAGATCTTCACCAAGTTCATGTTACATCTTCACTAAGTTCATGTTACATCTTCACTAAGTTCATGTTACATCTCCACCAAGTTCATGTTACATCTTCACCAAGTTCATGTTACATCTCCACCAAGTTCATGTTACATCCCCACCAAGTTCATGTTACGTCTTCACTAAGTTCATGTTACATCTCCACCAAGTTCATGTTACGTCTTCACTAAGTTCATGTTACATCTCCACCAAATTCATGTTACATCTTCACTAAGTTCATGTTACATCTTCACCAAGTTCATGTTACATCTTCACCAAGTTCATGTTACATCTCCACCAAGTTTACGTTGCATCTTCACTAAGTTCATGTTACATCTTCACCAAGTTCATGTTACATCTCCACCAAGTTCATGTTACATCTTCACCAAGTTCATGTTACATCTCCACCAAGTTCATGTTACGTCCTCACTAAGTTCATGTTACATCTCCACCAAGTTCATGTTACATCTTCACCAAGTTCATGTTACATCTCCACCAAATTCATGTTACATCTTCACTAAGTTCATGTTACATCTTCACTAAGTTCATGTTACATCTCCACCAAGTTCATGTTACATCTTCACCAAGTTCATGTTACATCTCCACCAAGTTCATGTTACATCCCCACCAAGTTCATGTTACGTCTTCACTAAGTTCATGTTACATCTCCAAGTTCATGTTACGTCTTCACTAAGTTCATGTTAAATCTCCACCAAATTCATGTTACATCTTCACTAAGTTCATGTTACATCTTCACCAAGTTCATGTTACATCTTCACCAAGTTCATGTTACATCTCCACCAAGTTCATGTTACATCTTCACTAAGTTCATGTTACATCTTCACCAAGTTCATGTTACATCTCCACCAAGTTCATGTTACATCTCCACCAAGTTCATGTTACGTCTTCACTAAGTTCATGTTACATCTCCACCAAGTTCATGTTACATCTTCACCAAGTTCATGTTACATCTTCACTAAGTTCATGTTACATCTTCACCAAGTTCATGTTACATCTTCACCAAGTTCATGTTACATCTCCACCAAGTTCATGTTACATCTCCACCAAGTTCATGTTACATCCCCACCAAGTTCATGTTACATCTCCACCAAATTCATGTTACATCTTCACTAAGTTCATGTTCCATCTTCACCAAGTTCATGTTACATCTTCACCAAGTTCATGTTACATCTCCACCAAGTTTATGTTACATCTTCACTAAGTTAATTTTAAATCTCCACCAAGTTCATGTTACATCTCCACCAAGTTCATGTTACATCTTCACCAAGTTCATGTTACATCTCCACCAAGTTCATGTTACGTCCTCACTAAGTTCATGTTACATCTCCACCAAGTTCATGTTACATCTTCACCAAGTTCATGTTACATCTCCACCAAATTCATGTTACATCTTCACTAAGATCATGTTACATCTTCACTAAGTTCATGTTACATCTCCAACAAGTTCATGTTACATCTTCACCAAGTTCATGTTACATCTCCACCAAGTTCATGTTACATCTTCACTAAGTTCATGTTACATCTTCACCAAGTTCATGTTGCATCTCCACCAAGTTCATGTTACGTCTTCACTAAGTTCATGTTACATCTCCACCAAGTTCATGTTACATCTTCACCAAGTTCGTGTTACATCTCCACCAAATTCATGTTACATCTTCACTAAGTTCATGTTACATCTTCACTAAGTTCATGTTACATTTCCACCAAGTTCATGTTACATCTTCACCAAGTTCATGTTACATCTCCACCAAGTTCATGTTACATCTTCACTAAGTTTATTTTAAATCTCCACCAAGTTTATGTTACATCTCCACCAAGTTCATGTTACATCTTCACCAAGTTCATGTTACATCTCCACCAAGTTCATGTTACATCTTCACTAAGTCCATATTACATCTCCACCAAGTTCATGTTACATCTTCACCAAGTTCATGTTACATCTCCACTGAATTCATGTTTCATCTTCACTAAGTTCATGTTACATCTTCACCAAGTTCATGTTACATCTTCACTAAGTTCATTTTACTACTTCACTAAGTTCATGTTACATCTTAACAAGTCCTTCATCTTTTAAAAACTTTTTTTACTTTCTTTGCGCAAATCTTTTTTTTTTTAAACAGACCTCTTTAAAAGCATTTTTGATGGAACGAGATGAGACTTTTGACTTCTTTAAAGCTGCTCAACATTTACACCTCACATGTTGTTGACATGTTGCTGCAGGACGCACATCTGAGAGATGTCAACAACAACAAAAAAGATTCCAAATTGTTTTCATGCCCTTCAAAATGTTTAAAGGGGAACTAAAGGTTGTTTATCTTTGACAATCACAATGCTTGAACATTAATTATATCTTATGTGAGACAATCACAATGTTTTAACATGAATTATATCCCATGTGAGACAATCACAATGTTTTAACATGAATTATATCTCATGTGAGACAATCACAATGTTTTAACATGAATTATATCCCATGTGAGACAATCACAATGTTTTAACATGAATTATATCTCATGTGAGATAATCACAATGTTTTAACATGAATTATATCTCATGTGAGACAATCACAATGTTTTAACATGAATTATATCTCATGGGAGACAATCACATTGTTTTAACATGAATTATATCTCATGTGAGACAATCATAATGTTTTAACATTATTTGTATCTCATGTGAGACAATCACAATGTTTTAACATTAATTATATCTCATGTGAGACAATCACAATGTTTTAACATTAATCATATCTCATGTGAGACAATCACAATGCTTTAACATGAATGATATCTCATGTGAGACAATCACAATGTTTTAACATTAATTATATCTCATGTGAGACAAGCACAATGTTTTAACATGCATTATATCTCCTTATTGAAGTATTGCTTATTGTGAGAGAAGAAATACAACCATCACTTACTGTACAATGTCTGCTCTCACTGGGATAAAGCCTGATGGGATGTTTATATCTTCCCCTTTACATCAAACTCATATAAATTCATAATAATCCTTTTCAAGGCTTTTCTCGCCGTCATCGAGCATCGGTCGCATGTCACAGATGAACAACTTTTCACTGCTACTATCCAGGTGAGAGGCATGATTTATAATCTATGATTCAATTAGAGGTGATGAAGATGCAAGCTAGTTAGCGCTCTGTCGTCACAGCCACGCTAAAAATAGTTTGTCTGCGTCAGCACTTGTAATAACAATATTGCTCATAGTTAATATTCAGCTCATCTATTAACAATATTGCTCTTAGTTAATATTCAGCTCATCTACTAACAATATTGCTCATAGTTAATATTCAGCTCATCTACTAACAATATTGCTCATAGTTAATATTCAGCTCATCTAATAACAATATTGCTCATAGTTAATCAGCTCATCTAATAATAACATTGCTCATAGTTAATATTCAGCTTCAGTATTGTTGCTGCTTTCTCCAGTGATTTTGAGGCAACACTTTAGCACCCTTGCTAGCCTCCTAGAATGAGCTGATTACAAGTTGGAATACATCAAATAAAATCAAAACTACAAATGTGTTCTTGTCTCTCATAAAGATTATGAATAATAGCTCAAATTCCCCCCCAAAAAGTGCACTTCCCCTTTAAGGAAATATTTGACTTATGAGGATTTTGTTTACCAAAAGTGTATCACACATACAAAAACATGAAAAACCCCAACAAAAAGGTAACATCAATGCATGGATCTGAAATTGATAGATTGAAGCATTGAAATAAAACAATAAAAACTAATAATCATGTATGACTTACTTTTAACACTTTTATGATCCAAGGATTTTCTAATGTCGTTTTTTTTTAACAGTCAATCCCAAAAGAATGATACTGAATCCAAAGCAATGTTGTTGTCAACTTCCAACTACTTCAACTACAACTACAACTACTTCACTTAAAAATATTTGACTTCTGAGGGTTTTGTTGGAGCAAAAGTGTATAAAATATAGAAAAAGAAGAAGAATGTAATATCAATGTAATATCAATGTAACATCAATGTAATATCAATGTAATATCAATGTAATATCAATGTAAATCAATGTAACATCAATGTAATATCAATGTAATATCAATGTAACATCAATGTAATATCAATGTAACATCAATGTAACATCAATGTAACATCAACGTAATATCAATGTAATATCAATGTAACATCAATGTAAATCAATGTAACATCAATGTAATATCAATGTAATATCAATGTAACATCAATGTAATATCAATGTAACATCAATGTAACATCAATGTAACATCAACGTAATATCAATGTAATATCAATGTAACATCAATGTAAATCAATGTAACATCAATGTAATATCAATGTAATATCAATGTAACATCAATGTAATATCAATGTAACATCAATGTAATATCAATGTAATATCAATGTAACATCAATGTAATATCAATGTAATATCAATGTAACATCAATGTAATATCAATGTAATATCAATGTAACATCAATGTAATATCAATGTAATATCAATGTAATATCAATGTAACATTAATGTAATATCAATGTAAATCAATGTAACATCAATGTAATATCAATGTAATATCAATGTAACATCAATGTAATATCAATGTAATATCAATGTAATATCAATGTAACATCAATGTAATATCAATGTAACATCAATGTAATATCAATGTAATATCAATGTAACATCAATGTAATATCAATATCAATGTAATATCAATGTAATATCAATGTAACATCAATGTAAATCAATGTAACATCAATGTAATATCAATGTAACATCAATGTAATATCAATGTAACATCAATGTAATATCAATGTAATATCAATGTAAATCAATGTAACATCAATGTAATATCAATGTAACATCAATGTAATATCAATGTAACATCAATGTAATATCAATGTAATATCAATGTAACATCAATGTAAATCAATGTAACATCAATGTAATATCAATGTAACATCAATGTAATATCAATGTAACATCAATGTAATATCAATGTAATATCAATGTAAATCAATGTAACATCAATGTAATATCAATGTAACATCAATGTAATATCAATGTAACATCAATGTAATATCAATGTAATATAAATGTAGCATCAATGTAATATCAATGTAACATCAATGTAATATCAATGTAACATCAATGTAACATCAATGTAAATCAATGTAACATCAATGTAATATCAATGTAACATAAATGTAATATCAATGTATTATCAATGCAATATCAATGTAATATCAATGTAATATCAATGCAATATCAATGTAATATTAATGTAATATCAATGCAATATCAATGTAATATCAATGCAATATCAATGTAATATCAACGTATGGATCTGACGTTAATGGCCTAGCATGATGCTGCTAAAATGTGAGTGTTACGTTAGCATGTAGCTATGGAGCTATAATAACGTTTGTGTCCTCATTGTTTGGTTATTCAATGTGGACATATGGCCTGTACTACACTGTGTACTACAGTGTGTACTACAGTGTGTACTACAGTGTGTACTACACTGTGTGCTACATTGTGTACTACACTGTGTGCTACATTGTGTACTACAGTGTGTACTACAGTGTGTACTACAGTGTGTACTACAGTGAGTACTACAGTGTGTGCTACAGTGTGTTCTACAGTGAGTACTACAGTGTGTACTACAGTGAGTACTACAGTGAGTACTACACTGTGTACTACAGTGAGTACAACAGTGTGTGCTACAGTGTGTACTACAGTGAGTACTACAGTGTGTACTACAGTGAGTACTACAGTGAGTACTACAGTGTGTACTACAGTGAGTACTACTACAGTGTGTACTACAGTATGTTCTACAGTGAGTACTATAGTGTGTACTACAGTGTGTACTACAGTGAGTACTACAGTGTGTACTACAGTGTGTGCTACAGTGAGTACTACAGTGTGTACTACAGTGAGTACTACAGTGTGTACTACAGTGTGTACTACAGTGAGTACTACAGTGTGTACTACAGTGGGTACTACAGTGAGTACAACAGTGTGTGCTACAGTGTGTACTACAGTGAGTACTACAGTGAGTACTACAGTGTGTACTACAGTGAGTACTACTACAGTGTGTACTACAGTGTGTTCTACAGTGAGTACTACAGTGTGTACTACAGTGTGTACTACAGTGAGTACTACAGTGTGTACTACAGTGTGTGCTACAGTGAGTACTACAGTGTGTACTACAGTGAGTACTACAGTGTGTACTACAGTGTGTACTACAGTGAGTACTACAGTGTGTACTACAGTGGGTACTACAGTGAGTACTACAGTGAGTACTACAGTGTATACTACAGTGTGTGCTACAGTGAGTACGTTAAAAAAGTACACAGTACAGAGAGAAATGTGTGGACGACCACAGCTAGTTTGCATTATAGCTCCATGCACATAAAACAGTCATAAAAGCTCTAAAAGGATTCTACATTTCCCCATCAAGGTTAGATTTTGGCCCAAACATTTTCAATAGACTATCTTTTTTAGAACGCACCCAGATTGTTGTAGCGTGTAGCAGCCTGTAGGCGGCAGTGTGGGAGCACTAGACTCTTCTTCTTTTTTACTTGTCTAACTTGCTCCTGACTGGCTCTAATCTCTAGTCGGCGGTGCCGAAAAGCCAATCAAAGATCCTGTGGGCGGTCCAAAGGGACAAGCGTGGCCTGAGAGGGTGTTTTCCGCCTGCCTCTAGTGTTTGACTTGCCTCCATTGGATAAGGTTAACCAGTGGGACATGTTCCCTTGTCGAAGGTGCACTTTAGCAGCCTTTCTAGCAGCATAACTCAGAAAGTTCCAGGCAAAGTAGGAAGGAGGAAACAGGAAATGGCAACAATTGATCTGGATGACCGTCTGGATTGTTTTTGCAGTTTGCGAGTACTTTTCTAGATTTGCATACATTATTTTCAAGTACATTTTTTACACTTAAAAAAACAGATCTTTTAACATGCATAGATTTTGGCCCAAACATTTTCTATCATTTCTAGAATGCGTACAGCGGGTGCCCAGCTTGTTGTACTGCGTAGAACCTGTAGGAGGCAGTGTGGGAGCACTACGCTCTTCTTCTTTTTTATTTGGCTAACTTGCTCCTGACTCGCTCTAATCTCTAGTCAGCGGCGCCAAAAAGCCAATCACAGATCTTGTGGGCTAAAGGGACAAGCGTGGCCTGACAAGCGTTTTTTCCGCCTGGCTCTAGTGTTTGACTCGCCTACATTGGATGAGGTTAAACAGTGCAGGGGACAAAAACTGGGACATGTTCCCTTTAGCCGCCTTTTTCTAGCAACATAACTGAAAAAGTCACAGGCAAAGTAGGATTAAACAGGATCTAGAGCAGGGGTGTCCAAAGTGCGGCCCGGTGGCCATTTGCGGCCCACAGCTAATTGTTTACCGGCCCAACACACATTCTGGTATACTATTGTAAGAATAAAAAAGAACATTAAAAAAAGTGGAATGAGGTGAAATCTAACGAGAAAAAGTTGACACAAAAGCTGCCATGCAGGCTGTTTTTTTCTTCTTTTGTCTTTCTTCATTTTTCTTTTTTTGCCATTGCTCAAAAAAAAAAAAAAGAATGACAAAAAACCATGTTATAATGAATTATTCTCAGGGCTCCAATTACTTCAAATATTTCACTTTAAAATGTTTTATGTGGTAAATATTGCATTTATTGTGTGGTAGCCATATAAAGACATCAAAGTTTTCTTTGACAAAAGCGCATAAAACAAACAAAATAATAGTTCCAGCATAAAATGGACAGATATATCTGAAGTTGATCTCGTAACTTAAGTGTTGAAAGTAAAAGAAAAACCTAATGAAAATGTATCACTTTATGAGTGGGCCACCTTTAGGATCCCAAATATATTTAGTGATTTTTTATTTATCTTTTCACTGTGATTACTCAAAAATATGAAATAATTAAAATCAATGGTGTCCTGCATTATTGATCTTTTAGGGCTCTAATTACTAAATACTGCATATTTCAGTTTTACTATAAAAAAACTAAGTTGTTTTTTGACAGAAAAGCCATAAAACATTTTTTTTAATTTGTATTACTTCATATCAACTTGAAGTTGATATAGAGATTTACTGTAAGCGTTAAATAATTTAAAAAAATAAATAATTTTAATGACTGAGACCCTTTATGGTCCCCGGGACCCCTAAAGGTAAAATAAATAAAAAATGCATATATTTTGTTATGGTTTGAAAATGAAAAATATCAAAATGTCCCCCACGTGCTTTAATTTTTTCGTGTGCGGCCCTCAGTGGAAAGTGGAAGTTTGGACACCCCTGATCTAGAAGATAAGGGTCTGGATTCAGGACGGTTTTAAAGGATTTGGCTTGGAGGTTTGCAGTTTGTGAGTACTTTTCTAGATTTGCATACATCATTTTCAAGTACATTTTTTACATTAAAAATATGTTAAAAAAAAAAAGATCTGGTGTTTTTTTTTTTTTTTTTTGAACATGCATAGATTTTGGCCCAAACATTTTCACTAGACTATCTTTTCTAGAATGCGTGTGCCCAGCTTGTTGTACCGCATAGAGCCTGTAGGCGGCACTACCAACATGCATCACGAGTCTGTGGCTCCAAGTGCCAGAGAAGAAACATTCAAGTTGTCCTCCGTGGTGAACATTAAGTGAAAGGTGAGAAAGGTGTGGAACCACCTGGTGCCGATGGACTTGCACCTGAGGGTGTGTTGTTGTGCAGAGCAGTGCACCCTGGGAAGTGAGGGCTGAAGCGACTAAAGTGCGGACTTCTTTCTTCTTTTCTTGTGCGCTATTATTATTATTAGTAGTATTATTATTGGCATGAATATTCTTCTTAGAAAAAATGAACTCCATGCAAAGATCCTTCAGAGTTCCTGTGCCTGGTTCTTGCCCAGGACTACACGTCCGTCAGCATCTTGGTGATGTTGACGTAGTTTGTGTTGGCCAGCGTGCAGTTGGCCGTCTTCAGGTTCTCCTCGCCGAGGTCCTCGTTGCTGTTATTGACGGCCTCCTGGATCTCCATGTAGTCCGACTTGCTGACGGTGGAGCCGCTGCGGCTCTTCTTCAGCTCCTCGGACGAGTCGGCTTTGGGTGCGTTGAGGTACTGCGCCTGCTCCTCGCCCTCCGTCTCGCGGTGGTAGAAGTAGTTGAAGTTGGACACGATGACGGGCACGGGCAGGGCGATGGTCAGCACGCCGGCGATGGCGCACAAGGAGCCCACGATCTTGCCGCCGATGGTGGTGGGAACCATGTCCCCGTAGCCCACCGTGGTCATGGACACCACGGCCCACCAGAAGGCTTCCGGGATGCTCTCGAACTGAGACTGCGGCTCGTCGGCCTCGGCGAAGAACACGGCGCTGGAGAAGAGGATGACGCCGATGAAGAGGAAGAAGATGAGCAGGCCCAGCTCTCTCATGCTAGCTTTGAGGGTCTGGCCCAGGATCTGAAGCCCCTTGGAGTGACGGGAGAGTTTGAAAATGCGGAACACCCGCACCAGGCGGATGACCCTGAGGATGGCCAAAGACATGGCCTGCTGACCCGCTTGGCCGTCGTCCGGACTGTCGGCCAGCTCCGTGCCCAGCGTGATGAAGTACGGGATGATGGCCACCACGTCGATGATGTTCATGAGGTTTCCAAAGAAGCCTGCTTTGCTGGGGCAGGCGAAGAAGCGCACCAGGAACTCAAAGGAGAACCAGATGATGCAGAGCGTCTCCAGGATGAAGAAAGGGTCGGTGAAGTAGGTGGAGGTGTATCTGATGACGGTGGTGTTGGTCTCCGGGGAAAAGATCTCGGCGTGAGACTTGTGCATCCCGTCTTCATCGTTGCGGAAGACGGGGAGGGTCTCCAGGCAGAAGCTGACGATGGATATGAGGATGACCATGACGGAGATGATGGCGATAATCCTAGCCGGACCGGAGCTCTCCGGGTACTCGAAAAGCAGCCAAACCTGTCTCTGGAACTCGTTGTCGGGAAGAGGGCGCTCCTCCTCCTTGATGAAGCCCTCGTCTTCCCGAAACATCTCGATGGCCTCGTCGCCCAGCTCGTAGAAGCGGATCTCCTCCGAGAAGATGTCCAGCGTGACGTTGACCGGCCGCCTCAGCCGGCCCCCGGACTGGTAGTAATACAAAATGGCGTCGAAGCTGGGTCTGTTCCTGTCGAAAAAGTACTCGTTCCTCAGCGGGTCGAAATACCGCATCCTCTTTTTGGGGTCCCCCAGCAGGGTGTCGGGGAACTGCGAGAGGGTCTTCAGCTGGGTCTCGAAGCGCAGCCCCGAGATGTTGATGACCACCCTCTCGCAGCACTCGTGGTCGGTCTCCGGGTCGTAGTCCAGCGGGTGTGCCGCCGCTTCGTCGGAGGGGTCGCCCGTGGCCACGGTCATGCTGCGGGGGCGGGGCCTGCACCTTTCGGGGGAGTCCGGGTGCTGCAGGGCGGGGGCGTAGGATGGTCCGGTGTCCTCTCAGGGCGGGACTGCATAGGACAGAAGTAGGTCAGGTCAACTTGAGAGCGGCAACTCGACACTTCCTGCAGGAGAAATAAAAGCAGGAACATCTCCGCTGCTGCCCTGCATGCCAATGACTTCACTGCAGCCGCCACTGCGGCGGACTCCTGGACATGAAGGACAGGCTTCCCCTTCCTGGCGGTGAAGCCATGCATGAAGCCGGCATGCAGCGTGGAGTGCGGCTCCACACCTTTACAACAATGAGCGTTGCGCCTTCAAAAGGCGCCGCTTGTGTTGCTGAAATATTGAAAACGAGACGTAAATAATTGAAGAGCCGAAGGAAACAGCAGCTGGGGGAGGAAGGCTGAGGAGGCGGCTGAGGGAGACATGCGTCAGATGGAAGAAGACACGTACCTGCAGCCATGGAGCTCCTCGCCAAGTAGAAAAAAAAATAGAAAAAGATCAGGATCACCTCATGATGTCCGCCGGCTGCCGCATCCGCGCCGTTTGCACCGCTTTCAGGCACGGTGCGCGGGCGGGTGTGTCCTCGCTGTGCCCCCCTCCTTCCTGCTGGCAGCACGGGCTGATGATGATGATGATGGCGATGAAGGGGAGGAGGAGGAGGAGGAGGAGGAGGAGGAGGAGGATCAGACAATAAAAGGGGTGGAGGCTGCAAAAAGGTGCTGAGATCAGCACAATGAAGGTAGATCGTCATGGAGAGATGCTTTTTGGAGGAGGAGACCACTGTGGAACATGAAGGTGTTTTTATATACACTGTGGAACATGAAGGTGTTTCTATATACACTGTGGAACATGAAGGTGTTTCTATATACAAGCAGTAAAGTTGTCAAATTGTGTAAATGGTAAATAAAAAGAGAATACAACAAATCCTTTTCAACTTATATTCAATTGAATAGGCTGCAAAGACAAGATATTTCATGTTCACACTGAGAAACTTTGGTATTTTTTGCAAATATTAGCTCATTTGGAATTTGATGCCTGCAACATGTTTAAAAAAAGCTGGCACAAGTGGCAAAAAAGAGTGAGAAAGTTGAGGAATGCTCATCAAAGACTTATTTGGAACATCCCACAGGTGAACAGGCAAATTGGGAACAGGTGGGTGCCATGATTGGGTATAAAAGCAGCTTCCATGAAATGCTCAGTCATTCACAAACAAGGACGGGGCGAGGGTCACCACTTTGTCAACAAATGCCTGAGCAAATTGTTTAAGGACAACATTTCTCAAGCAGCTATTGCAAGGAATTTAGGGATTTCACCATCTACGCTCCGTAATATCATCAAAAGGTTCAGAGAATCTGGAGAAATCACTGCACGTTAGCCATGATATTACGCACCTTGGATCCCTCAGGCGCTATTGCATCAAAAAGCCACATCAGTGTGTAAAGGATATCACCACATGGGCTCAGGAACACTTCAGAAAACCACTGTCAGTAACTACAGTTGGTCGCTACATCTGTAAGGCCAAGTTAAAACTCTACTATGCAAAGCCAAAGCCATTTATCAACAACACCCAGAAATGCAGCTGTTTAGAAGTAAATAGCAAATAGTGAGTGTTTAGAAGTAAATAGCAAATAGTGAGTGTTTAGAAGTAAATAGCAAATAGTGAGTGTTTAGAAGAGATGTAGTTCCCAACATGGACTAAAAGATGTCCGCACTAAAAGATTGAAGCTGATAATATTCTAAATAACTAATATGCTGGGATGACGGCCATCTTTTATTCTGTTGGCGACTGCGCTGATATGAGGGGTGCCAAGCAGACTCTCCTGCTCACCATTACCCAGCATGCATCTGGGCCATATTTCACACTACTTTTGGCTGGAAAAAGAGTTTGGCTCGTCTTTACTGAGTAAACCAGATTGTGATTGTAGTCAACATGACTTAATGCTGCTACATAGCCTTGTTATATATATATATATATATATATATATATATATATATATATATATATATATATATATATATATATATATATATATATATATATATATATATATATATATATATATATATATATATATATATATATATATATATATATATATATATATATATATATATACAAAGTACAAAAGCAGTGAAGTTGTCAGGTTGTGTAAATGGTAAATAAAAAGAGAATACAACAAATCCTTTTCAACTTATATTCAATTGAATAGACTGCAAAGACAAGATATTTCATGTTCACACTGCGAAACTTTGGTATTTTTTGCAAATATTAGGTCATTTGTAATTTGATGCCTGCAACATGTTTCAAAAAAGCTGGCACAAGTGGCAAAAAAGAGTGAGAAAGTTGAGGAATGCTCATCAAAGACTTATTTGGAACATCCCACAGGTGAACAGGCAAATTGGGAACAGGTGGGTGCCATGATTGGGTATAAAAGTAGATTCCATGAAATGCTCAGTCATTCACAAACAAGGATGGGGCGAGGGTCACCACTTTGTCAACAAATGCCTGAGCAAATTGTTGAACAGTTTAAGAACAACATTTCTCAAGCAGCTATTGCAAGGAATTTAGGGATTTCACCATCTACGCTCCGTAATATCATCCAAAGGTAGTGGAGAAATGACTGCAGGTAAGCCATGATTAAAAAAAGAAGATGAGGTAAATGACTGCTGTCCTCACCTTCTCCTGACATTTAAAGTGGTACACACGCCTTTTAGTCCAGGTTAAATTTTTAAACATTTGTTTTTTTTCATGTATTCACCACAAAAGTAATACTGCATCGTTGTGACATCAAGGTGTGACAGGAAGAAGGTGTGTTCCATTTCCTGTCTGTCTCCCTGAACACTGTTTCTCTCACACTGTTAATTATTATTGTGTTTATAATGTACACTTTCTAATTAGATGTAATTATTGTGTTTATAATGTACACTTTCTAATTAGATGCAATTATTCTTGTTTATAATTTACACTTTCTAATTAGATGTTATTATTGTGTTTATAATGTACACTTTCTAATTAGATGCAATTATTCTTGTTTATAGTTTACACTTTCTAATTAGATGTTATTCTTGTGTTTATAATGTACACTTTCTAATTAGATGTAATTATTCTTGTGTTTATAATGTACACTTTCTAATTAGATGTAATTATTCTTGTTTATAATTTACACTTTCTAATTAGATGTTATTATTGTGTTTATAATGTACACTTTCTAATTAGATGCAATTATTCTTGTTTATAGTTTACACTTTCTAATTAGATGTTATTCTTGTGTTTATAATGTACACTTTCTAATTAGATGTAATTATTCTTGTGTTTATAATGTACACTTTCTAATTAGATGTAATTATTCTTTTTTTAATGTACACTTTCTAATTAGATGTAATTATTCTTGTGTTTATAATGTACACTTTCTAATTAGATGTAATCATTCTTTTTTTTAATGTACACTTTCTAATTAGATGCAATTATTCTTGTTTATAGTTTACACTTTCTAATTAGATGTTATTATTGTGTTTATAATGTACACTTTCTAATTAGATGTAATTATTCTTGTGTTTATAATGTACACTTTCTAATTAGATGTAATTATTCTTTTTTTTAATGTACACTTTCTAATTAGATGTAATTATTATTGTGTTTATAATGTACACTTTCTAATTAGATGTAATTATTCTTGTGTTTATAATGTACACTTTCTAATTATGTGTAATTAGTCTCATGTTTATAATGTACACTTTATTGTTATATTATTTGTAATTATTATTGTGTTTATAATGTACACTTTCTAATTAGATGTAATTTTTCTTGTGTTTATAATGTACACTTTATTGTTATATTATTTGTAATTATTCTTGTGTTTATAATGTACACTTTCTAATTAGATGTAATTATTCTTGTGTTTATAATGTACACTTTCTAATTATATGTAATTATTCTTGTGTTTATAATGTACATTATTATATATATAGTAGTTGTTCTTGCAGTGTAAATAAAAGTGTCTATGTCAGGCTTGTTGTGAAAGTGCTGAACATGAAATGTAAAAAGTTGACTATTGACTGAGTCATCAAAGGCGAAGGAACCAAGGAGACTAAAATAGGAACCAAGGAGACTAAAATAGAAACGTTTTCATCACGCTGCTTTTTTTAGCCAGAGAAGAAGAAAACAGATCAATGCTGGCCTCCGTCTTCCAGGAAGTGACCATGCAGGAAACTGTGGCCCCACATGACCTTGGAGGGGAGGTTCAACTTCAAGTTAAAGTAACAATGATTGTCACACACACACACACACACACACACACACACACACACACACACACACACACACACACACACACACACACACACACACACACACACACACACACACACACACACACACACACTAGGTGTGGCGAAATTACCCTCTGCATTTGACCCATCACCCTTGATCACCCCCTGGGAGGTGAGGGGAGCAGTGAGCAGCAGCAGTGGCCGCGCCTGGGAATCATTCAGAGGTCAGCGGGAACACCGTGTCACGTGAAGAGGAGGAGGGGCGGCAGATTTGTGTCTGAAACCTTGGCCAAGGTCCTGGTCGGGTCCATCAAGGTCCTGGTGAGTCCATCAAGGTCCTGGTCGAGTCCATCAAGGCCCTGGTCCAGTCCATCAAGGTCCTGGTCGAGTCCATCAAGGCCCTGGTCGAGTCCATCAAGGCCCTGGTCGAGTACATCAAGGTCCTGGTCGAGTCAATCAAGGCCCTGGTCCAGTCCATCGAGGTCCTGGTCGAGTCCATCAAGGCCCTGGTCGAGTACATCAAGGTCCTGGTCGAGTCCATCACGGCCCTGGTCCAGTCCATCGAGGTCCTGGTCGAGTCCATCAAGGTCCTGGTCGAGTCCATCAAGGCCCTGGTCGAGTCCATCAAGGTCCTGGTCGAGTCCATCAAGGTCCTGGTCGAGTACATCAAGGCCCTGGTCCAGTCCATCAAAGTCCTGGTCGAGTCCATCAAGGCCCTGGTCGAGTACATCAAGGCCCTGGTCCAGTCCATCAAGGTCCTGGTCAAGTCCATCAAGGTCCTGGTCGAGTCCTTTAAGGTCCTGGTTGAGTCCATCAAGGTCCTGGTCGAGTCCTTTAAGGTCCTGGTTGAGTCCATCAAGGTCCTGGTCGAGTCCATCAAGGCCCTGGTCGAGTCCATCAAGGCCCTGGTCCAGTCCATCAAGGTCCTGGTCGAGTCCATCTAGGTCCTGGTCGAGTCCTTTAAGGTCCTGGTCGAGTCCATCAAGGTCCTGGTCGAGTCCATCAAGGCCCTGGTCCAGTCCATCAAGGTCCTGGTCGAGTCCATCAAGGTCCTGGTCCAGTCCATCAAGGTCCTGGTCCAGTCCATCAAGGCCCTGGTCCAGTCCATCAAGGTCCTGGTCGAGTCCATCAAGGCCCTGGTCCAGTCCATCAAGGTCCTGGTTGAGTCCATCAAGGCCCTGGTCCAGTCCATCAAGGTCCTGGTCGAGTCCATCAAGGTCCTGGTCCAGTCCATCAAGGTCCTGGTCCAGTCCATCAAGGCCCTGGTCCAGTCCATCAAGGTCCTGGTCGAGTCCATCAAGGTCCTGGTCGAGTCCTTTAAGGTCCTGGTCGAGTCCATCAAGGCCCTGGTCCAGTCCATCAAGGTCCTGGTCGAGTCCATCAAGGTCCTGGTCGAGTCCTTTAATGTCCTGGTCGAGTCCATCAAGGTCCTGGTCAAGTCCATCAATAGATAGACATGTACCTAAGTGACTAGATCAGGATAGAGATAGACATGTACCTAAGTGACTAGATCAGGCGAGAGATAGACATGTACCTAAGTGACTATATCAGGCGAGAGATAGACATGTACCTAAGTGACTAGAACAGGAGAGAGATAGACATGTACCTAAGTGACTAGATCAGGCGAGAGATAGACATGTACCTAAGTGACTAGATCAGGAGAGAGATAGATATGTACCTAAGTGACTAGATCAGGCGAGAGATAGACATGTACCTAAGTGACTAGATCAGGAGAGAGATAGATATGTACCTAAGTGACTAGATCAGGAGAGAGATAGACATGTACCTAAGTGACTAGATCAGGCGAGAGATAGACATGTACCTAAGTGACTATATCAGGCGAGAGATAGACATGTACCTAAGTGACTAGATCAGGAGAGAGATAGACATGTACCTAAGTGACTAGATCAGGAGAGAGATAGACATGTACCTAAGTGACTAGATCAGGAGAGAGATAGATATGTACCTAAGTGACTAGATCAGGCGAGAGATAGATATGTACCTAAGTGACTAGATCAGGAGAGAGATAGACATGTACCTAAGTGACTAGATCAGGCGAGAGATAGACATGTACCTAAGTGACTAGATCAGGCGAGAGATAGACATGTACCTAAGTGACTAGATCAGGCGAGAGATAGATATGTACCTAAGTGACTAGATCAGGCGAGAGATAGATATGTACCTAAGTGACTAGATCAGGAGAGAGATAGACATGTACCTAAGTGACTAGATCAGGCGAGAGATAGACATGTACCTAAGTGACTAGATCAGGCGAGAGATAGACATGTACCTAAGTGACTAGATCAGGCGAGAGATAGACATGTACGTAAGTGACTAGATCAGGAGAGAGATAGATATGTACCTAAGTGACTAGATCAGGAGAGGGATAGACATGTACGTAAGTGACTAGATCAGGACAAAAACTGTCTTTCATCTTATCAAGCAAAAGGCTTGTAAAACTCCACTATGTGCCATGGGATGCGACATGAAGCTGTCGGTTTCTTTGATCTATTGACAGCCACAGGAAGACCTTGTCCTGACCCGAGATCTACAAAGCGGAGAGGAAGCAGGACCTGACACCGCTCCAGGCACCTTTTCTTTGAACTGTTTATGACCGAGTGCAACAGCAGTTTATGACCACCTCCCCTTAGGAGCAGCTGTGTAATGTAATGTAATGTAATGTAATGTTATGTAATGTAATGCTATGTAATGTAATGTAATGTAATGCTACGTCATGTAATGCTATGTAATGTAATGTAATGTAATGCTATGTAATGTAATGTAATGTAATGTAATGTTATGTATTGTAATGCTATGTAATGTAATGTAATGTAATGCTATGTCATGTAATGTAATGTAATGTTATGTAATGTGATGCTATGTAATGTAATGTAATGTAATGCTATGTCATGTAATGTAATGTAATGCTATGTCATGTAATGCAATGTAATGTAATGTAATGTAATGCTATGTCATGTAATGTAATGTAATGCTATGTCATGTAATGTAATGTAATGTAATGCTATGTAATCAGAAAAAGAGGAGGCATGGAACTACCTGGTCAGAGCAGTGTTCTGACGCTGTTCGAGGGTGCAGGCACACAGGCACTCTCCTCATGAGCTAATTCCTTTGCTTCTTGTCTCGGTGTTTGAACCTGACACCTGCTATTCCAAATACTCAGAGAAAGTGTCCCCAAGTACCTGTCCAACTATTTCAGCAGAGTAAGTGATGCTCACAGGTACTACACCAGAGGTATTACATCACAGGTACTACACCAGAGGTATTACATCACAGGTACTACACCAGAGGGACTTCCTCAGACCAAAATTCAAGACTCTCGTGGGAAAAAATGCATTCTACTATGTTGCCAGCACACAGTAGAATGCACTACCAGCACACATTGGAATGCACTACCAGCACACAGTGGAATGCACTACCAACACACAGTGGAATGCACTACCAGCACACAGTGGAATGCACTACCAGCACAAAGTGGAATGCACTACCAACACACAGTGGAATACACTACCAGCACACAGTGGAATGCACTACCAGCACACAGTGGAATGCACTACCAACACACAGTGGAAAGCACTACCAGCACACACAGTGGAATGCACTACCAGCACACAGTGGAATGCACTACCAGCACACAGTGGAATGTACTACCAGCACACAGTGGAATGCACTACCAGCACACAGTGGATTGCACTACCAGCACACAGTGGAATGCACTACCAACACACAGTGGAATGCACTACCAGCACACAGTGGAATGCACTACCAGTACACAGTGGAATGCACTACCAACACACAGTGGAATGCACTACCAACACACAGTGGAATGCACTACCAGCACACAGTGGAATACACTACTAACACACAGTGGAATGCACTACCAACACACAGTGGAATGCACTACCAACACACAGTGGAATGCACTACCAGCACAAAGTGGAATGCACTACCAGCACACAGTGGAATGCACTACCAACACACAGTGGAATACACTACCAGCACACAGTGGAATGCACTACCAGCACACAGTGGAATGCACTACCAGCACACAGTGGAATGCACTACCAACACACAGTGGAATACACTACCAGCACACAGTGGAATGCACTACCAGCACACAGTGGAAAGCACTACCAGCACACAGTGGAAAGCACTACCAGCACACAGTGGAATGCACTACCAGCACACAGTGGAATGCACTACCAACACACAGTGGAATACACTACCAGCACGCAGTGGAATGCACTACTAGCACACAGTGGAATGCACTACCAACACACAGTGGAATGCACTACCAGCACACAGTGGAATGCACTACCAGCACACAGTGGAATGCACTACCAACACACAGTGGAATGCACTACCAACACACAGTGGAATGCACTACCAGCACACAGTAGAATGCACTACCAGCACACAGTGGAATGCACTACCAGCACACAGTGGAAAGCACTACCAGCACACAGTGGAAAGCACTACCAGCACACAGTGGAATGCACTACCAGCACACAGTGGAATGCACTACCAACACACAGTGGAATACACTACCAGCACGCAGTGGAATGCACTACTAGCACACAGTGGAATGCACTACCAACACACAGTGGAATGCACTACCAGCACACAGTGGAATGCACTACCAGCACACAGTGGAATACACTACCAACACACAGTGGAATGCACTACCAACACACAGTGGGATGCACTACCAGCACACAGTGTAATGCACTACTAACACACAGTGGAATGCACTACCAACACACAGTGGAATGCACTACCAACACACAGTGAAATGCACTACCAGCACAAAGTGGAATGCACTGCCAGCACACAGTGGAATGCACTACCAACACACAGTGGAATGCACTACCAGCCTACAGTGGAATGCACTACCAGCACACAGTGGAATGCACTACCAGCACACAGTGGAATGCACTACCAACACACAGTGGAATACACTACCAGCACACAGTGGAATGCACTACCAGCACACAGTGGAATGCACTACCAACACACAGTGGAATGCACTACCAGCACAAAGTGGAATGCACTACCAGCACACAGTGGAATGCACTACCAACACACAGTGGAATACACTACCAGCACACAGTGGAATGCACTACCAGCACACAGTGGAATGCACTACCAGCACACAGTGGAATGCACTACCAACACACAGTGGAATACACTACCAGCACACAGTGGAATGCACACAGTGGAATGCACTACCAGCACACAGTGGAATGCACTACCAACACACAGTGGAATACACTACCAGCACACAGTGGAATGCACTACTAGCACACAGTGGAATGCACTACCAGCACACAGTGGAATGCACTACCAGCACACAGTGGAATGCACTACCAGCACACAGTGGAATGCACTACCAACACACAGTGGAATACACTACCAGCACACAGTGGAATGCGGAATGCACTACCAACACACAGTGGAATACACTACCAGCACACAGTGGAATGCACTACCAGCACACTATATCTATATATGGTTTATATATATTTATATGTGGTTATAGTGTATATATATTTATATGTGGTTATAGTGTATATATATTTATATGTGGTTATAATGTATATATATTTATATGTGGTTATAGTGTATATATATTTATATGTGGTTATAGTGTATATATATATTTATATGTGGTTATAGTGTATATATATGTATATGTGGTTATAGTGTGTATATATTTATATGTGGTTATAGTGTATATATATTTATATGTGGTTATAGTGTATATATATTTATATGTGGTTATAGTGTATATATATATTTATATGTGGTTATAGTGTATATATATTTATATGTGGTTATAGTGTTTATATATTTTCTCATTGTGTTTTGCACAGTCTTGTAGTCAACATGTACATAGTGTCATGTACATACTGTATATATACCCCCCCCGCCCCCCTCCCCTCATTTTTTGTATATATTGCATTTCAAATCAGCTGACATGTATACTGTGTATATGTACATAATTTATACATTTTTTTAAGGTAATTTTTCTATACATGTTACAGGTTATATATATTTTATTATTAAATGTATGAAATGTGATGAATATTTCATGGAGCACAATGGAAACAAACTTTTTGGCTTTTTGTGACATCCATTTGTCTTTTTAAAGCATTACATGGATTATATTCTTTAACCTGTCAATACACTTCTCAATCTATCAATCATAGTGTGTGTGCGTGCGTGTGTGTGTGTGTGTGTGTGTGTGTGTGTGTTTGGCGTGTGTGTGTGCGTGTGTGTGTGTGTGTGTGTGTGTGTGTGTGTTTGGTGTGTGTGTGCGTGTGTGTGTGTGTGTGTGTCCAGCACCACCTGCTTGTTTACTTTATAAATGTGTGAACCCTAAACATAAAAAAGTATTTTTCCTAATAATCCTCTTTTAATATTAATAATATTATGTTTATTGTGAATAACAAACATAGTAATACTTATTATGTTTATTGTAAATAACAAACATAATAATACGTATTATGTTTACTGTAAATAACAAACAAAACAATAGTTATTATGTTTATTTTAAAAAACAAACATACTTATAGTTATGTTTACTGTAAATAACAAACATAATAATACTTATTGTGATTACTGTAAATAACAAACACAATAATACCTAGTATGTTGACTGTAAATAAAAACATAATCATTCTTATTATGTTTACTGTAAATAACAAACATAATAATACTTATTATGTTTACTGTACATAACAAACAAAATAATACTTATGTTTACTGTAAATAAAAACATAATAATACTTATGTTTACTGTAAATAACAAACATAATAATAGTTTTGTGTTTACTGTAACTAAAACAAAATACTTATTATGTTTACTGTAAATAAAACATAATAATTCTTATTATGTTTACTGTAAATAAAAACATAACTCACATAGTCTCACTTGACTAACTACACTAGAGCAAGCCCGGTCACAGGCAATTACAGAGTCTGCTAGTCTGGGTGAGGAGTCAGTTAAACTAGAACTAGCCAGCGCCAGGCTGGATAATCCCTGCACACATAGCAATTCTCTTAGAATAATACACAACTCACATAATGTTTTTTCTGTAGTGACTGTGTCAGAGGTGGACATGCATTCTACTGAGGTGGCAAATTATGATGTGTCCAGTTTATCGCAGCACCAAGCAAACAATCTGAAAATTCCCATCATATCATTTCCTGGATATGGTTGAAATTATTTAAAGCGCACTTCGCAAAATAAACACAACATTGTTAATATTGCTACTACAGATAACTTTAACAAAAAATCCTCAAAACAGCCCACTACCTATAATATGGGCTTTTTAAACATAAGATCATTTTCTCCCAAAACGTTATTAGTTAATGAGGTCATTAGAGACAACAATCTTAACGTCATTGGTCTCAGCGAAACCTGGCTCAAACCAGACAATTTGTTTGCGCTAAATGAGGCATCTCCTCCTAACTATACGAATGCACATATTGCCCGTCCCCTTAAAAGGGGTGGGTGGGTCACACTAATATACAATGAAAACTTTAACCTTACTCCTAACCTAAATAATAAATATAAATCGTTTAAGGTGCTTACTATGAGGTCTGTCACACCGCTGCCTCTTGACCTGGCTGTTATTTACCGCCACCCAGGGCCCTATTCGGACTTTATCAGTGAATTCTCAGAGTTCGTTGCAGATCTAGTGACGCACGCCGACAATATAATTATAATGGGGGACTTTAATACCCATATGAATACCCCATCGGACCCTCAGTGTGTGGCGCTCCAGACCATAATTAATAGCTGTGGTCTTACACAAATAATAAATGAACCCACGCATCGCAACGGTAATACGATAGATCTAGTGCTTGTCAGGGGTGTCACCACCTCCAAAGTTATGATACTCCCGTATACTAAAGTAATGTCCGATCATTACCTTATAAAATTTGAAGTTCTGACTCATTGTCAACAAGCTAATAATAATAATGACTGCTATAGCAGCTGCAACATTAATGCCACAACGATGACTCTTGCTGACCTACTGCCTTCGGTAATGGCACCATTCCCAAATTATGTGGGCTCTATTGATAACCTCACTAACAACTTTGATGATGCCCTGCGTGAAACCATTGATAGCATAGCACCGCTAAAGCTAAAAAGGGCCCCTAAAAGGCGCACCCCATGGTTTACAGAAAAAACTAGAGCTCATAAATTATCATGTAGAAAGCTGTAACGCAAATGGCGCGCGACTATTCTTGAGGTTTTCCATCAAGCATGGAGTGATAGTTTAATAACTTATAAACGCATGCTTACCTTAGCTAAAGCTAAATATTACTCAAATCTCATCCGCCTCAACAAAAACGATCCTAAATTTTTGTTTAGTACAGTAGCATCACTAACCCAACAAGGGACTCCTCCCAGTAGCTCCACCCACTCGGCAGATGACTTTATGAATTTATTTAATAAGAACATTTAAGTCTTTAGAAAGGAGATTAAAGACAATGCATCCCAGCTACAACTGGGTTCTATTAACACAGATACGACTGTATATACGACGGACACTGCCCTCCGAAATAGTCTCTCTATTTTTGATGAAATAACATAACGGGAATTATTACGGAGTGTAAGTGGGATAAAACAAACAACATGTTTACTTGACCCACTTCCTGGGAAACTTATCAAGGAACTGTTGGTAATATTAGGTCCATCAGTGCTAAATATTATAAACTTATCACTTTCCTCCGGCACTGTTCCCCTAGCATTCAAAAAAGTGGTTATTCATCCTCTGCTCAAAAGACCTAACCTCGATCCTGACCTCATGGTAAACTACAGACCGGTCTCCCACCTTCCGTTTATTTCCAAAATCCTCGAAAAACTAGTTGCACAGCAGCTAAATGAACACTTAGTGTCTAACAATCTCTGTGAACCTTTTCAATCCGGTTTCAGGGCAAATCACTCTACGGAGACAGCCCTCGCAAAAATGACTAATGATCGATCTATTGCTAACGATGGATTCTGATGCGTCATCTATGTTGCTGCTTTTTGATCTTAGCGCTGCTTTCCATACCGTCCATCATAATATTTTATTAGAGCGTATCAAAACACGTGTTGGTATGTCAGACTTAGCTTGTCTTGGTTTAACTCTTATCTTACTGACAGGATGCAGTGCGTCTCCCATAACAATGTGACCTCGGACTATGTCAAGGTAACGTGCGGAGTCCCCCAGGGTTCGGTTCTTGGCCCTGCACTCTTTAGTATTTACATGCTGCCGCTAGGTGACATCATACGTGTTAGCTTTCACTGTTATGATGATGACACCCAACTCTACATGCCCCTAAAGCTGACCAACACGCCGGATTGTAGTCAGCTGGAGGCGTGTCTTAATGAAATTAAACAATGGATGTCCGCTAACTTTTTGCAACTGAACGCTAAGAAAACAGAAATGCTGATTATCGGTCCTGCTCAACACCGACATCTATTTAATAATACCACCTAAACATTTGACAACCAAACAATTACACAAGGCGACTCGGTAAAGAATCTGGGTATTATCTTCCACCCAACTCTCTCGTTTGAGTCACACATTAAGAGTGTTACTAAAACGGCCTTCTTTCATCTCCGTAATATCGCTAATATCGCCATCTTGTCCACTAGCGACGCTGAGATCATTATTCATGCGTTCGTTACGTCTCGTCTCGATTACTGTAACGTATTATTTTTGGGTCTCCCTATGTCTAGCATTAAAAGATTACAGTTGGTACAAAATGCGGCTGCTAGACTTTTGACAAGAACAAGAAAGTTTGATCATATTACGCCTATACTGTATATACCTTTATATACATATATACCTATATATATACCAGACCTGGGCATTCTGTGGCCCGCGGGCCGCATCCGGCCCTTTGTGCGTCCCTGTCCGGCCCGCGTGAGGCCAATTATAAATTACAAAATAAATTTAAAAAAGTATCTATGTCGAGTGTGCAATACAACGGTGCTGCTTTTGTTTTGAAAATCGTTATTTGTATTACTTCCGTGTGGACGTATGCGTGATTGTGAGTGAATGTGAACAACTGCAATTACAAAATAAAGTTGAAAAAACATCTATGTCCTGCGTGCAATACAACTGTGCTGCTTTTATTTTGAAAAGTATTATTTATGGGCGTGTGTCCGTGTGTAACCTGCGAGTGAAGGTGCACATGCAGCGACAAGTGATGCACGGTTTACACCCGAGACGCCAAAAAGAGAAAAGTTGATGAGGAATGCCGTGTTTTCAACAACACATGAACTGCAAAGCAACGTCCCCTCACCTAAGGTGCGTGCCTGCGCAATTGCGCACTGCTCAAGCGTCCGCTGCGCGCAGCAAGTATATGCCGCGCACCAAATCAAATCCCATCTGAATTCTAAACAAAATAAACATATTTATTCTATGGAATTTTGCAATGCAACTTTGAGTGACAGTGACAACAAGCGGCCCTAATGGTGTTCGTCAACACCGTTCAATTGAACACCGTTCAATTATTGTAACGTCTATCGAGATGCTTCGAGGACAGGAATTATATCGATCACTTTATTGAACAAAACTGTTTATATTCGGACATAACCACACCAAAAACATGAGTAAAACAATTCTATCTCGAAAAACTAGTCATTTTCTGCCGTACAAACCAGGCCAAAACCAACTTGTCATCTGTCACCAACACGCATAGCACTAAACCACTGGTGCGTTTAAGGCCACACAAAAAGTCGGACAACTCAAACACCACACAAAGTTACACTATGACTCCTCAGTCATACGTGTGCTTATTTTACTGTCATTTATTATTCATGTTAATTTATATATATTAGTCATGGAATGCTGTTACACACACTATGTTGAAGTATTACTATTATTATTATTATTATTTATCTTACGGTATACATCAAAAATAATATTGAGCAAAATTTAATTGAAATATTGTCGATGTGGCCCTCCAGCAGTGCTCGGGTAGCTCATGCGGCCCCCGGTAAAAATTAATTGCCCACCCCTGATATATACTGTATATACCTGTATATATATTACGCCTATACTGGCTCACCTGCACTGGCTTCCTGTGCACTTAAGATGTGACTTTAAAGTTTTACTACTTACGTATAAAATATTACACGGTCTAGCTCCAGCCTATCTTGCTGATTGTATTGTACCATATGTCCCGGCAAGAAATCTGCGTTCAAAGAACTCCGGCTTATTAGTGATTCCCAGAGCCCAAAAAAAGTCTGCGGGCTATAGAGCGTTTTCTATTCGGGCTCCAATACTATGGAATGCCCTCCCGGTAAAAGTTAGAGATGCTACCTCAGTAGAAGCATTTAAGTCCCATCTTAAAACTCATTTGTATACTCTAGCCTTTAAACAGAACCCCCTTTTTAGACCAGTTGATCTGCCGCTTCTTTTCTTCTCTCCACTGCTCCCCTCTCCCTTGGGGAGGGGGAGTTGCACAGGTCCGGTGGCCATGGATGAAGTGGTGGTTGTCCAGAGTCGGGACCCCGGGTGGACCGCTAGCCTGTGCATCGGTTGGGGACATCTCTGCGCTGCTGACCCGTCTCCGCTCGGGACGGTTTCCTGCTGGCCCCACAATGGACTGGACTCTCACTATTATGTTAGATCCACTATGGACTGGACTTTCACAATATTATGTCAGACCCACTCGACATCCATTGCTTTCGGTCTCCCCTAGAGGGGGTGAGGGGGTTACCCACATATGTGGTCCTCTCCAAGGTTTCTCATAGTCATTCACATCGACGTCCCACTGGGGTGAGTTTTTCCTTGCCCGTATGTGGGCTCTGTAGCGAGGATGTCGTTGTGGCTTGTGCAGCCCTTTGAGACACTTGTGATTTAGGGCTATATAAATAAACATTGATTGATTGATTGATTGATTGTTTGTGCTATGTTGCCATCTTCTGTATGTGCTATGTTGCCATCTTTTGTTTGTGCTCTATAAGGAAATATACTTTTTTCTTCTCAAATGTTGCCTTCTATAGTGGTGTGCTCTATATTTGGTCAAATGTGGTTTAAGATGATTGCACAGTTTATATAATAGATCTTTTGAATATACTGTAAGTGTGTATTTAAACGAGTAAAACATTTCCCACAAGGCCGAGCTCCCGTCTCAAAGATGGTGCAGAGCGTGAAGGACGATGAAGACGAGGATGATTAAATGGTGGACACGCAGAGAAGGGAACAAAGGTGTGTGCGGATTCTAAAAGCGGAGCAGCACCTTCCTGATGTTTCATGTGGCGTGTCAAAGTGCACACTCAGCAGAGACACGGTGACGTCACACCGGAAGTCAAAGTGCACACTCAGCAGAGACACAAAGACGTCACACCGGAAGTCAAAGTGCACACTCAACAGAGACACAGTGACGTCACACCGGAAGTCTTAAAGTGCACACTCAGCAGAGACACGGTGACGTCACACCGGAAGTCAAAGTGCACACTCAGCAGAGACACAAAGACGTCACACCGGAAGTCAAAGTGTACACTCAGCAGAGACACGGTGACGTCACACCGGAAGTCTTAAAGTGCACACTCAGCAGAGACACGGTGACGTCACACCGGAAGTGAAAGTGCACACTCAGCAGAGACACGGTGATGTCACACCGGAAGTCAAAGTGCACACTCAGCAGAGACACAGAGACGTCACACCGGAAGTCAAAGTGTACACTCAGCAGAGACACGGTGACGTCACACCGGAAGTCTTAAAGTGCACACTCAGCAGAGACACGGTGACGTCACACCGGAAGTCTTAAAGTGCAGACTCAGCAGAGACACGGTGACGCCACACCGGAAGTCAAAGTGCATATTAAGCAGACACACGGTGATGTCACACCAGAAGTCTTAAAGTGCACACTCAGCAGAGACACGGTGACGTCACACCGGAAGTCTTAAATTGCACACTCAGCAGAGACACGGTGACGTCACACCGGAAGTCTTAAAGTGCACACTCAGCAGAGACACGGTGACGTCACACCGGAAGTCTTAAAGTGCACACTCAGCAGAGACACGGTGACGTCACACCGGAAGTCTTAAAGTGCACACTCAGCAGAGACACGGTGACGTCACACCGGACATCTTAAAGTGCACACTCAGCAGAGACACAGTGACGTCACAACGGAAGTCTTAAAGTGCACACTCAGCAGAGACACGGTGACGTCACACCGGACATCTTAAAGTGCACACTCAGCAGAGACACAGTGACGTCACAACGGAAGTCTTAAAGTGCACACTTAGCAGAGACACAGTGACGTCACACCGGAAGTCAAAGTGCACACTTAGCAGAGACACGGTGACGTCACACCGGAAGTCTTAAAGTGCACACTCAGCAGAGACACTGTGACGTCACACCGGAAGTCTTAAAGTGCACACTCAGCAGAGACATGGTGACGTCACACCGGAAGTCTTAAAGTGCACACTTAGCAGAGACACGGTGACGTCACACCGGAAGTCTTAAAGTGCACACTCAGCAGAGACACTGTGACGTAACACCGGAAGTCTTAAAGTGCACACTCAGCAGGGACACGGTGACGTCACACCGGAAGTCTTAAAGTGCACACTCAGCAGAGACACGGCGACGTCACACCGAAAGTTTTAAAGTGCACACTCAGCAGAGACACGGTGACGTCACACCTGAAGTCTTAAAGTGCAGTGTCACGTGATGAAGTGTAGTACACTGTAGTGTCACGTGATGAAGTGTAGTACACTGTAATGTCACGTGATGAAGTGTAGTACACTGTAGTGTCACGTGATGAAGTGTAGTACACTGTAGTGTCACGTGATGATGTGTAGCACACTGTAATGTCACGTGATGAAGTGTAACACACTGTATTGTCACGTGATGAAGTGTAGCACACTGTAATGTCACGTGATGAAGTGTAGCACACTTTATTGTCACGTGATGAAGTGTAGCACACTGTAATGTCACGTGATGAAGTGTAGCACACTGTATTGTCACGTGATGAAGTGTAGCACACTGTAATGTCACGTGATGAAGTGTAGTACACAGTATTGTCACGTGATGAAGTGTAGTACACTGTATTGTCACGTGATGAAGTGTAGCACACTGTAATGTCACGTGATGAAGTGTAGTACACTGTAATGTCCCGTGATGAAGTGTAGTACACTGTAATGTCACGTGATGAAGTGTAGCACACTGTAATGTCACGTGATGAAGTGTAGTACACTGTAGTGTCACGTGATGAAGTGTAGTACACTGTAATGTCACGTGGTGAAGTGTAGCACACTGTAGTGTCACGTGATGAAGTGTAGTACACTGTAATGTCACGTGATGAAGTGTAGTACACTGTAATGTCATGTAATGACCACTAGATGGCAGTGCTGAGCTGCTTGAGATCCATAGAACTCAGGAGAACAACAAGGTTAAAGCACTCTTTTTTTTAAGACAACTATCATTGTACTATACTCCACTATGAAAAAATGATTATGTACTATACTCTACTATGAATGGATGATAATGTACTATACTCTACTATGAATAAATGATTATGTACTATACTCTACTATGAACAAATTATTATGTACTATACTCTACTACGAATGGATGATTATGTACTATACTCTACTATGAATAAATGATTATGTACTATACTCTACTATGAATAAATGATTATGTACTATACTGTACTATTACTAAATGATTATGTACTATACTGTACTATGAATGGATGATTATGTACTATACTCTACTATGAATAAATGATTATGTACTATACTGTACTATGAATGGATGATTATGTACTTTACTATACTATAAATAAATGATTATGTACTATACTATACTATGCATGGATGATTATGTACTATACTGTACAATGAATGGATGATTTTGTACTATACAGTACTATGAATAAATTATTATGTACTTTACTGTACTATGAATGGATGGTTATGTACTATACTGCACCATGAATGGATGAGTATGTACTATATTGTACTGTGAATAAATGATTATGTACTATACTGTACTATGAATGGATGGTTATATACTATACTGTACCATGAATGGATGAGTATGTACTATACTCTACTATGAATGGATGATTATGTTTTATACTGTACTATGAATGAATGAATATGTACTTTACTGTACTATGAATGAATGAATATTTACTATACTGTACTATGAATGGATGACTATGTACTATTGTGTACTATGAATAAATTAGGATGTACTAGAGTGTACTATGAATGGATGAATATATACTATACTGTAATATGACTTGATAATTATGTACTATAGTGTACTATGAATGGATGAATATGTAATAGTGTACTATGAATAGATGAATATGTACTATACTGTACTATGAATGGATGATTATGCACTATAGTGTACTATGAATGGATGGATATGTACTATAGTGTACTATGAATGGATGATTATGTACTATGAATGGATGAATATGTACAATAGTTTACTATGAATGGATGAATATGTACAATAGTGTACTATGAATGGATGGATATGTACTATACTGTACTATGAATGGATGATTATGCACTATAGTGTACTATGAATGGATGGATATGTACTATAGTGTACTATGAATGGATGATTATGTACTATGAATGGATGAATATGTACAATAGTTTACTATGAATGGATGAATATGTACAATAGTGTACTATGAATGGATGGATATGTACTATAGTGTACTATGAATGGATGAATTATGATTAAGTCAAAAAAGTCTTAAAGGGTTTTAATCACATGTTGGTTACAGGAAGTGATGCATTATGGGAGCTCACCTGACTTCAAAGAAGATGTGTGATATGTGACATCATGACAGCAGGAAGTGATGCATTATGGGAGCAGTTTGTATTTCCTCCCCTAAAATGACAACCAGGAAGTGCAAGAGGAGGTTGCCGGGGAAACCAGCGTCATCATGGAGACAGCATGAAGTGGAGAGAGGAGGGAGGGCCTGCATGAATGATGTCATCACAATGTTTTTGTGGGAGGAGTCACCTTCACGCCACATTTGTGCATGCAAGACACTCTCAGTCACCTGACAATGTGTCTCCACCTGCACACCTGTCCTATTATTTATCTCACCTGTACACCACATGTCTCCACCTGCACACCTGCCCTATTATTTCTCTCACCTGTACACCACATGTCTCCACCTGCACACCTGTCCTATTATTTCTCTCACCTGTACACCACATGTCTCCACCTGAACACCTGTCCTATTATCTCATTAACCTGTACACAACATGTCTCCACCTGCACACCTGTCCTATTATTTTACTCACCTGTACACCACATGTCTCCACCTGCACACCTGTCCTATTATTTCACTCACCTGTACACCACATGTCTCCACCTGCACACCTGTCCTATTATTTCACTCACCTGTACACCACATGTCATTCAATCCCCTGGAGGGAGTGACTTGAAATTTCTCACACAGCTCAGTGCACTCTATAGAAACACTTGTTAGTATTATACACATTAGCATTATAAACATGTTAGCATTATACACATTTTAGCATTATATACATGTTAGCATTATATATATATATATATATATATATATATATATATATATATATATATATATATATATATATATATATATATATATATATATATATATATATATATATATATATATATATAACTTTTTTATTTTAAGAAAACAATGCTTGTATGAACTTGTATTTGTTTAGTTATAAAAATATATAATCATATAATACATTTTTATAATTTGTCAGAGAGAAGTCTGTGCTTCTCTGCTTTGGCTGCTGCCCCCGTGACCCGAGATCGGATAAGTGGAAGAAGATGGATGGGAGGAAATATCAAAGTTGAAAATATGTATAAGTGTTACATACATGTGTATTATAGTATGCTGTATAAGTATATAGCTCCATCCATCCATCCATCCATCCATCCATCCATTTTCTACTTATTCCCTCTTGGGGTCGCGGGGGGTGCTGGAGCCTATCTCAGCTACAATCGGGCGGAAGGCGGGGTACACCCTGGACAAGTCGCCACCTCATCGCAGGGCCAACACAGATAGACAGACAACATTCACACTCACATTCACACACTAGGGACCATTTAGTGTTGCCAATCAACCTATCATCAGGTGCATGTCTTTGGAGGTGGGAGGGGCCTATCCCCAGGTGCATGTCTTTGGAGGTGGGAGGGGCCTATCCCCAGGTGCATGTCTTTGGAGGTGGGAGGGGCCTATCCCAAGGTGCATGTCTTTGGAGGTGGGAGGGGCCTATCCCCAGGTGCATATCTTTGGAGGTGGGAGGGGCCTATCCCAAGGTGCATGTCTTTGGAGGTGGGAGGGGCCTATCCCAAGGTGCATGTCTTTGGAGGTGGGAGGGGCCTATCCCCAGGTGCATGTCTTTGGAGGTGGGAGGGGCCTATCCCAAGGTGCATGTCTTTGGAGGTGGGAGGGGCCTATCCCAAGGTGCATGTCTTTGGAAGTGGGAGGAAGCCGGAGTACCCGGAGGTAACCCACGCAGTCACGGGGAGAACATGCAAACTCCACACATAAAGATCCCGAGCCCGGAATTGAACCCAAGACTACTCAGGACCTTCGTATTGTGAGGCACATGCACTAACCCCTCTTCCACCGTGCTGCCCTAAGTATATAGATATACATGTTTATTAGTGTATGCAGTACAAGTATATAAATATACATGTTTATTAGTGTATGCAGTACAAGTATATAAATATACATGTTTATTAGTGTATGCAGTATAAGTATATAAATATACATGTTTATTAGTGTATGCAGTATAAGTATATAAATATACATGTTTATTAGTGTTTGCAGTATGAGTATATAAATATGAAAGTTTATTAGTGTATGCAGTATAAGTATATACATATGAAAGTGCAATAGTGTGTGCAGTATAAGTATATAAATATGAAGGTGTATTAGTGTATGCAGTATAAGTATATAAATATACATGTTTATTATTAGTGTATAAGTATATAAATATGAAGGTGTATTAGTGTATGCAGTATAAGTATATACAGTAAATATACATGTTTATTAGTGTATGCAGTATAAGTATATAAATATACATGTTTATTAGTGTATGTAGTATAATTATGTAAATATACATGTTTATTAGTGTATGCAGTATAAGTATATAAATATACATGTTTATTAGTGTATGTAGTATAATTATGTAAATATACATGTTTATTAGTGTATGCAGTATAAGTATATACATATCCATGTTTATTAGTGTATGCAGTATAAGTATATACATAACACATGTTTATTAGTGTATGCAGTATAAGTATATAAATATACATGTTTATTAGTGTATGCAGTATAAGTATATAAATATACATGTTTATTAGTGTATGCAGTTTAAGTATATACATATACATGTTTATTAGTGTATGCAGTATAAGTATATCAATATAAATGTTTATTAGTGTATGCAGTATAAGTATATAAATATTCATCTTTATTAATAATAATAATAATAATAATACCTGAGATTTATATAGCGCTTTTCTAAGTACCCAAAGTCGCTTTACATGTTAAAAACCCATCATTCATTCACACCTGGTGGTGGTAAGCTACTTTCGTAGCCACAGCTGCCCTGGGGTAGACTGACGGAAGCGTGGCTGCCAATTTGCGCCTACGGCCCCTCCGACCACCACCTATCATTCATTCAACATTCATTCACCGGTGTGAGCGGCACCGGGGGCAAGGGTGAAGTGTCCTGCCCAAGGACACAACGGCATGGTAAGAGGCGGGGAGCGAACCTGCAGCCCTCAGCTTTCTGACACGGGCGCTCTACCCACTACGCCATGCCGCCCCCATTATTAGTGTATGCAGTATAAGTATATAAATATACATGTTTATTAGTGTATGCAGTATAAGTATATAAATATGAAAGTTTATTAGTGTATGCAGTATAAGAAGAGATAAGAGGTGGGGGCCAGTTGTGGCCCCTGGGCCCTGACTTTGACAGCAGTGATGAAAGAGGTGTAGTAAGAGGTGTAGTAAAAGGTGTAGTAAGAGGTGTAGTAAGAGGTGTAGTAAAAGGTGTAGTAAGAGGTGTAGTAAGAGGTGTAGTAAGAGGTGTAGTAAAAGGTGTAGTAAGAGGTGTAGTAAGAGGTGTAGTAAGAGGTGTAGTAAAAGGTGTAGTAAAAGGTGTAGTAAGAGGTGTAGTAAGAGGTGTAGTAAGAGGTGTAGTAAAAGGTGTAGTAAGAGGTGTAGTAAGAGGTGTAGTAAAAGGTGTAGTAAAAGGTGTAGTAAGAGGTGTAGTAAGAGGTGTAGTAAGAGGTGTAGTAAAAGGTGTAGTAAAAGGTGTAGTAAGAGGTGTAGTAAGAGGTGTAGTAAGAGGTGTAGTAAAAGGTGTAGTAAAAGGTGTAGTAAGAGGTGTAGTAAGAGGTGTAGTAAGAGGTGTAGTAAAAGGTGTAGTAAGAGGTGTAGTAAGAGGTGTAGTAAAAGGTGTAGTAAGAGGTGTAGTAAGAGGTGTAGTAAAAGGTGTAGTAAAAGGTGTAGTAAGAGGTGTAGTAAGAGGTGTAGTCACTAGTGTGTTTTATATTTGCTCAGCTCTACATTTAATAGTCAGACATGTTTCATGCGGTCTTGTAGGATTATGTCACACTACGTCACAGACCACGCCCCCAAAGAAAAGCTACCAACGTGCAGATAAAGGCGGGTGTTTTTTAAGCAGGTGTCCCTAATGTATTGACCCGCCACCAAGTCTTTTCCCGCGCGTCAGAGAGAGGGGGGGCCGGGGGGGGGGGGGGGGGGGGTCGACCTGGGCTCCGGAAGGGGCGTGGCTCCACCCCCGCCTCCCCGCGGGAGCACCTGTACGCACCCGGGCGCGCTCCTGTCACCCGCGGCCCCGGGGCTGCTGACGCCATGACGGCGGAGAAGGTGCGCGCGGGTCCGCACCAGCCGGGCGGCTGCGAGCGCGTCGTCATCAACATCTCGGGCTTGCGCTTCGAGACGCAGCTGAGAACCTTCAGCCTGTTCCCGGACACGCTCCTGGGCGACCCCGGCCGGAGGATGCGCTACTTCGACCCGCTGAGGAACGAGTACTTCTTCGACCGGAACCGAGCCAGCTTCGACGCCATCCTGCACTACTACCAGTCCGGGGGACGCATCCGCAGACCCGCCAACGTGCCCATCGACGTCTTCTCCGAGGAGATCCTCTTCTACCAGCTGGGCCAGGACGCCATGGAGAGATTCCGCCAGGACGAAGGTTTCCTCGGGGAGGACGAGCGCGTCCTGCCGGACCGAGACTTCCAGAGGCAGATCTGGCTCCTGTTCGAGTACCCGGAGAGCTCGGGTCCGGCCCGGGGCATCGCCATCGTGTCGGTGCTGGTCATCCTCATCTCCATCGTCATCTTCTGCATGGAGACCCTGCCGGAGTTCCGCGACGAGCGGGACCCGCGGAACGCCAGCGGAACCCTGGACGCGCCGAGTCCCTTCACGGACCCCTTCTTCGTCATCGAGACCTTGTGCGTCGTCTGGTTCTCCTTGGAGCTGCTGGTGCGCTTCTCGGCCTGCCCCAGCAAGACGCGCTTCTGCAGGGACTTGATGAACGTCATCGACGTGGTGGCCATCGTGCCCTACTTCGTCACGCTGGCCACCGAGCTGGCGGAGGCCGGGAGCGGCGGGGGTCAGCAGGCCATGTCTCTGGCCATCCTCAGGGTCGTCCGCCTGGTGCGGGTCTTCCGCATCTTCAAGCTCTCGCGTCACTCCAAGGGTCTCCAGATCCTGGGCCAGACCCTGAAGGCCAGCATGCGAGAACTGGGCCTGCTCATCTTCTTCCTCTTCATCGGCGTCATCCTCTTCTCCAGCGCGGTCTACTTCGCCGAGGCGGACGAGCCCACCTCCAGCTTCAGCAGCATCCCGGACGCCTTCTGGTGGGCGGTGGTCACCATGACGACGGTGGGCTACGGCGACATGCACCCGGTGACCGTCGGCGGCAAGGTGGTGGGCTCGCTGTGCGCCATCGCCGGCGTGCTGACCATCGCCCTGCCGGTGCCCGTCATCGTCTCCAACTTCAACTACTTCTACCACCGCGAGACGGACGCCGACGAGCTCACTCGCCTAGCCGACGTCAGCGCTCGGGAGCCCGGGGAGGAGGAGCCGCCGCCGCCGCGCTCCCCCTGCGCCCCCAACCAGGAGGACTTGGCCGGCGACGTGCGCGCACACAACTGCGTCAGCGTGCCCAAGGTCTTCACGGACGTGTAAAATGTAGCAAGGACTTTATTTTGTAGTCCACTTAGTTACTTGTTTATTTTAGTCACGTGACTATACGAATCCGTTTTAAAAATCCTTTTTGATGGTTCCGGAACCTTCCCAGGACAAATATGGAGGGAGTTTATAAGACTAAATGATATTTTAGTCTGAAATCAGCCACTAAATGACGGGTGTCCAACTCAGGACCCGGGGGCCAAATCTGGTCCGCCACATCCTTTTATGTGGCCCCGAAACACTTTTTTATAAATGTTCCTTTTTGACAGGAAACTTTTGTACTGCACCAAAGGACATTTTACTCGTTAATACATGTTTTCCTTTTTTTTCCAAAATAAAAGTAAATACTTTAATATCTTCTCAGATTGTGACAATATATTTTAAGACAACATTAAAGTTGTTTTTACAGAATATTACTGTCACTGTCACATTTCTTTGACACTACCGAGCTGGAATTAGTTTTATGTTGAAATGAAACGTTCTTATGGTGTATTCGTGTAAATGTAGAAGCAGTACAACATTCTTACAGGCAAAAACTGGCAGCTCAGTTGCCATAGTTACAGTTGCCATAGTTACAGAAACACAGCAGGACTTTTTTCCATTTCAGTCCTAAATTGTAAACAAACTAAACACTGAATTTTGACATTTCATTTTTTTTAATCAGTTTTTAATGTGAAATCTACAGATTGTGTTTTCAGTAGAGTACACACATGTATTTAATTATATATTACTGTATTTAATCATATATTAGTGTATTTAATCATATATTACTGTGTTTAATCATATATTAGTGTATTTAATCATATATTACTGTATTTAATCATATATTAGTGTATTTAATCACATAGTACTGTATTTAATCTTAATTACTGTATTTAATCATATATTAGTGTATTTAATCATAGATTAGTGTATTTAATCATATATTAGTGTATTTAATCATATATTACTGTACTTAATCATATATTACTGTATTTAATCATATATTACTGTAATTAATCATATATTAGTGTATTTAATCATGTATTACTGTATTTAATCTTAATTACTGTATTTAATCATATATTAGTGTATTTAATCATAGATTAGTGTATTTAATCATATATTACTGTACTTAATCATATATTACTGTATTTAATCATATATTACTGTAATTAATCATATATTAGTGTATTTAATCATATATTACTGTATTTAATCTTAATTACTGTATTTAATCATATATTAGTGTATTTAATCATAGATTAGTGTATTTAATCATATATTACTGTACTTAATCATATATTACTGTATTTAATCATATATTACTGTAATTAATCATATATTAGTGTATTTAATCATATTGTATTTAATCATATATTAGTGTATTTAATCTTAATTACTGTATTTAATCATAGATTAGTGTATTTAATCATATATTACTGTACTTAATCATAAATTACTGTAATTAATCATATATTACTGTATTTCATCATAGATTACTGTATTTAATCATATATTAGTGTATTTAATCATATATTACTGTATTTAATCTTAATTACTGTATTTAATCATATATTAGTGTATTTAATCATAGATTAGTGTATTTAATCATATATTACTGTACTTAATCATAAATTACTGTAATTAATCATATATTACTGTATTTCATCATAGATTACTGTATTTAATCATATATTAGTGTATTTAATCATATATTACTGTATTTAATCTTAATTACTGTATTTAATCATATATTAGTGTATTTAATCATAGATTAGTGTATTTAATCATATATTACTGTACTTAATCATATATTACTGTATTTAATCATATATTACTGTAATTAATCATATATTAGTGTATTTAATCATATTGTATTTAATCATATATTAGTGTATTTAATCTTAATTACTGTATTTAATCATAGATTAGTGTATTTAATCATATATTACTGTACTTAATCATAAATTACTGTAATTAATCATATATTACTGTATTTCATCATAGATTACTGTATTTAATCATATATTAGTGTATTTAATCATATATTACTGTATTTAATCTTAATTACTGTATTTAATCATATATTAGTGTATTTAATCATAGATTAGTGTATTTAATCATATATTACTGTACTTAATCATAAATTACTGTAATTAATCATATATTACTGTATTTCATCATAGATTACTGTATTTAATCATATATTAGTGTATTTAATCATATATTACTGTATTTAATCTTAATTACTGTATTTAATCATATATTAGTGTATTTAATCATAGATTAGTGTATTTAATCATATATTACTGTACTTAATCATATATTACTGTATTTAATCATATATTACTGTACTTAATCATATATTAGTGTATTTAATCATACTGTATTTAATCATATATTAGTGTATTTAATCTTAATTACTGTATTTAATCATAGATTAGTGTATTTAATCATATATTACTGTACTTAATCATATATTACTGTAATTAATCATATATTACTGTATTTCATCATAGATTACTGTATTTAATCATATATTAGTGTATTTAATCATATATTACTGTATTTAATCATAGATTACTGTATTTAATCATATATTACTGTATTTAATAATACATTAGTGTATTCAATCATATATTAGTGTATTTAAGCATATATTAATGTATTTAATAATATATTAGTGTATTTAATAAATATTAGTGTATTGAATCATATATTAGTGTATTTAATAACATATTAGTGTATTTAATCATATATTAGTGTATTTAAGCATACATTAATGTATTTAATAATATATTAGTGTATTTAATCATATATTAGTGTATTTAATATTATATTAATGTCATTAATAATATAATTGATGTATTTAACAATATATTAATGTATTTAATATTATATTAGTGTATTTAATCATGTATTAGTGTATTTAAGCATATATTAATGCATTTAATAATATATTAGTGTATTTAATCATATATTCGCGTATTTCATAACATATTAGTGTATTTAATCATACATTAGTGTATTTAAGCATATATTAATGTATTGACATTGTTGTTTAATCATATATTAGTGTATTTAAAATTATATTAATGTCATTAATAATATAATTGATGTATTTAACAATATATTAATGTATTTAATTGTTTATTAGTGTATTTAATCATATATTAATGTATTTAATAATACATTAGTGTATTTAATCATGTATTAATGTATTTAATCATATATTAGTGTTTTTGATAATATTATGGTCTGTTAAAGTCACATGATCCTCAATGAAACCAGTTTGACACCTGCAGACTTCAGGGTGACCTCATTTCAGAAAATGGAATTGAAAACATTCACTGAGGCATGACATCATAGTCGCCTAAAACAAAAACAAATGCTCAATTATTTTCAATTAGTTAAATTTGTTAATTTAGTTAGCGTTACAATTGACAGAAAATAACTATTTAACTTTTTTATTTCCTGGAATTTTCCAACAACACAAGACGATTTTATTTTGAAAGGTTCTCTAATCAATTCCATTCACTCTGACTAATTAATGAATGAATTGATTATTTCACCAAATAATTGAAAAAACAGTGTATGTATATATATATATATATATATATATATATATATATATATATATATATATATATATATATATATATATATATATATATATATATATATATATATATATATTATATATATATATATATATATATATATATATATATATACACATACACTGTATATGTGTGTGTGTGTGCGTGTGTTCATATATACATCAAGATGATGTGGCGTGCAGCCAAACCTCGTTCCTAGCAAACAGGAGGGTGTGGCGTACAGTGTGTGGTCGTTGAGTGTCACACCTGTAGCAGGTGACCTGACAGTAGGGGGATAAAAGTGAGAAGACAAGATGGTGTCATCATCCTCCTCCTCCTTCTCCTCCTCCTTCTCCTCCTCCTCCTCCTCCTCCTTGTCCTCCTACTCCTCCTCCTTCTCCTCCTCCTCCTCCTCCTTGTCCTCCTCCTCCTTGTCCTCCTCCTCCTCCTCCTCCTCCTCCTTGTCACGCTGCTGTCCAAGGTGCTGAAGGCTACATGATGGTTGTCACACCAACACAACACAACACACCACTTCTTGTCCTCACACCAACACAACACACCACTTCTTGTCCTCACACCAACACAACACAACACACCACTTCTTGTCGTCACACCAACACAACACAACACAACACTTCTTGTTCTCACACCAACACAACACACCACTTCTTGTCCTCACACCAACACAACACACCACTTATTGTCCTCACACCAACACAACACAACACTTTTTGTCCTCACACTAACACAACACACCACTTCTTGTCCTCACAGCAACACAACACACCACTTCTTGTCCTCACACCAACACAACACACCACTTCTTGTCCTCACACCAACACAACACACCACTTCTTGTCCTCACAGCAACACAACACCCCACTTCTTGTCCTCACACCAACACAACACACCACTTCTTGTCCTCACACCAACACAACACACCACTTCTTGTCCTCACACCAACACAACACACCACTTCTTGTCCTCACAGCAACACAACACAACACACCACTTCTTGTCGTCACAGCAACACTTTAGTCCAACACAACATGTTGTTTGATGTTGCATGAAAGGCGTTGTCATGGTGACCAACATTAATGAGTCCCCAGGGGACTGAAAGAAGTCCATTGTGCAACATCTTCATCTCCATATGGCAGTAAGAAGAAAGGCTGCTGCAGCAAACACTCTGGGAGAAAATCCTCTTAAAGGGACGCCAAAAACCTCCTGACCTCTTTTGCTGCTGGTCAGAATGAAATAAATAAAGAAATAAATAAATAGAGTGGAGAGTGGAGAGTGAAGCACAAGTGTCAGAGGATCAAAATAGCAGCAGAGGCACGTTAGCCTCTTTCCAGGAACCAACATGTGTCACTTCCAACACAAGTGTCACGCCAACCATGTGACTCAACACATCCACTCAGCACACAGGTGAGCACACTAGGACAGGTGACACTGTGACACCTGCCACCTCAATCATGACACAACACAAACACTTTTTACCCATAAAGAACTTAAATAATCACAAATATTAAACCCAGTTGACACGCCTGTGTAATGACATCATTACACACATGTGTACTGATAAATGCATGTTATTATTAATAATATAAGTGATAAATGCATGTTATTATTAATAATATAAGTGATAAATGCATGTTATTAATAATATAAGTGATAAATGCATGTTATTATTAATAATATAAGTGATACATGCATGTTATTAATAATATAAGTGATAAATGCATGTTATTATTAATAATATAAGTGATAAATGCATGTTATTAATAATATAAGTGATAAATGCATGTTATTATTAATAATATAAGTGATAAATGCATGTTATTAACAATATAAGTGATAAATGCATGTTATTAGTAATAATATAAGTGATAAATGCATGTTATTAATAATATAAATGATAAATGCATGTTATTATTAATAATATAAGTGATAAATGCATGTTATTAATAATATAAGTGATAAATGCATGTTATTATTAATAATATAAGTGATAAATGCATGTTATTATTAATAAATACATGATAAATGGGTTATACTTGTATAGCGCTTTTCTACCTTCAAGGTACTCAAAGCGCTTTGACAGTATTTCCACATTCAACCATTCACACACACATTCACACACTGATGGCGGGAGCTGCCATGCAAGGCGCTAACCAGCACCCATCAGGAGCAAGGTAATAATATAAGTGATAAATGCATGTTATTATTATCAATATAAGTGCTAAATGCATGTTATTATTAATAATAAAAGTGATAAATGCATGTTATTATCAATAATATAAGTGATAAATGCATGTTATTATTATTAATATAAGTGATAAACGCATGTTATTATTAATAATATACGTGATAAATGCATGTTATTATTAATAATATAAGTGATAAATGCATGTTATAATTATTAATATAAGTGATAAATGCATGTTATTATTAATAATATAAGTGATAAATGCATGTTATTATTATTAATATAAGTTATAAATGCATGTTATTATTAACAATATAAGTGATAAATGCATGTTATTATTAATAATATAAGTGATAAATGCATGTTATTATTCATAATATAAGTGATACATGCATGTTATTATCAATAATTTAAGTGATACATGCATGTTATTATTATTAATGTAAGTGATAAATGCATGTTATTAGTAATAATATAAGTGATAAATGCATGCTATTAATAATAAAATAAGTGATAAATGCATGTTATTATTAACAATATAAGTGATAAATGCATGTTATTATTATCAATATAAGTGCTAAATGCATGTTATTATTAATAATATAAGTGATAAATGCATGTTATTTTCAATAATATAAGTGATACATGCATGTTATTATTATTAATATAAGTGATAAATGCATGTTATTATTAATAATATAAGTGATAAATGCATGTTATTATTAATAATATAAGTGCTAAATGCATGTTATTATTAATAATATAAGTGATAAATGCATGTTATCATTATTAATATAAGTGATAAATGCATGTTATTATTAATAATATAATTGATAAATGCATGTTATTATTATTAATATAAGTGATAAATACATGTTATTATCAATAATATAAGTGCTAATTGCATGCTATTATTAATAATATAAGTGATAAATGCATGCTATTATTAATAAAATAAGTGATAAATGCATGTTATTATTAACAATATAAGTGATAAATGCATGTTATTATTAATGATATAAGTGATAAATGCATGTTATTATTAATAATATAAGTGATAAATGCATGCTATTATTAATAATATAAGTGATAAATGTATGTTATTATTATCAATATAAGTGATAAATGCATGTTATTATTAATAATATAAGTAATAAATGCATGTTATTATTATCAATAAAAGTGATAAATGCATGTTATTATTAATAATATAAGTAATAAATGCATGTTAATATTATCATCAATATAAGTGATAAATGCATGTTATTATTAATAATATAAGTGATAAATGCATGTTATTATTATTAATATAAGTGATAAATGCATGGCATTATTAATAATATAAGTGATAAATGCATGCTATTATTAATAAAATAAGTGATAAATGCATGTTATTATTAACAATATAAGTGATAAATGCATGTTATTATTAATGATATAAGTGATAAATGCATGTTATTATTAATAATATAAGTGATAAATGCATGCTATTATTAATAATATAAGTGATAAATGTATGTTATTATTATCAATATAAGTGATAAATGCATGTTATTATTAATAATATAAGTAATAAATGCATGTTATTATTATCAATAAAAGTGATAAATGCATGTTATTATTAATAATATAAGTAATAAATGCATGTTAATATTATCATCAATATAAGTGATAAATGCATGTTATTATTAATAATATAAGTGATAAATGCATGTTATTATTATTAATATAAGTGATAAATGCATGGCATTATTAATAATATAAGTGATAAATACATGTTATTATTAATAATATAAGTGATGAATGCATGTTGTTATTAATAAATACATGATAAATGGGTTATACTTGTATAGCGCTTTTCTACCTTCAAGGTACTCAAAGCGCTTTGACAGTATTTCCACATTCAACCATTCACACACACATTCACACACTGATGGCGGGAGCTGCCATGCAAGGCACTAACCAGCACCCATCAGGAGCAAGGTAATAATATAAGTGATAAATGCATGTTATTATTATCAATATAAGTGCTAAATGCATGTTATTATTAATAATAAAAGTGATAAATGCATGTTATTATCAATAATATAAGTGATAAATGCATGTTATTATTATTAATATAAGTGATAAACGCATGTTATTATTAATAATATACGTGATAAATGCATGTTATTATTAATAATATAAGTGATAAATGCATGTTATAATTATTAATATAAGTGATAAATGCATGTTATTATTAATAATATAAGTGATAAATGCATGTTATTATTATTAATATAAGTTATAAATGCATGTTATTATTAACAATATAAGTGATAAATGCATGTTATTATTAATAATATAAGTGATAAATGCATGTTATTATTCATAATATAAGTGATACATGCATGTTATTATCAATAATTTAAGTGATACATGCATGTTATTATTATTAATGTAAGTGATAAATGCATGTTATTAGTAATAATATAAGTGATAAATGCATGCTATTAATAATAAAATAAGTGATAAATGCATGTTATTATTAACAATATAAGTGATAAATGCATGTTATTATTATCAATATAAGTGCTAAATGCATGTTATTATTAATAATATAAGTGATAAATGCATGTTATTTTCAATAATATAAGTGATACATGCATGTTATTATTATTAATATAAGTGATAAATGCATGTTATTATTAATAATATAAGTGATAAATGCATGTTATTATTAATAATATAAGTGCTAAATGCATGTTATTATTAATAATATAAGTGATAAATGCATGTTATCATTATTAATATAAGTGATAAATGCATGTTATTATTAATAATATAATTGATAAATGCATGTTATTATTATTAATATAAGTGATAAATGCATGTTATTATCAATAATATAAGTGCTAATTGCATGCTATTATTAATAATATAAGTGATAAATGCATGCTATTATTAATAAAATAAGTGATAAATGCATGTTATTATTAACAATATAAGTGATAAATGCATGTTATTATTAATGATATAAGTGATAAATGCATGTTATTATTAATAATATAAGTGATAAATGCATGCTATTATTAATAATATAAGTGATAAATGTATGTTATTATTATCAATATAAGTGATAAATGCATGTTATTATTAATAATATAAGTAATAAATGCATGTTATTATTATCAATAAAAGTGATAAATGCATGTTATTATTAATAATATAAGTAATAAATGCATGTTAATATTATCATCAATATAAGTGATAAATGCATGTTATTATTAATAATATAAGTGATAAATGCATGTTATTATTATTAATATAAGTGATAAATGCATGGCATTATTAATAATATAAGTGATAAATACATGTTATTATTAATAATATAAGTGATGAATGCATGTTATTATTAATAATATAAGTGATACATGCATGTTATCAATATTAATATAATTGCTAAATGCATGTTATTAATAATAATATAATTGATAAGTGTTTTATTTACCTTCCTGAAATCAAATATGAATTATTGACTGACTTTCAGGAGGTCATCTAGCAGCAAACAAGATGGAGCCCAGTAATGCATGTTATTAGTAATAATATAAGTGATAAATGCATGCTATTAATAATAAAATAAGTGATAAATGCATGTTATTATTAACAATATAAGTGATAAATGCATGTTATTATTATCAATATAAGTGCTAAATGCATGTTATTATTAATAATATAAGTGATAAATGCATGTTATTTTCAATAATATAAGTGATACATGCATGTTATTATTATTAATATAAGTGATAAATGCATGTTATTATTAATAATATAAGTGATAAATGCATGTTATTATTAATAATACAAGTGATAAATGCATGTTATTATTAATAATATAAGTGATACATGCATGTTATTATCAATAATTTAAGTGATACATGCATTTTATTATTATTAATGTAAGTGATAAATGCATGTTATTAGTAATAATATAAGTGATAAATGCATGCTATTAATAATAAAATAAGTGATAAATGCATGTTATTATTAACAATATAAGTGATAAATGCATGTTATTATTATCAATATAAGTGCTAAATGCATGTTATTATTAATAATATAAGTGATAAATGCATGTTATTTTCAATAATATAAGTGATACATGCATGTTATTATTATTAATATAAGTGATAAATGCATGTTATTATTAATAATATAAGTGATAAATGCATGTTATCATTATTAATATAAGTGATAAATGCATGTTATTATTAATAATATAATTGATAAATGCATGTTATTATTATTAATATAAGTGATAAATGCATGTTATTATCAATAATATAAGTGCTAATTGCATGTTATTATTAATAATATAAGTGATAAATGCATGTTATTATTAATAATATAAGTGATAAATCTATGCTATTATTAATAATATAAGTGATAAATGCATGCTATTATTAATAAAATAAGTGATAAATGCATGTTATTATTAACAATATAAGTGATAAATGCATGTTATTATTAATGATATAAGTGATAAATGCATGTTATTATTAATAATATAAGTGATAAATGCATGCTATTATTAATAATATAAGTGATAAATGCATGTTATTATTATCAATATAAGTGATAAATGCATGTTATTATTAATAATATAAGTAATAAATGCATGTTATTATTATCAATAAAAGTGATAAATGCATGTTATTATTAATAATATAAGTAATAAATGCATGTTAATATTATCATCAATATAAGTGATAAATGCATGTTATTATTAATAATATAAGTGATAAATGCATGTTTTATTATTAATATAAGTGATACATGCATGGCATTATTAATAATATAAGTGATAAATACATGTTATTATTAATTAAATAAGTGATGAATGCATGTTATTATTAATAATATAAGTGATACATGCATGTTATCAATATTAATATAATTGCTAAATGCATGTTATTAATAATAATATAATTGATAAGTGTTTTATTTACCTTCCTGAAATCAAATATGAATTATTGACTGACTTTCAGGAGGTCATCTAGCAGCAAACAAGATGGAGCCCAGTAGTCTTGGCAAGTAAGTTGTATCTGGACTTTGTCGCCATAGCAACCTCAGCATCCAGCGTGTTTGCAAAGCGACAAAAAGTGTTTTTGAATGGAAAATGTTACGTAACATCCACTCCACTCGTGTAAGTCCACTTACACACTTTGAGGAATGGAAATGTTACGTAGCAGGATTAACGTGTGTGTGTGTGTGAGAGTGTGTGTGTGTTTGTTTGTGTGTGTGTGTGTGTGTGTGTGTGTGCGTGTGTGTGTGTGTGTGTGTGTGTGTGTAAGACACTACATCCTGAAGAGAGGGCGAGCAAGTGAGTTGAAGATAGTACTTTATTGATTCCTTCAGGAGAGTTCCTTAAGGAAAATGAAAAGAAGAAAGTGTGTAGAACATCATCTATGCAACATGTTCTGTAGACCACCAGGAAGTGTTGACATGTACAACTAAATATGATAAGACCCTTTTAAAAAGATTAAGTTAAGAAAATAAAGTTAAAAAATACTCTCATGAAAATATATAAAAAATAAATATGATAAACACAATGTCAGTCTCCAGAGTAACTTTGCAACAACAAAATATTTATTATCACCCTCCATCCAGTCATCAATAACTGTGAGGGACCACCACCAAGTACCCTCCATTCATCAGAGAGAGAGAGAGAGAGAGAGAGAGAGAGAGAGAGAGAGAGAGAGAGAGAGAGAGAGAGAGAGAGAGAGAGAGAGAGAGGAAGAGAGAGAGAGAGAGAGACAGAGAGAGAGAGAGAGAGAGAGAGAGAGAGATCAATAGAGCAGTGGTCCAGCAGCAGAGATCCCTGCCAGAACCAAATCATTACGTGGTCACATGATCCCCGTCAAGGTGAAGGCCAAGGTCACAGATAATGTGGCGCTTGGACTCCACATGATGAGAAGTAACACAGACTATGTTTGTATTAGACTTTAAACTCTGCTGGACTTCTACTGATCCCAAATCTAAAACACAGCATCAGGTCTTAAAAGAACCACATTCTCCATGAGTATTAAACACACCATCAGATCTTGGAGGACCCACAGTCTCCATGACTCTAAAACACACCATCAGGTCTTAGAAGACCCACAGTCTCCATGAGTCTAAAACACAGCATCAGGTCTGAGAAGACCCACAGTCTCCATGATTCTAAAACACACCATCAGGCCTTGGAAGACCCACAGTCTCCATGAGTCTAAAACACACCATCAGATCTTAGAAGACCCACAGTCTCCATGAGTCTAAAACACAGCATCAGGTCTTAGAAGACCCACAGTCTCCATGAGTCTAAACATACCATCAGGTCTTAAAAGACCCACAGTTTCGATGAGTCTAAAACACACCATCAGGTCTTAAAAGACCCAAAGTGTTCATGAGTCTAAAACACAGCATCTTGTCTTAAAAGACCCAAAGTGTTCATGAGTCTAAAACACAGCATCAGATCTTAGAAGACCCACAGTCTCCATGAGTCTAAAACACAGCATCAGGTCATAAAAGTCCTACAATCTCCATGAGTCTAAAACACACCATCAGGTCTTAGAAGACCCACAGTCTCCATGAGTCTAACACACACCATCAAGTCTTAGAAGACCGACAGTTTCCAAGATTCTAAAACACACCATCAGATCTTAGAAGAACCACTGCGTCCCTGAGTCTAAATCACAGCATCAGGTCTTAGAAGACCTACAGTCTCCATAAGTCTAAAACACACCATCGGGTCTTAGAAGACCCACAGTCTCCATGAGTCTAAAACACACCATCAGGTCTTAAAAGACCCAAAGTGTTCATGAGTCTGAAACACACCATGAGGTCTTAGAAGACCCACAGTTTCTATGAGTCTTAAACACAGCATCAGGTCTGAGAAGACCCACAGTCTCCATTAGTCTAGCACATAGTATCAGGTCTTAGAAGACCCACAGTGTCCATGAGTCTAAAACACAGCATCAGGTCTTAGAAGACCCAAAGTCACCATGAGTCTAAAACACACCATCAGGTCTTAGAAGACCCACAGTGTCCATAAGTCTAAAACACACCATCGGGTCTTAGAAGACCCACAGTTTCCATAATTCTACAAAAACCCATCAGATCTTAGAAGACCCACAGTCTCCATGAGTCTAAAACACAGCATCAGTTCTTAGAAGACCCACAGTCTCTCTGAGTCTAAAATACACCATCATATCGTAGAAGATCCACAGTCTCCATGAGTCTAAAAAACACCATTAGGTGTTAGAAGACCCACAGTTTCCAAGAGATTAAAACACACCATCAGGTCTTAGAAGACCCACAGTCTCCATGATTCTAAAACACACCATTGGATTTTAGAAGACCCACAGTCTCCATGAGTCTAAAACACACCATCAGGTCTTAGAAGACCCACAGTCTCCATGAGTCTAAAACACACCATCAGGTCTTAGAAGACCCACAGTCTCCAAGAGTTTAAAACACACCATCAGGTCTTAGAAGACCCACAGTCTCCATGATTCTAAAACACACCATCCGATTTTAGAAGACCCACTGTGTCCATGAGTCTAAATCACAGCATCAGGTCTTAGAAGACCTACAGTCTCCATAAATCTAAAACACACCATCGGGTCTTAGAAGACCTACAGTCTCCATGAGTCTAAAACACACCATTAGGTCTTAAAAGACCCAAAGTGTCCATGAGTCTAAAACACAGCACCAGGTCTTAGAAGACCTACAGTCACCATGAGTCTAAAACACACCATCAGGTCTTAGAAGTCCTACAGTCTCCATGAGTCTTAAACACAGCATCAGGTCTTAGAAGACCCACAGTCTCCATGAGTCTAAAACATAGCATCAGGTCTTAGAAGACCCACAGTCTCCATGAGTCTAAAACACCCCATCAGGTCTTAGAAGACCCACGGTGTCAATGAGTCTAAAACACAAAATCAGGTCTTAGAAGGTCCACAGTCTCCATGAGTCTAAAACACAGCATCAGGTCTTAGAAGGCACACAGTCTCCATGATTCTAAAACACACCATCAGATTTTAGAAGACCCACAGTCTCCATGAGTCTAAAACACACTATCAGGTCTTAGAAGACCCACAGTCTCCATGAGTCCAAAACATAGCATCAGGTCTTAGAAGACCCAGTGTTCATGAGTCTAAAACACAGCATCAGGTCTTAGAAGACCCACAGTGTCCATGAGTCTAAAACACACCATCAGGTCTTAGAAGACCCAGAGTTTCCATGAGTATTAAACACACCATCAGATCTTAGAAGACCCACAGTCTCCATGAGTCTAAAACACACCATCAGGTCTTAGAAGACCCACAGTCTACATGAGTCTAAAACACACCATCAGGTCTTAGAAGACCCACAGTCTCCATGAGTCTAAAACACACCATCAGATCTTAGAAGACCCACAGTGTCCATGAGTCTAAAACACAGCATCAGGTCTTAGAAGACCCAAAGTCACCATGAGTCTAAAACACACCATCAGGTCTTAGAAGACCCACAGTGTCCATAAGTCTAAAACACACCATCGGGTCTTAGAAGACCCACAGTTTCCATAATTCTACAAAAACCCATCAGATCTTAGAAGACCCACAGTCTCCATGAGTCTAAAACACAGCATCAGGTCTTAGAAGACCCACAGTCTCTCTGAGTCTAAAATACACCATCATATCGTAGAAGATCCACAGTCTCCATGAGTCTAAAAAACACCATTAGGTGTTAGAAGACCCACAGTTTCCAAGAGATTAAAACACACCATCAGGTCTTAGAAGACCCACAGTCTCCATGATTCTAAAACACACCATTGGATTTTAGAAGACCCACAGTCTCCATGAGTCTAAAACACACCATCAGGTCTTAGAAGACCCACAGTCTCCATGAGTCTAAAACACACCATCAGGTCTTAGAAGACCCACAGTCTCCAAGAGTTTAAAACACACCATCAGGTCTTAGAAGACCCACAGTCTCCATGATTCTAAAACACACCATCCGATTTTAGAAGACCCACTGTGTCCATGAGTCTAAATCACAGCATCAGGTCTTAGAAGACCTACAGTCTCCATAAATCTAAAACACACCATCGGGTCTTAGAAGACCTACAGTCTCCATGAGTCTAAAACACACCATTAGGTCTTAAAAGACCCAAAGTGTCCATGAGTCTAAAACACAGCACCAGGTCTTAGAAGACCTACAGTCACCATGAGTCTAAAACACACCATCAGGTCTTAGAAGTCCTACAGTCTCCATGAGTCTTAAACACAGCATCAGGTCTTAGAAGACCCACAGTCTCCATGAGTCTAAAACATAGCATCAGGTCTTAGAAGACCCACAGTCTCCATGAGTCTAAAACACCCCATCAGGTCTTAGAAGACCCACGGTGTCAATGAGTCTAAAACACAAAATCAGGTCTTAGAAGGTCCACAGTCTCCATGAGTCTAAAACACAGCATCAGGTCTTAGAAGGCCCACAGTCTCCATGATTCTAAAACACACCATCAGATTTTAGAAGACCCACAGTCTCCATGAGTCTAAAACACACTATCAGGTCTTAGAAGACCCACAGTCTCCATGAGTCCAAAACATAGCATCAGGTCTTAGAAGACCCAGTGTTCATGAGTCTAAAACACAGCATCAGGTCTTAGAAGACCCACAGTGTCCATGAGTCTAAAACACACCATCAGGTCTTAGAAGACCCAGAGTTTCCATGAGTATTAAACACACCATCAGATCTTAGAAGACCCACAGTCTCCATGAGTCTAAAACACACCATCAGGTCTTAGAAGACCCACAGTCTACATGAGTCTAAAACACACCATCAGGTCTTAGAAGACCCACAGTCTCCATGAGTCTAAAACACACCATCAGATCTTAGAAGACCCACAGTCTCCATGAGTCTAAAACACACCATCAGGTCTAAGAAGACCCACAGTCTACATGAGTCTAAAACACACCATCAGGTCTTAGAAGACCCACAGTCTCCATGAGTCTAAAACACACCACCAGGCCTTAGAAGACCTACAGTTTCCATGAGTCTAAAACACACCATCAGATCTTACAAGACCTACAGTCTCCATGAGTCGAAAACACACCATCAGATCTTACAAGACCTACAGTCTCCATGAGTCTAAAACACACCATCAGGTCTTAGAAGACCCACAGTGTCCATGAATCTAAAACACACCATCAGGTCTTAGAAGACCTACAGTCTCCATGAGTCTAAAACAAACCATCAGGCCTTAGAAGACTTACAGTCTCCACGAGTCTAAAACACACCATCAGGTCTTAGAAGACCCACTGTGTCCATGAATCTAAAACACACCATCAGGTCTTAGAAGACCTACAGTCTCCATGAGTCTAAAACAAACCATCAGGCCTTAGAAGACCTACAGTCTCCATGAGTCTAAAACAAACCATCAGGCCTTAGAAGACCCACAGTCTCCATGAGTCTAAAACACACCATCAGGTCTTAGAAGACCCACAGTTTCCATGATTCTAAAACACACCATCAGATCTTAGAAGACCCACAGTCTCCATGAGTCTAAAACACACCATCAGGTCTTAGAAGACCCACAGTCTACATGAGTCTAAAACACACCATCAGATCTTAGAAGACCCACAGTCTCCATGAGTCTAAAACACACCATCAGATCTTAAAAGACCCACAGTCTCCATGAGTCTAAAACACAGCATCAGGTCTTAGAAGATTAGAAGACCCACAGTCTCCATGAGTCTAAAACACACCATCAGGTCTTAGAAGACCCACAGTCTTCATTAGTCTAAAACACACCATCAGGTCTTAGAAGACCCACAGTTTCCATGATTCTAAAACACACCATCAGATCTTAGAAGACCTACAGTCTCCATGAGTCTAAAACACACCATCAGGTCTTAGAAGACCCACAGTCTACATGAGTCTAAAACACACCATCAGATCTTAGAAGACCCACAGTCTCCATGAGTCTAAAACACACCATCAGATCTTAAAAGACCCACAGTCTCCATGAGTCTAAAACACAGCATCAGGTCTTAGAAGACCCACAGTTTCCATGATTCTAAAACACACCATCAGGTCTTAAAAGACCCACAGTCTTCATTAGTCTAAAACACACCATCAGGTCTTAGAAGACCCACAGTTTCCATGATTCTAAAACACACCATCAGGTCTTAAAAGACCCACAGTCTTCATTAGTCTAAAACACACCATCAGGGCTTAGAAGACCCACAGTTTCCATGGGTCTAAAACACACCATCAGATCTTAGAAGACCTACAGTCTCCATGAGTCTAAAACACACCATCAGATCTTACAAGACCTACAGTCTCCATGAGTCTAAAACACACCATCAGGTCTTAGAAGACCCACAGTGTCCCTGAGTCTAAAACACACCATCAGGTCTTAGAAGACCTACAGTTTTCATGAGTCTAAAACAAACCATCAGGCCTTAGAAGACCTACAGTCTCCATGAGTCTAAAACACACCATCAGATCTTAGAAGATCCACAGTCTCCATTAGTCTAAAACACACCATCAGGTCTTAGAAGACCCACAGTTTCCATGAGTCTAAAACACACCATCAGATCTTAGAAGACCCACAGTCTCCATGAGTCAAAAACACACCGTCAGGTCTTAGAAGACCCACAGTCTACATGAGTCTAAAACACACCATCAGATTTTGGAAGACCCACAGTCTCCATGAGTCTAAAACACACCATCAGATCTTAAAAGACCCACAGTCTACATGAGTCTAAAAAAACAGCATCAGGTCTTAGAAGACCCACAGTCTCCATGAGTCTAAAAAAACAGCATCAGGTCTTAGAAGACCCACAGTCTCCATGAGTCTAAAACACAGCATCAGGTCTTAGAAGACCCACAGTCTCCATGAGTCTAAAACACAGCATCAGGTCTTAGAAGACCCACAGTCTCCATGATTCTTAAACACACCATCAGGTCTTAGAAGAAGTCTTTGTTGAAGAACCAAGTGTCACGCCCCAGGCGCACTCCAGTGCACATTCATCTGTGCGCTGCCCTGAGCTCACCTCCAAGTGCTCACCTGCGCCGTTGCACAGCTGCAATCAATCAGCAATCTGCACACCTGAAGCTAATGAGACGCCGGGCTTCTTAAGCCAGAGCAAACCTGCGTTCTCTCTTTGTTTTTCTCCACCCCTGTGTTCATTTGTCTGGTGTTTCCGTGTCCTTCCAGCTGCATTCCTCCGTTCCCTGACCACCAGCGGTGTGTCTCGTCTCCCCGTATTCCCCTCTGGTTCCCTGGCTGCCCCTTTTTGGATCTGGACCTCCCGCATGGACACAGACTTTTGACCTCCTGCCTGTCTGTGATTGGAACATGTTAAATAGAAGGAGGAGTCACACTTTGATTTGGTTCCATTAACAATAAGTGAAGAAGTGATGGAGTAAACAGCTGAAAATGTACACACCCTAAATTCCAGTCTGTAAGTCGCTACTTTTTCCTTACACTTTACCCCCTGCGGCTTATAGAAGTGTGCAGCTAATTCATGTGGACTTTTCTTCACTGACGACCATAATGCTAATAGTAAAAAAAGACAAAACATGCTAAGACCATAAAAGGCGTGTTATTGTTTGTGCTACAGTGCCACCTTTGAGACACTTGTGATTTAGGGCTATATAAATAAACATTGATTGATTGATTGATCTTTTGGAGGTGCTTTGAACCGGAAGTAGAAGTGCCTTTCCGTCTACTATTCCTCCATAGCGTTTCTACTTGTATGTATTCTTCATTCATCACTCCAACAACGTTTGTAAGTTTTACAATATAACTAAAACTATTCTTACTTACTAAAGCGTCCCATGTGTGATGTCTGTAGGAGTGTTTTCATGCATATTTGTACCGGCTATCATTATGTAATCAAGCTAGCATAGTTAGCATTAGCTAATATGCTAACAGGTTTTCAAGTGACTTTTTTAGTATTATTAACTTACATTCTTTTTGTATTGTTTCACTTTCACAAATTCCTCAGTAAATTCACCAAAATGTCAGCGTGGAGTTATTGAGTCTGTTTAGCTGACTGAAGAGCTAGCTTGCGCATCTAGTGGCTCCATGAACATGACTGACGTTTTGTTTGATCAACCGTTTTACTGCCCTGTTACAGACACTGTTTGGAAACAATGAAAGTATGTAAATAAACATTTACAGAATATGTTTGTGTAAATAACTCATTTCACAACATAAATATCTGCTACTTATAGTCTGGTGTGGCTAATATATGGGGAGTTATTTTTTTTCTGTAAATATAGTGAGTGTGGCTTATATCCAGGTGTGGCCAATAGTGAAGACAAGAGGGTATGTTTGGGTAGTGGTGAAGGTTCAGAGTCTTTATTATTCTTCAACCATGCACAAACCTCCCACTAGGTGGCAGCAAACTCATCCTGAAGGCGACCTGAAGAAGAAGAAGAAGAAGAAGAAGAAGAAGAAGAAGAATAAGTCTGTGACATGAATGGAAATTAAAACTGAGAGGAAAGATGGGTAAGTTAGGTAAGTTAGGTGAGTTAGGTGAGTTAGGTAAGTTAGGTGAGTTAGGTGAGTTAGGTAAGTTAGATGAGTTAGGTGAGATAGGTGAGTTAGGTAAGTTAGATGAGTTAGGTGAGTTTGGTATGTTAGGTGAGTTAGGTAAGTTAGATGAGTTAGGTGAGTTAGGTAAGTTAGGTAAGTAAGGTGATTTAGGTGAGTTAGGTGAGTTAGTTAAGCTAGATGAGTTAGGTGAGTTAGGTAAGTTAGGTAAGTAAGGTGATTTATGTGAGTTAGGTGAGTTAGGTAAGTTAGGTAAGTTAGGTAAGTTAGGTGAGTTAGGTAAGTTAGATGAGTTAGGTGAGTTAGGTAAGTTAGGTAAGTTAGGTGAGTTAGGTAATTTAGGTAAGTAAGGTGATTTAGGTGGGTTAGGTAAGTTAGGTGACTTAGGTGAGTTAGGCGAGTTAGGTGACTTAGGTGAGTTTGTTGAGTTTAGTGAGTTAGGTGAGTTAGGTAAGTTAGGTGAGTTAGGTGAGTTAGATGTGTTAGGTGAGTTAGGTGAGTTAGGTAAGTTAGGTGAGTTAGGTGAGTTGTGTCAGTTCGATGAGTTAGGTACGTTAGGTGATTTAGGTGAGTTACGTAAGTTAGATGAGTTAGGTAAGTTAGGTGAGTTAGGTAAGTAAGGTGATTTAGGTGAGTTAGGTAAGTTAGGTGATTTAGGTAAGTTAGGTGAATTAGGTGAGTTAGGTAAATAAGGTGATTTAGGTGAGTTAGGTAAGTTAGGTGAATTAGGTGAGTTATGTGAGTAAGAGGAGTTAGGTACGTTAGGTGAGTTAGGTTAGTTAGGTGAGTTAGGTAAGTTAGATGAGTTAGGTAAGTTAGGTACGTTAGGTACATTAGGTACGTTAGGTGAGTTAGGTGAGTTAGGTGAGTTAAGTGAGTTAGATGAGTTAGATGAGTTAGGTAAGTTAGGTAAGTTAGGTGAGTTAGGTAAGTTAGGTGATTTAGGTGAGTTAGGTGAATTAGGTGAGTTAGGTAAGTTAGGTAGTAAGGTGATTTAGGTGAGTTAGGTAAGTTAGGTGATTTAGGTGAGTTAGGTAAGTTAGGTGAATTAGGTGAGTTAGGTAAGTTAGGTAGTAAGGTGATTTAGGTGAGTTAGGTGAGTTAGGTAAGTTCTGTGATTTAGGTGAGTTACGTGAATTAGGTGAGTTAGGTAAGTTAGGTAGTAAGGTGATTTAGGTGAGTTAGGTAAGTTAGGTGAGTTAGGTGAGTTAGGTGAGTTAGGTAAGTTAGGTGAATTATGTGAGTTAAGACCTGGCACTCAGGACCTCTTTGGTAGACCAGAGAATCCTTGCTGTCAAACATGTTCCTTGGCTTCTCAGGCAGTTGGCGGGCGTGGTCCTGCATTACCTTCCCTGACATGTGGTCTGTCCATCATCATGCTAACATCATCATGCTAACATCATCATGCTAACAACATCATGCTAACATCATCATGCCAACATCATCATGCTAACAACAGATTAAAATAATACAGTCTTTCTCCTCTGCTACATGACATCATGTCCACTAATGAATGACATCATCTCCACTAATGATCCTGCTGCAGTGAGAGACTTGGAAGTGACAAGTGTTGTTGTCAAGGAGCAGATGGTAGCACCAATGGCTGCCAAAGTCACAGCGTGGCGAGGTGGCAGGCGCCACTCCTTTTGGCAACGCAGGAATGGCAGAGCAGGTGCTGGATTTAAACGTTGGTGCAATAAGCAGAAGGCAGACAGTCTTTGTCAGGTAGCAGAAGAGTGAGAAGGGAGGAGCCAGGACAGGAGCATACAGGTGGCACCAAGCATAGAAGATGATGGACACTTCATTAGGTACACTAGCAAGAGCTGACAATCTTCCTTCACAATAAAAAATGTTTGGTTGACACATTTTTCTTGGTCATGTGCTGGAGAGAAGATGTCAGTTCCAACATCAGGGTTGTTCCTCTCACTTTCCAAACAGGAAGTGCCCAAACATGTGGGCCTGATCTATCCATCCATCCATCCATCCATCTTCTTCCGCTTATCCGAGGTGGGGTCGCGGGGGCAGCAGCCTAAGCAGAGAAGCCCAGACTTCCCTCTCCCCAGCCCCTTGGTCCAGCTCCTCCCAGGGGATCCCGAGGCGTTCCCAGGCTAGCCGGGAGAGATAGTCTTCCCAACGTGTCCTGGATCTTCCCCGTGGCCTCCTTCCGGTCGAGACCCACCACCTGGCGGAAGAAACTCATTTGGGCCGCTTGTACCCGTGATCTTGTCCTTTCCATCATAACCCAAAGCTCATGACCATTTGTGAGGATGGGAACGTGGATCGACCGGTAAATTGAGAGCTTTGCCTTCCGGCTCAGCTCCTTCTTCACCACAACGGACCGATACAGCGTCCACATGGGGACTCATTTCTGGGAGGGATGAGTCTGCCTACAGAAATGAAGTGGAGCGGCTGACTGGGTGGTGCAGGGAAAACAACCTGGTCCTTAACACCACCAAGACCAAGGAGCTGATCATGGATTTCCGGAAGAGAAAACAATTTTGTTGTACAATGTACAATAAAGATATATTCTATTCTATGTATTAGATGGCGCCCCCTGTGGCTGACGTCTTTGCGTCGTCCTCCCGATAACAACTACGTTTTTTATTTATTATAGTCCTAATTTGCATCCTAAATGCAAAGTTATTGCATGCAACAGTGAGATATAACAGAGATGCACTTCTGGACATGGGAAAAGCTCACCATGAGCTCACTTATAGTCTGACGGACTTCAACTTTCTGCTACGACGAGACCCCGCTAACCACAGCCAGACCAAAACAACAAGGCGGAGAGGCAAGAGAGCGAGAACACATGCTAGACTAAAGGCTAGAGAGACAAGAGAGCAGGGCTACATGCTAGACTAAAGGCTAGAGCTACACGACCACCACTACCTAGCCTGCTGCTAGCTAACGTGCGCTCGCTCGACAACAAGCTGGATGAGCTGAGAACCAGGATCACATCCCAGCGTGAACTGAGAGAATGCTGTGCTCTTATTTTCACGGAAACCTGGCTTTCGGACAGCATCCCAGACTCTGCCATCCAGCTAGCAACACACTCAGTCTACCGTGGAGACCGGACAATGGCTTCAAGAAAGGCGATAGGCGGCGGCGTCTGTGTTTACGTGAGTAACAGCTGGTGCTCGGACGTACAGGTGGTTAAAAGACACTGCTCGAACAACATTGAGTTTTTGATGGTGAAATGCAGACCTTTAAACCTGCCAAGGGAGTTCAGTGCAGTGTTTATACTGTCTGTTTACGTCCCGCTATAGGCGGACTCCACTACAGCTCTGGGGCTGCTGCATGACGTCATCAGTAAACAAGAGACCGCACACCCTGATGCTGCGTTCACAGTAGCTGGGGATTTTAACCACCGCAACCTAAAGAGTATCCTCCCGAAATACCATCAGTATGTGAACTTTCCTACGAGAGAGAAAAACACTCTGGACCAGATGTACTTCAACGTGAGGGAAGCCTACAAGGCTGTACCCTGACCACACTTTGGACTATCTGATCACATCTCAGCTTTTCTATATCCAGCGTACAGACAGCGCCTCAAGCAAGCCCCCCCCCCCAGTGAGTAAAACTGTTAAAGTGTGGAATGAAGACACTGAACTAGTGCTTCAGGACTGCTTTGGGAGTACAGACTGGGACATGTTCAAAACTGCTGCTCAGAGAGATGACGGTACTGTGGACATAGAGGAATATGCTTCCAGTGTAACTGGCTACATCAGCACATGTGTGGAAAACATTGTTCCCACAAAACAATACAAGATATACCCAAACCAAAAACCCTTGATTAACTGTGATGTTCGGTCCAAGCTACATGCCCACTCCACTGCATTTGTCTCAGGCAATGCTGATGTCTACAAGAAGGCCAGATATGACCTGTGTAGATCCATCAGGACAATACAGACTAAAACTGGAGGGATTATACTCCACCACAGATTCCCGGCACATGTGGCAAGGCCTGCAACACATCACAGACTACAAGCAGGGGAGCAGGGGGATCACAAACAGCCAAACCTCACTGTCAGATGAGCTGAATGAGTTCTACGCCCGCTTCGAGGTCCTCAACACCAACCAACAGACAGGGGTTCTGACCACGGAGCGCCCGCAGGACCCACCACTCACTGTGATAACAGCAGAGGTACGTACAGTTCTGAGGAGAACAAACCCACGGAAGGCAGCCGGCCCAGTCAACATCCCTGGCCGGGCCCTCAGAATCTGTTCATCAGAGCTAGCTGACGTACTTGCTGACATATACAACAAGCTGTTGTGCCCACCTGCTTCAAGACCACCACCATCGTGCCCCTGCCAAAGAAAAACACTGTGACCTGTCTGAATGACTATCATCCTGTTGCTATCACCCAAATAGTGATGAAGTGCTTCGAGAGGATAGTCATGTCACACATCAAGAAGAACATCCCAGACACACTGGACCCTCTACAGTTTGCCTACCGGTAGAACCGGTTCACTGAGGATGCAGTCAACACCGTCATCCACACCACCCTCACCCACTTGGAGGGTAAGGACACCTATGCCAGGCTATTATTCATCGACTACAGCTCTGCTTTTAACGGTCATCACACACAAACTCACTGCTAAACTCCTCACTGTTGGTCTGACACCGGCTCTCTGTGACTGGGTGCTGAACTTTCTCACAAACTGGCCCCAGTCAGTCAGAGTCAACAACCAGACATCAGGCACAAAGGTTCTAAGCACAGGGACCCCCAAGCCTGCGTGCTGAGCCCCCTGTTGTACACCCTCTTCACACACAACTGTGTGGCCTCCCAGAACAACACCTGTATCATCAAGTTTGCAGATGATACTACGGTCGTCGGACTGATCACCGGGGGAGCTGAGGCAGCGTACAGAAGGGAGGCAGCGGAACTGGTGGCCTGGTGTCAGGATAATAATCTCTCCTTGAACACAGACAAGACCAAGGAGATTATTATTGACCCACGGAGAAGGAGTGCACAGTACACACCTCTGTACATAGGGGAGACAGAGGTGGACAGGGTGAAAACCTTTACATTCCTCAGGACCAACATCAGCGAGGACCTCACCTGGGCTCACAACACCCAACAAACAATAAAGAAAGCCCAAGAGCGACTGTACTTCCTAAGAAGGCTGAGAAAATTTGGCATGCCACCCAAAATTCTCAGCAACTTCTATAGAAGACACTTCTGAGAGGATGGTGCAGGGTCCACATTATTAACATTTGACCATAGTCTGAGAGGATGGTGCAGGGTCCACAGTATTACAATTTTACCATAGTCTGAGATGATGGTGCAGGGTCCACAATATTAACCTTTTACCATTGTCTGAGAGGATGGTGCAGGGTCCACAGTATTAACCTTTTACCATCTAAAGTGCACTAAACACCATAGCATCTAAAGTACACCACACACCATAGCATCTAAAGTACACCACACACCATACCATCTAAAGTACACCATAGCCTCTAAAGTACACCACACATCATAGCATCTAACGTAGACCACACACCATATCATCTAAAGTACACCATAGCATCTAAAGTACACCACACACCATAGCATCTAAAGTACAATCATAGCATCTAAAGTACACCAAACACCATAGCATCTAAAGTACACCACACACCATACAATCTAAAGTACACCACACACCATACCATCTAAAGTACACATATCATCTAAAGTACACCACCGGTCATAGCATCTAAAGTACACCACACACCATAGCATCTAAAGTACACATAGCATCTAAAGTACACCACCGGTCATAGCATCTAAAGTACACCACACACTATAGCATCTAAAGTACACATATCATCTAAAGTACACCACCGGTCATCGCATCTAAAGTATACAACACACCATACCATCTAAAGTACACATATCATCTAAAGTACACCACCGGTCATAGCATCTAAAGTACACCACACACCATAGCATCTAAAGTACACATATCATCTAAAGTACACCACCGGTCATAGCATCTAAAGTACACCACACACCATAGCATCTAAAGTACACATAGCATCTAAAGTACACCACCGGCCATAGCATCTAAAGTACACCACACACTATAGCATCTAAAGTACACCACACACCACAGCATCTAAAGTACACCACACACCACAGCATCTAAAGTACACCACACACCACAGCATCCAAAGAAAAGCCTAATTAGGCGACGACTGGCAGCTTTCCATCTGCTGTTGTTGTCATCGTCGTTGTTGTTGGAATCCTGCGAGGATTGATTTGCTGCGTCTTCTAATGACCGTCCTAGCTGCTCCTGTACCTGCTCTGCAGGGACTCTACTGGCAGCAAGTCTTGTGCTCTCTATGACACCTGAAACCACCTTGTTGTCTCAAGGCAACATGTCAACATGTCAACATGTCAATATAGCAACATGTCAACATAGCAACATAGCAACATGTCAACATAACAACATAGCAACATGTCAACATAGCAACATGTCAACATGTCAACATAGCAACATAGCAACATGTCAACATGTCAACATGTCAATATAGCAACATGTCAACATAGCAACATGTCAACATAGCAACATAGCAACATAGCAACATGTCAACATAGCAACATAGCAACATAGCAACATGTCAACATAGCAACATGTCAACATAGCAACATGTCAACATGTCAACTCAGTCGTTATGTTCACTTTGTGACAAAGTCCAATAAGACCTCACATGTCAATGACATGATGGCAGAAACTAAACCATTCATCTTTTCAGCTGTTTGACATTCATAAGTTCATAGAGGATGCATCTTTTCAGCTGTTTGACATGCAGTAACACGTTCATAAGTTCATAAAGGATGCATCTTTTCAGCTGTTTGATATCCAGTAACACGTTCATAAGTTCATAAAGGATGCATCTTTTCAGCTGTTTGACATCCAGTAACACGTTCATAAGTTCATAGAGGATGCATCTTTTCAGCTGTTTGATATCCAGTAACACGTTCATAAGTTCATAAAGGATGCATCTTTTCAGCTGTTTGACATCCAGTAACACGTTCATAAGTTCATAAAGGATGCATCTTTTCAGCTGTTTGACATGCAGTCACACGTTCATAAGTTCATAGAGGATGCATCTTTTCAGCTGTTTGACATCCAGTAACACGTTCATAAGTTCATGAAGGATGCATCTTTTCAGCTGTTTGACATCCAGTAACACGTTCATAAGTTCATAAAGGATGCATCTTTTCAGCTGTTTGACATCCATTAACAAGTTCATAAGTTCATAAAGGATGCATCTTTTCAGCTGTTTGACATGCAGTCACACATTCATAAGTTCATAGAGGATGCATCTTTTCAGCTGTTTGACATCCAGTAACACGTTCATAAGTTCATAAAGGATGCATCTTTTCAGCTGTTTGACATCCAGTAACACGTTCATAAGTTCATAAAGGATGCATCTTTTCAGCTGTTTGACATCCAGTAACACGTTCATAAGTTCATAAAGGATGCATCTTTTCAGCTGTTTGACATGCAGTCACATGTTCATAAGTTCATAGAGGATGCATCTTTTCAGCTGTTTGACGTCCAGTAACACGTTCATAAGTTCATAAAGGATGCATCTTTTCAGCTGTTTGACATACAGTAACACGTTCATAAGTTCATAAAAGATGCATCTTTTCAGCTGTTTGACGTCCAGTAACACGTTCATAAGTTCATAAAGGATGCATCTTTTCAGCTGTTTGACATGCAGTCACACGTTCATAAGTTCATAAAGGATGCATCTTTTCAGCTGTTTGACATCCAGTAACACGTTCATAAGTTCATAGAGGATGCATCTTTTCAGCTGTTTGACATGCAGTCACACGTTCATAAGTTCATAGAGGATGCATCTTTTCAGCTGTCTGACATGCAGTAACACGTTCATAAGTTCATAAAGGATGCATCTTTTCAGCTGTTTGACATACAGTAACACGTTCATAAGTTCATAAAAGATGCATCTTTTCAGCTGTTTGACATCCAGTAACACGTTCATAAGTTCATAAAGGATGCATCTTTTCAGCTGTTTGACATGCAGTCACACGTTCATAAGTTCATAGAGGATGCATCTTTTAAGCTGTTTGACATCCAGTAACACGTTCATAAGTTCATAAAGGATGCATCTTTTCAGCTGTTTGACATGCAGTCACACATTCATAAGTTCATAGAGGATGCATCTTTTCAGCTGTTTGACATCCATTAACACGTTCATAAGTTCATAAAGGATGCATCTTTTCAGCTGTTTGACATCCAGTAACACGTTCATAAGTTCATAAAGGATGCATCTTTTCAGCTGTTTGACGTCCAGTAACACGTTCATAAGTTCATAAAGGATGCATCTTTTCAGCTGTTTGACATGCAGTCACACGTTCATAAGTTCATAGAGGATGCATCTTTTCAGCTGTTTGACATCCAGTAACACGTTCATAAGTTCATAAAGGATGCATCTTTTCAGCTGTTTGACATGCAGTAACACGTTCATAAGTTCATAAAAGATGCATCTTTTCAGCTGTTTGACGTCCAGTAACACGTTCATAAGTTCATAAAGGATGCATCTTTTCAGCTGTTTGACATCCAGTAACACGTTCATAAGTTCATAAAGGATGCATCTTTTCAGCTGTTTGACATGCAGTAACACGTTCATAAGTTCATAAAAGATGCATCTTTTCAGCTGTTTGACGTCCAGTAACACGTTCATAAGTTCATAAAGGATGCATCTTTTCAGCTGTTTGACATGCAGTCACACGTTCATAAGTTCATAGAGGATGCATCTTCTCAGCTGTTTGACATTTAGTAACACGTTTATAAGTTCATAAAGGATGCATCTTTTCAGCTGTTTGACGTCCAGTAACACGTTCATAAGTTCATGAAGGATGCATCTTTTCAGCTGTTTGACATGCAGTAACACATTCATAAGTTCATAAAAGATGCATCTTTTCAGCTGTTTGACGTCCAGTAACACGTTCATAAGTTCATAAAGGATGCATCTTTTCAGCTGTTTGACATGCAGTCACACGTTCATAAGTTCATAAAGGATGCAGCTTTTCAGCTGTTTGACGTCCAGTAACACGTTCATAAGTTCATAAAGGATGCATCTTTTTAGCTGTTTGATATGCAGTCACACGTTCATAAAGGATGCATCTTTGCAGCTGTTTGACATGCAGTAACACATTCATAAGTTCATAAAAGATGCATCTTTTCAGCTGTTTGACATACAGTAACACGTTCATAAGTTCATAAAGGATGCATCTTTTCAGCTGTTTGACATGCAGTAACACGTTCATAAGTTCATAAGGGATGCATCTTTTCAGCTGTTTGACATGCAGTCACACGTTCATAAGTTCATAAAGGATGCATCTTTTCAGCTGTTTGACGTCCAGTAACACGTTCATAAGTTCATAAAGGATGCATCTTTTTAGCTGTTTGATATGCAGTCACACGTTCATAAAGGATGCATCTTTGCAGCTGTTTGACATGCAGTAACACATTCATAAGTTCATAAAGGATGCATCTTTTCAGCTGTTTGACATACAGTAACACGTTCATAAGTTCATAAAGGATGCATCTTTTCAGCTGTTTGACATCCAGTAACACGTTCATAAGTTCATAAAGGATGCTTCTTTTCAGCTGTTTGACATGCAGTCACACGTTCATATGTTCATAAAGAATGCATCTTTTCAGCTGTTTGACATGCAGTAACACGTTCATAAGTTCATAAAGGATGCATCTTTTCAGCTGTTTGACATGCAGTCACACGTTCATAAGTTCATAGAGGATGCATCTTTTCAGCTGTTTGACATGCAGTAACACGTTCATAAGTTCATGAAGGATGCATCTTTTCAGCTGTTTGATATCCATTAACAAGTTCATAAGTTCATAAAGGATGCATCTTTTCAGCTGTTTGACATGCAGTCACACATTCATAAGTTCATAGAGGATGCATCTTTTCAGCTGTTTGACATCCAGTAACACGTTCATAAGTTCATAAAGGATGCATCTTTTCAGCTGTTTGACATCCAGTAACACGTTCATAAGTTCATAAAGGATGCATCTTTTCAGCTGTTTGACATCCAGTAACACGTTCATAAGTTCATAAAGGATGCATCTTTTCAGCTGTTTGACATGCAGTCACATGTTCATAAGTTCATAGAGGATGCATCTTTTCAGCTGTTTGACGTCCAGTAACACGTTCATAAGTTCATAAAGGATGCATCTTTTCAGCTGTTTGACATACAGTAACACGTTCATAAGTTCATAAAAGATGCATCTTTTCAGCTGTTTGACGTCCAGTAACACGTTCATAAGTTCATAAAGGATGCATCTTTTCAGCTGTTTGACATGCAGTCACACGTTCATAAGTTCATAAAGGATGCATCTTTTCAGCTGTTTGACATCCAGTAACACGTTCATAAGTTCATAGAGGATGCATCTTTTCAGCTGTTTGACATGCAGTCACACGTTCATAAGTTCATAGAGGATGCATCTTTTCAGCTGTTTGACATGCAGTAACACGTTCATAAGTTCATAAAGGATGCATCTTTTCAGCTGTTTGACATCCAGTAACACGTTCATAAGTTCATAAAGGATGCATCTTTTCAGCTGTTTGACATACAGTAACACGTTCATAAGTTCATAAAAGATGCATCTTTTCAGCTGTTTGACATCCAGTAACACGTTCATAAGTTCATAAAGGATGCATCTTTTCAGCTGTTTGACATGCAGTCACACGTTCATAAGTTCATAGAGGATGCATCTTTTAAGCTGTTTGACATCCAGTAACACGTTCATAAGTTCATAAAGGATGCATCTTTTCAGCTGTTTGACATGCAGTCACACATTCATAAGTTCATAGAGGATGCATCTTTTCAGCTGTTTGACATCCAGTAACACGTTCATAAGTTCATAAAGGATGCATCTTTTCAGCTGTTTGACGTCCAGTAACACGTTCATAAGTTCATAAAGGATGCATCTTTTCAGCTGTTTGACATGCAGTCACACGTTCATAAGTTCATAGAGGATGCATCTTTTCAGCTGTTTGACATCCAGTAACACGTTCATAAGTTCATAAAGGATGCATCTTTTCAGCTGTTTGACATGCAGTAACACGTTCATAAGTTCATAAAAGATGCATCTTTTCAGCTGTTTGACGTCCAGTAACACGTTCATAAGTTCATAAAGGATGCATCTTTTCAGCTGTTTGACATCCAGTAACACGTTCATAAGTTCATAAAGGATGCATCTTTTCAGCTGTTTGACATGCAGTAACACGTTCATAAGTTCATAAAAGATGCATCTTTTCAGCTGTTTGACGTCCAGTAACACGTTCATAAGTTCATAAAGGATGCATCTTTTCAGCTGTTTGACATGCAGTCACACGTTCATAAGTTCATAGAGGATGCATCTTCTCAGCTGTTTGACATTTAGTAACACGTTCATAAGTTCATAAAGGATGCATCTTTTCAGCTGTTTGACGTCCAGTAACACGTTCATAAGTTCATGAAGGATGCATCTTTTCAGCTGTTTGACATGCAGTAACACATTCATAAGTTCATAAAAGATGCATCTTTTCAGCTGTTTGACGTCCAGTAACACGTTCATAAGTTCATAAAGGATGCATCTTTTTAGCTGTTTGATATGCAGTCACACGTTCATAAAGGATGCATCTTTGCAGCTGTTTGACATGCAGTAACACGTTCATAAGTTCATAAAGGATGCATCTTTTCAGCTGTTTGACATGCAGTCACACGTTCATAAGTTCATAAAGGATGCATCTTTTCAGCTGTTTGACGTCCAGTAACACGTTCATAAGTTCATAAAGGATGCATCTTTTTAGCTGTTTGATATGCAGTCACACGTTCATAAAGGATGCATCTTTGCAGCTGTTTGACATGCAGTAACACATTCATAAGTTCATAAAGGATGCATCTTTTCAGCTGTTTGACATCCAGTAACACGTTCATAAGTTCATAAAGGATGCATCTTTTCAGCTGTTTGACATGCAGTAACACGTTCATAAGTTCATAAAAGATGCATCTTTTCAGCTGTTTGACGTCCAGTAACACGTTCATAAGTTCATAAAGGATGCATCTTTTCAGCTGTTTGACATGCAGTCACACGTTCATAAGTTCATAGAGGATGCATCTTCTCAGCTGTTTGACATTTAGTAACACGTTCATAAGTTCATAAAGGATGCATCTTTTCAGCTGTTTGACGTCCAGTAACACGTTCATAAGTTCATGAAGGATGCATCTTCTCAGCTGTTTGACATGCAGTAACACATTCATAAGTTCATAAAAGATGCATCTTTTCAGCTGTTTGACGTCCAGTAACACGTTCATAAGTTCATAAAGGATGCATCTTTTCAGCTGTTTGACATGCAGTCACACGTTCATAAGTTCATAAAGGATGCATCTTTTCAGCTGTTTGACGTCCAGTAACACGTTCATAAGTTCATAAAGGATGCATCTTTTTAGCTGTTTGATATGCAGTCACACGTTCATAAAGGATGCATCTTTGCAGCTGTTTGACATGCAGTAACACATTCATAAGTTCATAAAGGATGCATCTTTTCAGCTGTTTGACATACAGTAACACGTTCATAAGTTCATAAAGGATGCATCTTTTCAGCTGTTTGACATGCAGTAACACGTTCATAAGTTCATAAGGGATGCATCTTTTCAGCTGTTTGACATGCAGTCACACGTTCATAAGCTCATAAAGGATGCATCTTTTCAGCTGTTTGACGTCCAGTAACACGTTCATAAGTTCATAAAGGATGCATCTTTTTAGCTGTTTGATATGCAGTCACACGTTCATAAAGGATGCATCTTTGCAGCTGTTTGACATGCAGTAACACATTCATAAGTTCATAAAGGATGCATCTTTTCAGCTGTTTGACATACAGTAACACGTTCATAAGTTCATAAAGGATGCATCTTTTCAGCTGTTTGACATGCAGTAACACGTTCATAAGTTCATAAGGGATGCATCTTTTCAGCTGTTTGACATCCAGTAACACGTTCATAAGTTCATAAAGGATGCTTCTTTTCAGCTGTTTGACATGCAGTCACACGTTCATATGTTCATAAAGAATGCATCTTTTCAGCTGTTTGACATGCAGTAACACGTTCATAAGTTCATAAAGGATGCATCTTTTCAGCTGTTTGACATGCAGTAACACGTTCATAAGTTCATAAAGGATGCATCTTTTCAGCTGTTTGACATGCAGTCACACGTTCATAAGTTCATAAAGGATGCATCTTTTCAGCTGTTTCACGTCCAGTAACACGTTCATAAGTTTTGCTTTTACACATGATTTCTCCATTCAAAACCCGGAAGACATTTATTTTGAAAAGAAATGTTGGCAGAGTTAAACGAACGGTACCCAAGAACCTAAACTAACACTGAATGAGGAGCAAACAAATACGCAGCAGGCGGCAGGTAATGTGAAAAGGGAAGAACAAAAATTTATTAGCACCTGTGCAGCACATATACAATCAGGGCATGTCACGTGACCAGCAAGTGGCCAATCAGTCATTGAGAGCACAAGAGACAATACGTCAACACTCCCACTAGCTCTCATACTGTTAACATCATCATAAAAATAAAAACATTTGAAACAAAATCAAAAATCACATGTCATAAATCACATGAATTATTCTCCAAACATAAAGCTTGAGAATTTCGACAATTTGCATTTGGTTGCAGGCTTTGTCATTACATCTGCTACCATTTGATCTGTGGGAAGATATTGTAGACATATTTTACCATCATTCACAGCTGATCTGACAAAATGATATTTTATGTCGACATGTTTGCATCGCTGTCTGTTTACAGGATTCTTGGCTAATGCAATTGCACCCTGGTTATCCTCATAAACCTTTGGTGTAGCAGACTGACTCCCATCAATGCCATTTAAAAGTTGGACTAAATACATACATTCTTGTGTAGTTGCAGCTAAGGCCATATATTCTGCCTCACATGTTGACAGTGCAACTGTTGGTTGCTTTTTGGTCTTCCATGAAACCAAAGGACCATTTTCACACAAGCTTATACAATATCCAGTTGTACTCCTTCTATCAGTGGCGTCAGTCGCCCAATCGGCATCACTGTAAGCATGTAGACTCAAACCATTTTCACAATATTTGTAACACAAAACTTTGTCTGTTGTACCTTTTAGATATCTCAGCACATGTTTCACAGTAACCCACTGTTCCTCTGTTGGATTACTAAAGTATTGTGACAATTTGCTTACTACAAAGCTTAAATCTGGTCTTGTACATGTACTCAGGTAGATCAAACTTCCTACTACTTCTCTGTACAATTTTACATCTGACAAGAGCTCAGAATGGCTGTAATTTAGCTTTGGTTCACAAGGTGTCGCTCTAGGTTTGCAATTCACCATGTCAAACTTTTCAAGCAATTTTACTGAATATTTTTTCTGTGACATTTTCACACATGCATCACTCTGGCTAAAATCAATACCCAGAAAATGTTTCAGATGACCTAAATCTCTCATGTGGAATCTTGCTTTAAGCATTTCTTTTACATTCATCACTGCATTTTCATCACTGGCAGCAATGATCAAGTCATCAACCCATATTATCAGAATCACTTTTTCATTGTCAGTTTCTCTGATGTAAACACAATGGTCTGTCAGGTTTTGTACAAAGTTGTTGTCAGATAAATAGTCATGTAATAACTTGTTCCAGTTCCTGCCTGACTGTTTCAAACCATATAGTGACTTCTCTAACCGATACACCTGTTTGGTACTAGAGTGCTCTTTATAACCCTCAGGTTGTTCAATATAGATTTCGCAATCTATTGGAGCATGCAGATACGCTGTTTTAACGTCCATCTGATGTAAAATCAGGTTCTCCTGAGCTGCTTTTTGCATGATAACACGGACACTGGTCAAGTTAGCTGTAGGAGAGAACGTCTCGTCATAGTCAACGCCCATTTTCTGACTATATCCCTTAGCTACGTATCTTGCTTTATATTTGTCAGAACCATCAATGTTATTCTTAATTGCATAGACCCATCTACCCCCCACTACGTCTTTACCCACAGGTAAGTTGGTCAGGGTAAATGTGTTATTCTCTCTGAGTGACTGCATTTCGTCATTCATTGCATTAACCCACTTTTCTGAATTAGTTGAGTTTACAGCTTCCCTGAAGGTCAGGGGTACATCACACATGACTCTATAACAATAGTCCATGCTAAAATGTGTCTGGTCATCACTATCCACTTCACATGTATAATCTTTTAAATATTCTGGTGGTCTCCTATCTCTGGTAGGATAACGTGTAGTGTCCTGTGCTGGACTGCCCTCAGGTTTTGTCACTGGACTCTGAACATGGGGACTTCTCTGAGCTCGACCTGGACTCCTCTGTGCATGGTCTGGACTCGCATGTCTATGCCTAGTCTCCTTTTTCACCCCAAAGTCATCATCATCGTCATAAACAGGCGTTGTGTCAGTCTGAGTCTGCTGCTCAGTAATCTTCCTGCATGAAAATTTCACAAGTCTGTGCTTTTTCACTCTATGAGTGCCAGGATAATAGACTATGTAGGCCGGGCTATTTTTGTCATATCCTACAAAAATACCCTCTTCACACCTTGACTCTAGCTTTGTCTTGTCCTGTTTATATGCATAACATGTTGACCCAAACTTTTGCATTCTAGATACATTTGGTCTTTTTCCAGTCAACAGTTGGTAAGGAGTCTTTTTAGTGCGTCTGTTAAAACACCTATTTCTAATGACAGCAGCTGTCTGCACTGCATATGTCCACAAACACTTAGGTAACTCGCTCTCTATGAGCATACACCTAGCCATGTCAAATAAGGTTCGCCAACTGCGTTCAGCAGTACCGTTTTGATGCGGCGAGTACGGTGCCGACGTCTCATGTCGGATTCTATTAGTACGAAGCAGTGTTTGGTAATTCTTACCAGTGAATTCCGTACCCATATCAGACCTAATACATCTGACCTTCCCATAAGGGGCTACGTCTGCTAAGAACTTTTCAGTTGCTTGGACTGTGTCACTCTTATTTTTAAGAAAATAAGTAAACATTGCACTGGAATAATCATCCGTAAAACATAATGCATATTTATGCCCATCCTTAGACTCTGTGGCTATTGGTCCTGCTAAATCAGTGTGTACCAAATCTAGAGGAGCTTTGGCCCTCATATCAGGCTTCCTGTTTCTAGTTTGGACAAACTTGCCTTGTGTACAGACATCACATTGTAATGTTGACTTGTCTACTTTACCTTTAATAGTCATACCAGAAACAACATTTTGTAATTGTTCTACATCTGCATAATTACAGTGACCTAGGATCTCATGCCATGTCTGTAAATCATTACATCCCATACACTGGTCATCACATTCATTTTTCTCCACTGTGTGTAAATAGTACAATCTATTGTGTTCATGGATATAGAATTGTGTACCGTTTCTGTGTTGTAGGACGTCTTCACCCTCCTTGAAGATGACGGTTGCTCCGCTGGCAGTAGCTGCTTTCACAGAAAAGATGTCCTGCGGGTATGAAGGCACAAATAGTGCATCTTTCAGCACTGTGCGTCGGTGGCGTCCTGCGCTGTCCACCAAATACACCTCTGCATCTCCTCTGCGCTCGGCGACCCCTTTGCTCCTGGTTCCATCGGCCAGCTCCACACAGTGAGTTTCTGCCTGGAACCCGTCGTCAAAGGATTTGAACCTTGACACGTCGGTGATGATGTGAGAAGTGGCTCCTGTGTCCACCATCAGACCTTTTCCTCTGACACCAGATCCGCGTCGGATGTCTCTGCGTCCACTTTGGATGTCTCCGCGTTGGATGTCTCCGCGTCCACTTTGGATGTCTCTGCGTCGGATGTCTCCGCGTCCACTTTGGATGTCTCTGCGTCGGATGTCTCCGGCAACGAACGCGTAGTCATTGTCCTCCACTGCCTCGGAGACCCCTCGGGCGTTGTCTCGCCTCTGTCTCCGTCTGCAGGTTGCGTCACGGTGTGTGTTGCTCCTACAGTGGCTGCACCACTGTGTTTGTTCACATGAGGTGGATTTGTGACCTCGTTGGCCACACCTGAAGCAAACAATATTGTCCACACTCCCCGTCCAGCGAGTCCCACTAGCACTGGCCGTAGCAGGTTTGCCCCTCGGCTGAACTCGGGCCTTCATGACGTTGTCCTCTGATGCAGTCGTGCCGCGTAGTTTCTCTGTATCCTCATAGCTGCGGAGTTTTGTCTTGAATTCTGCAAACGAGAGTGTCCTCTCACTCTGCGTAACGTGGATTGAGAACGGTTTGTATGATTCTGGTAATCCCTTCAAAACCATAGCTATTAAAAGCCCATCACTCAAAACCTCTTCCGCGTTTCTCAATGCAGTAATTGCAGTCTCTGCACGTATCATATATTCAGTCACACTTTCACTGCTCAACTTTTGCAGTGAAGTAAGTTCAGTATACAAACTGATTACACGTGGCTTCCCTTTACCTGCGTAGTATCCCCTCAGGATTTTCAACGCCTCGCGCCCATTGTCTGCTGCCTCCCTCATTACAAGGGACAGACTCTTATCGTCGAGGAATTGTATGAGCTCCGCGTAGGCTTCACCATTCTTTTCTGCATCTGCAGCGCGGACAGCAGCCGTTGCTCCTTCTGCTGGCGGTGTCAAGATTGTGTCTCTTAGTTTCTGTAGGCGAAGGTGGCCTAAAAATTTGGTCTCCCATAATTCATAGTTCTTTTCGTCTCCGTCAAAGACGAGTCGATACCATCGACCACCACCAGTACCTCCATCTCTACAAGCCATGGTGCTAGTAGTAGTAGCCTACTACTAAAACTAAGACACGCCGTTTTATCTCGGTGGCTCACCGGTAAAATAAATATCCTCTTGGGTAAACTCGACCTGGGCCCATAACCTGTTGGCAGAGTTAAACGAACGGTACCCAAGAACCTAAACTAACACTGAATGAGGAGCAAACAAATACGCAGCAGGCGGCAGGTAATGTGAAAAGGGAAGAACAAAAATTTATTAGCACCTGTGCAGCACATATACAATCAGGGCATGTCACGTGACCAGCAAGTGGCCAATCAGTCATTGAGAGCACAAGAGACAATACGTCAACAAGAAATATGAGAAAGAAGACATTCCCTGACACTTAAAGGCAGGTGCAGCAGCTTAGGAAAAACAAACAAACTGCGGGGGCATACAGAGAGACAACAACAACAACAACAACAACAACAACAACAACAACAGAACTACATCAACAAATGTACAAATATGACCTTTTTAAAGAAGAATAAATTAGTGAATGTAGATGTTGCCTTCTAGTGGGTTCCTCGGACCACCACACACTGCCAAGAGAGCCCGGAATTCAGGGTATAACACTGTTTTATTTTCATAAATCGTGCAAGGCTTTTGCTTTCCAGCAAAATGTATTTTTCTGAGTTTGTGTCTCTCTCTCTCTCTCTGGCTCCCACTCCAACTCCAACCATTTGTCTCATTCCGGCTGCTGCTAATAAGGGCGACAGGTGATTAAATAACAAGGCCCACCTGGGCCATCTACTCACCCGTCGCTGTCTTCGACGCCGGTCCTGGCACACCCCGTTCCGGGCAGCTCCGCAGGCCACGCCCCCCTCCACCGCCAGACGCAGGCCGGGAAGCCGTCCGGCCGGACTCGAGCACCGCCCCCACCCGCTGCATGTGTTCTTCCCAGCAGCCACTCTGGATGATGACGTCATCAAGATAGGCGGCCGCGTATGCAGCGTGAGGGCGCAGCACCCTGTCCATGAGGCGCTGGAACGTGGCGATCGCACCGAACAAGCTGAACGGAAGTGTCACAAATTAGTACAATCCTTCCTGAGTGGAAAATGCCGTTTTTTTCCTTGGACTCTGGTGACAAGGGAATCTGCCAGTAGCCCTTGGTCAAATCCAGTGTCGTGAAAAAACTAGCAGTGCCCAGCCGATCCAGGAGCTCGTCGACCCTGGGCATTGGGTAGGCGTCAAAACGTGACACCTCATTTACCCTGCGGTAATCCACACTGAACCGCATCAACCCATCCTTCTTCCCTACCAGAACGATGGGGCTGCACCACACATTGTGTGACTCTCCTATTACCCCTAACTCCAGCATAGACTTTAATTCCTCCCGAACCACTTTGTGTTTGTGTTCGGGGAGCCTGTAGGGCCCAGACCGCACCGTAACACCCGGGCTGGTCTCAATGTGACCTCTAGGTGGTCCTCGGCGAGCGTCACTGCTATGGCCAGATTTGGGGCCGGTGGTAACGGACCCAGGCCGCCGTCCGCGCTTGAATAGCCTCCAAAAACTGCTCCGTGACCAGCCGCTCCATCACCTAGTCGTCGCCCTCTCTTGGCTGCAGCCAACGTGTTGCCGCGTCCCGGAGCTACTGCCCGAGCACGAACGGGCGGTCCTCCGTCCCCAGACACAGCGCCCGTAACCGGCGTCGGTGGCCCTCGGCGGTGCAACCGGTTCGGTCCAGCGCTACCCTCCTCAGGTCCGGGAAGTGCATGCGGGAGGCTGCCGGTAAGCTAAGTGCCGGTAAGCTAAGTGCCGCCCGCTGCGCCGCCCCCACCAGCAGCGGCAGTAGACACACTCCCCACTCCTCTCTCGGCCACGCGCATGCCTCCGCTGTGGCCACAAAAATGTTTATGAAGGCATAGGGGTCCTCCTTTTCCCCCATGCGCTGCATGGAGACGGCCCTTGATGTTGGCGGTGCCGCTCCTACCCAGTCCGCCAGCACCTGCAAGATTTGGCTCTGCTGGGCCCCTTGTTGGCGGACCGCCTCTAGCTGTCCATGGCTGCCTGCCGTCACCTCCGCAAAAATGTTCGTCAATACTGCCAGGGGGTCGGCTTCCATCTCCTCCGGTGGTCCGGCTTGTTGGGCGCCAAATGTAGAGGTTGCCCTCTAGTGGGTTCCTCGGACCACCACACACTGCCAGGAGAGCCCGGTATTCAGGGTATAACACTACTACTACTATTTTCATCAATCGTGCAAGGCTTTGCTTTCCAGCAAAATGTTTTTTTCTGAGTTTGTGTCTCTCTCTCTCTCTCTCTCTGGCTCCCACTCCAACTCCAACCATGTGTCTCAATCCGGCTGCTGCTAATAAAGGCGACAGGTGATTAGATAACAAGGCCCACCTGGGCCATCTACTCACCCATCGCTGTCTTCGAGGCCGGTCCTGGCACACCCGGTTCCGCGGCAGGCCCGCAGGCCACGCCCCCCTCCACAGTGAAGTAAATGACAAACATTACTGCAGCACAAATGGCGCAATACAAATACAAATATAAACAACAATATTTATATTGAATAACAATAATTACCTCTATTATCAACGAAAGAAAGCAGATATAAAAGGAAGAAGAAAGAGGAGCGGACTGTATTAACCTTTTACATTGTTATGCTAAAAATAGGTTAAGCTTGAGCAGTGTGCCATATTTTGTGATGAGGGTGTGAGTATGATTGTGTGTATGAATATACATATGTATGTATGTATGAATGTGTGTATGTATATATATATATATATATATATATATATATATATATATATATATATATATATATATATATATATATATATATATATGTATATGTATATGTATATGTATGTATGTACGAATGTATGTAGAGTATATACGTCTCGCAGTATGTGCTTGACAAATACAACAAAAAAGACTAAATTGACCATGATTGAAACAAACAGTTGTTGTTTTTTAAGTGTTTGTTTGGTGAGAGTGTTGACAATATAGATTGAATATTTAGAATATATGAGAATATAATAGATAGAATATTTTTAAATATTTGTTGAGGCAGTACTTGAAAGTACAGCTGTTGTGTTGAGCAGCAGTCATTATTGTATTGGTAACACTGACTATTTCATGCAACAGTCTTCCAGGTGAGTGACACCAAGGTGTGCCAAAGAGTCAGTGAGAGGGTCCTGCAGTCCCCGCATAGATCCACAGGGGGGCAGCAGATAGATGTACACTCCTGCCTGACTCCCTTTTGAAGCATCTTGATTCCATTATGAGCACACAGACAAGCAGCAGCTAGGATGAAAAGCACTCCTAATAAGAAATGACAGAAAACTCCTTGTGATGTCCAACCCCCACACCCCACCCCCAAAATTCTTGTGATGCCCATCCCCCACACCCAAACTTCTTGTGATGCCCACCCCCCACACTCAAACTTGTTGACCTTTTTTACCTGGAGGTGGAAGACAGATGTTGACACACACTAAATATCAGAGGTGTGGACTCGAGTCACATGACTTGGACTCGAGTCAGACTCGAGTCATGAATTTGATGACTTTAGACTCGACTTGACAAAATGTAAAGAGACTTGCAACTCAACTTAGACTTTAACATCAATGACTTGTGACTTCACTTGGACTTGAGCCTTTTGACTTGACATGACTTTCTACTTTCCCCAAAACCCAAAGTTTAAAAAGTTATTTGGGAGCGCTCCGTATCTTTCATTTTGTACGTGTCGGTCTATCAGCGTGTGTGCTGCTTGTCAGCGTGTGTGCTCTCAGTACAACAGCCAATCAAATTAGATCTACGTGGTTTTCATCCCACAGCATTCATCCAATCAAATTGCAGGACAACCACTGAACATGAGTTGTCAAACAACGCGCCAGTGAGAAACAATTATGCCAAAGTTGGTTTCGTTCGGGTATAAAAACTACGACTTGGTCAACAAAAAACGAATTGCCGTATGCAAATCACGCTGTTCGAATATTACAGACGGAGACGCAACAACTTCCAACTTCGTTCGACATTTGAAGTTGCACAAAGAAGGGTAAGTTTTGAATGTAAGATAACGTTTATTGGCTAAGTAACGTGACTTTTGTTTGCTGTGTAGTTAAATCAGTGAGGCTGCAAACTCACTGCTAACGTTATAACCATAGACATCTTATAAGGGTACGCAGCATCGAGCGCTACTGCCTACTGGCGCAGATGAGACACGGGGCCGCCATCTTGGAGTGGTGATCCGCTCCACTCAGTGCAATTCATTTGGCAGGAGCAATGAACTGTCAGCGCATTTAATTCATCTTACCTCACTGAATACCACTCATTTTCACGCGCTTTTGTCATATGATAACGGACACATGTTTTGGTGTGTTTTATTATTCATAGTTTGCTTAACAGTAATATAATATTCTTATACGCTATAAATGACCAGACGTCCGAGATCAAAACTGGGAATATAATCCCAGAGAAAGGGGGAAAAAACGGTCAGCTATTTTTAAATTGAAGAAACAATATGATTAGGTTATATATACATGCGTATATCCTACATAAACAATGTATGAATACATTAGATATCTATATATCTTATAGACTGTATTTCTGTTGCTGCAGCAGCAGAGAGTTTATTCTGTCTTGACACTTTGTATTGATATTTGTATTACATTCTTCCTTTAAATGATCATGTTTACAGTGATTGTTATATATGTATTTTTTATGTATGTCGCTTTGGATAAAAGCGTCTGCCAAATACTTAAACATAAATAAACACCTGAAAGTCTTTATATCAGCTAAAACCACCAATCTGTTTCACTGGATTCAGAATAAAACCAAATGCTGTCTTACCCAACAATGTTAGTATTTGAATATTGTTACTTGAAGACTTATTCCTGGTTACAATTATACTGTTAAGAAAGTATTGTCTTATATTTTGCCTAAAATGAGAACGCATCATAATCAGTGGCGGCTGGTGAATTTTGTTTTAGGTGGGGCTGAAAGTTTGTAAACCAAACCACTGTAGGGGCGTCATCCTCCCCCAGAAGATTTATTTGTGATTTTCACATACGAATATTGAAGATCTTTGCTCCTTCTCAACTCTGTGGTAATATTATTTTCATAAAATACAAACAATAGTACGTTAATGTTAAATCTTACTTGTGAAAAGTAATCCCCCGATTCCTATTTTCAACAGTCCGCTCATTTGAGCAGGAAAACGCTTAACACCAGCCCGGCATCTTTGTTTTCTACCTGTCAACTGTCAGTTTAGGCTGTTCGCCGGCTCCTCATCACCACTTCAAGATGGCGGCCAAATTGCCAATGATGTGTCTAGTTGTAAGATGTCTATGGTTATAACGTCATTGCCATCACGGCAATATGTTGCGTCCACTGCAGTTCGCTACCTTATTCATACTTTTTCTCAAGTGATTTTTTTAAGCAGGGTTGTATGAGGTACCTACACATTAGTCAATGTATCACACACAGTAACGTAACGTTAGACGGCGGTCAGCAGCACCGCATATTTTAGCCACCTACAAAAAGACATAGTCAAATAAAGGTCAGTTAAAATGTATACTATATTAAGAATATGTGTACATATTGCATAGGGCCCTGACATCTAAAAAGTACAACTCTGTTCATTGTTTTGTTCATGTATTTGTTATGTTTTTCATATGCACGCACACATCAACACACATACAGTATGAGATGAGATCAATGAGATAAGGTAAGAACAGGATAGAAACTGCTGTGGGACTAGTTACAATGCAATATGCCATGGAAATACAATGTTAACACTTTTGTACAAATAAGTACAGTTGCACTTGTTTTTTCAAATGTGTTTATTCTGTAAAGGAATGAGTTAAATGTTTAAAATAACTGGTTAATAGTGCTATTATGAAGTGCAATGTCAGTACTATTTTTTTCCCTGCAATTTCAAATGCACTTGCTTTAATAAATAAATACAGCGTTTAAAAAGCATACACAATCTGTGTAAATATATTAGTCTGTGGTTAAAAGGACTTGAAAGGACTCGAAACTCAAAATGCAGGACTTGGGACTTGACATGAGACTTTCCAGTCTTGACTTTGGACTTGACTCGGGACTTGCCTGTCTTGACTCGGGACTTGACTCGAGACTTGAGGGCAAAGACTTGAGACTTACTTGTGACTTGCAAAGCAATGACTTGGTCCCACCTCTGCTAAATAGTTGCTGCACACAAGGGGCCTCTATAGGTTGTGGGAATGTATCCCATAATATGACATGTGCCCTGTTTCTTTGCAGGTTACCATGGAAACGTCATTTGCACTACAAAGCGTGTTTACATAATGAGTGCGACACCTGCTCCAAAGTGGCATCCAAAAAGGACAATGATGCTATTTATTTATTTAAATGTTTATTTACAACTAGAATAGGAGGTCCGTTGTATGAACACCATTGTTAATTGATTTTAATAAAGCACTACATAATTATTATGTTTCACACATTGGATTCGTTAACCACTGAGACAAAACATGATTTGGTTGTAAATAAGTGTAAAGTGTAAATAAACTGCAACTCTAATTGAAACAGAATCTGCTTTGTGCTTGTTTGACTGATGATGTCATTCACTGCTTCATCAAACACACGTATGCACTTTCATGACAGAAGATGAATTGTAATCATTTGTACAGATTTGGCAGCAAAAACAAGAAAACACCAAAGCAGACTAACATATTTTACAAACTGTAAGCTTTTTCCCAAAACATTGAACCCTGCGGCTTATAAAACGGTGCAGCTAAATGATGTGTTTTTTCTAATGGCCATAACATTTGGGGTTCAACTAATATTGGTCATGTTACAAAGACACTGACAGGGTGTGTTAGTGTGTGTGCCATGGCGCCATCTTTGGGACGTGTTGGCCCACTGCAGGTGTTGCAGGATGAAAATTCACTTCCTGTTAATTTAGTTACAATCACTGATTTCATGAACATTGCTCATTACGGGTGCACTGGAGCAGGTGTCTTGTCCAAGGACACTACAGATGTGACTAGGATGACAGAAGTGGGGATCAAACCTGGAACCCTGAGGTTGCTCTACCAACTAAACTACTCTGCCCCCCTTTGGAAGACAAAACAAAACAAATCATTGTTATTTTTTTGGGCTTTCAAAAAAAAAAGGTTTTTTTGGAAGTCAACTTGCTCCAAGGTTGCCAACATGATGTTTGGGAGTTGTTACACCAGGAGAAAGTTCATCCTACACAAATATGTTCCTACACCTGTACATCTTCTCATCTTGGCACCATGGACCCCACCTGTCCATCTTCTCATCTTGGCACCATGGACCGCACCTGTCCATCTTCTCATCTTGGCACCATGGACCCCACCTGTCCATCTTCTCATCTTGGCACCATGGACCCCACCTGTCCATCTTCTCATCTTGGCACCATGGACGCCACCTGTCCATCTTCTCATCTTGGCACCATGGACCCCACCTGTCCATCTTCTCATCTTGGCACCATGGACCCCACCTGTCCATCTTCTCATCTTGGCACCATGGACGCCACCTGTCCATCATCTCATCTTGGCACCATGGACCCCACCTGTCCATCTTCTCATCTTGGCACCATGGACCCCACCTGTCCATCTTCTCATCTTGGCACCATGGACCCCACCTGTCCATCTTCTCATCTTGGCAACATGGACCCCACTTGTCCATCTACTCATCTTGGCAACATGGACACCAACTGTCCATAATCTCATCTTGGCACCATGGACCCCACCAGTCCATCATCTCATCTTGGCAACATGGATCCCACCTGTCCATCTAGTCATCTTGGCACCATGGACCCCACCTGTCCATCTTATCATCTTGGCACCATGGACCCCACCAGTCCATCATCTCATCTTGGCAACATGGACCCCACCTGTCCATCTACTCATCTTGGCACCATAGACCCCACCTGTCCATCTTCTCATCTTGGCACCATGGACCCCACCTGTCCATCTTCTCATCTTGGCACCATGGACCGCACCTGTCCATCTTCTCATCTTGGCACCATGGACCCCACCTGTCCATCTTCTCATCTTGGCACCGTGGACCCCACCTGTCCATCTTCTCATTTTGGCACCATGGACCCCACCTGTCCATCTTCTCATCTTGGCACCATGGACCCCACCTGTCCATCTTATCATCCTGGCACCATGGACCCCACCTGTCCATCATCTCATTTTGGCACCATGGACCCCACCTGTCCATCATCTCATCTTGGCACCATGGACCCCACCTGTCCATCATCTCATCTTGGCACCATGGACCCCACCTGTCCATCTTCTCATTTTGGCACCGTGGACCCCACTTGTCCATCTACTCTTCTTGGCACCATGGACACCACCTGTCCATCATCTCATCTTGGCACCATGGACCCCACCTGTCCATCTTCTCATCTTGGCACCATGGACCCCACCTGTCCATCTACTCATCTTGGCACCATGAACCCACCTGTCCATCATCTCATCTTGGCACCATGGAACCCACCTGTCCATCTTCTCATGTTGGCACCGTGGACCCCACCTGTCCATCATCTCATCTTGGCACCATGGACCCCACCTGTCCATCTTCTCATCTTGGCACCGTGGACCCCACCTGTCCATCTTCTCATTTTGGCACCATGGACCCCACTTGTCCATCTACTCATCTTGGCACCATGGACACCACCTGTCCATAATCTCATCTTGGCACCATGGACCCCACCAGTCCATCATCTCATCTTGGCAACATGGATCCCACCTGTCCATCTACTCATCTTGGCACCATGGACCCCACCTGTCCATCTTATCATCTTGGCACCATGGACCCCACCAGTCCATCATCTCATCTTGGCAACATGGACCCCACCTGTCCATCTACTCATCTTGGCACCATGGACCCCACCTGTCCATCTTCTCATCTTGGCACCATGGACCGCACCTGTCCATCTTCTCATCTTGGCACCATGGATTCCACCAGTCCATCATCTCATCTTGGCAACATGGACCCCACCTGTCCATCTACTCATCTTGGCACCATGGACCCCACCTGTCCATCATCTCATCTTGGCAACATGGACCCCACCTGTCCATCTACTCATCTTGGCACCATTGACCCCACCTGTCCATCATCTCATCTTGGCACCATGGACCCCACCTGTCCATCTTCTCATCTTGGCACCATGGACCCCACCTGTCCATCTTCTCATCTTGGCACCATGGACCGCACCTGTCCATCTTCTCATCTTGGCACCATGGACCGCACCTGTCCATCTTCTCATCTTGGCACCATGGACCCCACCTGTACATCTTCTCATCTTGGCACCATGGACCCCACCTGTCCATCTTCTCATCTTGGCACCATGGACCGCACCTGTCCATCTTCTCATCTTGGCACCATGGACCCCACCTGTCCATCATCTCATCTTGGCACCATGGATTCCACCAGTCCATCATCTCATCTTGGCAACATGGACCCCACCTGTCCATCTACTCATCTTGGCACCATGGACCCCACCTGTCCATCATCTCATCTTGGCAACATGGACCCCACCTGTCCATCTACTCATCTTGGCACCATTGACCCCACCTGTCCATCATCTCATCTTGGCACCATGGACCCCACCTGTCCATCTTCTCATCTTGGCACCATGGACCCCACCTGTCCATCTTCTCATCTTAGCACCATGGACCCCACCTGTCCATCATCTCATCTTGGCACCATGGATCCCACCAGTCCATCATCTCATCTTGGCAACATGGACCCCACCTGTCCATCTACTCATCTTGGCACCATGGACCCCACCTGTCCATCTTCTCATCTTGGCACCGTGGACCCCACCTGTCCATCTTCTCATTTTGGCACCATGGACCCCACCTGTCCATCTTCTCATCTTGGCACCATGGACCCCACCTGTCCATCTTATCATCTTGGCACCATGGACCCCACCTGTCCATCATCTCATTTTGGCACCATGGACCCCACCTGTCCATCATCTCATCTTGGCACCATGGACCCCACCTGTCCATCATCTCATCTTGGCACCATGGACCCCACCTGTCCATCGTCTCATTTTGGCACCGTGGACCCCACTTGTCCATCTACTCTTCTTGGCACCATGGACACCACCTGTCCATCATCTCATCTTGGCACCATGGACCCCACCTGTCCATCTTCTCATCTTGGCACCATGGACCCCACCTGTCCATCTACTCATCTTGGCACCATGGACCCCACCTGTCCATCATCTCATCTTGGCACCATGGACCCCACCTGTCCATCTTCTCATCTTGGCACCGTGGACCCCACCTGTCCATCATCTCATCTTGGCACCATGGACCCCACCTGTCCATCTTCTCATCTTGGCACCGTGGACCCCACCTGTCCATCTTCTCATTTTGGCACCATGGACCCCACCTGTCCATCTTCTCATCTTGGCACCATGGACCCCACCTGGCCATATTCTCATCTTGGCACCGTGGACATCACCTGTCCATCTTCTCATTTTGCACCATGGACCCCACCTGTCCATCTTCTCATCTTGGCACCATGGACCGCACCTGTCCATCTTCTCATCTTGGCACCATGGACCCCATCTGTCCATCTTCTCATTTTGGCACCATGGACCCCACCTGTCCATCTTCTCATCTTGGCACCATGGACCCCACCTGTCCATCATCTCATTTTGGCACCATGGACCCCACCTGTCCATCATCTCATCTTGGCACCATGGACCCCACCTGTCCATCTTCTCATCTTGGCACCATGGACACCAACTGTCCATCTACTCATCTTGGCACCATTGACCCCACCTGTCCATCATCTCATCTTGGCACCATGGACCCCACCTGTCCATCTTCTCATCTTGGCACCATGGAGCCCACCTGTCAATCTTATCATCTTGGCACCATGGACCCCACCTGTCCATCATCTCATTTTGGCACCATGGACCCCACCTGTCCATCATCTCATCTTGGCACCATGGACCCCACCTGTCCATCTACTCATCTTGGCACCATGGACCCCACCTGTCCATCATCTCATCTTGGCACCATGGACCCCACCTGTCCATCTACTCATCTTGGCACCATGGACCCCACCTGTCCATCATCTCATCTTGGCACCATGGACCCCACCTGTCCATCTACTCATCTTGGCACCATGGACACCACCTGTCCATCATCTCATCTTGGCACCATGGACCCCACCTGTCCATCTTCTCATCTTGGCACCATGGACACCACCTGTCCATCTACTCATCTTCTTGGCAACATGGACCCCACCTGTCCATCATCTCATCTTGGCACCATGGACCCCACCTGTCCATCATCTCATCTTGGCACCATGGACCCCACCTGTCCATCTTCTCATCTTGGCACCATGGACCCCACCGTTCCATCATCTTATCTTGGCACCATGGACCCCACCTGTCCATCATCTCATCTTGGCACCATGGACCCCACCTGTCCATCTACTCATCTTGGCACCATGGACACCACCTGTCCATCATCTCATCTTGGCACCATGGACCCCACCTGTCCATCATCTCATCTTGGCACCATGGACACCACCTGTCCATCTACTCATCTTCTTGGCAACATGGACCCCACCTGTCCATCATCTCATCTTGGCACCATGGACCCCACCTGTCCATCATCTCATCTTGGCACCATGGACCCCACCTGTCCATCTTCTCATCTTGGCACCATGGACCCCACCTGTCCATCTTCTCATCTTGGCACCATGGACTCCACCTGTCCATCTACTCATCTTGGCACCATGGACCCCACCTGTCCATCATCTCATCTTGGCACCATGGACCCCACCTGTCCATCTACTCATCTTGGCACCATGGACACCACCTGTCCATCATCTCATCTTGGCACCATGGACCCCACCTGTCCATCATCTCATCTTGGCACCATGGACACCACCTGTCCATCTACTCATCTTCTTGGCAACATGGACCCCACCTGTCCATCATCTCATCTTGGCACCATGGACCCCACCTGTCCATCATCTCATCTTGGCACCATGGACCCCACCTGTCCATCATCTCATCTTGACAACATGGACCCCACCGTTCCATCATCTTATCTTGGCACCATGGACCCCACCTGTCCATCATCTCATCTTGGCACCATGGACCCCACCTGTCCATCATCTCATCTTGGCACCATGGACCCCACCTGTCCATCTTTTCATCTTGGCACCATGGACCCCACCTGTCCATCATCTCATCTTGGCACCATAGACATCACCTGTCCATCTTTTCATCTTGGCACCATGGACCCCACCTGTCCATCTACTCATCTTGGCACCATGGACCCCACCTGTCCATCATCTCATCTTGGCACCATGGACCCCACCTGTCCATCTACTCATCTTGGCACCATGGACACCACCTGTCCATCATCTCATCTTGGCACCATGGACCCCACCTGTCCATCATCTCATCTTGGCACCATGGACACCACCTGTCCATCTACTCATCTTCTTGGCAACATGGACCCCACCTGTCCATCATCTCATCTTGGCACCATGGACCCCACCTGTCCATCATCTCATCTTGGCACCATGGACCCCACCTGTCCATCATCTCATCTTGACAACATGGACCCCACCGTTCCATCATCTTATCTTGGCAGCATGGACCCCACCTGTCCATCATCTCATCTTGGCACCATGGACCCCACCTGTCCATCATCTCATCTTGGCACCATGGACCCCACCTGTCCATCTTTTCATCTTGGCACCATGGACCCCACCTGTCCATCATCTCATCTTGGCACCATAGACATCACCTGTCCATCTTTTCATCTTGGCACCATGGACCCCACCAGTCCATCATCTCCTCTTGGCACCATGGACATCACCTGTCCATCTTTTCATCTTGGCACCATGGACACCACCTGTCCATCATCTCATCTTGGCACCATGGACCCCACCTGTCCATCTTCTCATCTTGGCACCATGGACACCACCTGTCCATCTACTCATCTTCTTGGCAACATGGACCCCACCTGTCCATCATCTCATCTTGGCACCATGGACCCCACCTGTCTATCTTCTCATCTTGGCACCGTGGACCCCACCTGTCCGTCTTCTCATTTTGGCACCATGGACCCCACCTGTCCATTATCTCATCTTGGCACCATGGACCCCACCTGTCCATCTTCTCATCTTGGCACCGTGGACCCCACCTGTCCATCATCTCATCTTGGCACCATGGACCCCACCTGTCCATCTTCTCATCTTGGCACCATGGACCCCACCTGTCCATCTTCTCATCTTGGCACCATGGACCCCACCTGTCCATCTTCTCATCTTGGCACCATGGACCCCACCTGTCCATCTACTCATCTTGGCACCATGGACCCCACCTGTACATCATCTCATCTTGGCACCATGGACCCCACCTGTCCATCTACTCATCTTGGCACCATGGACACCACCTGTCCATCATCTCATCTTGGCACCATGGACCCCACCTGTCCATCTTCTCATCTTGGCACCATGGACACCACCTGTCCATCTACTCATCTTTTTGGCAACATGGACCCCACCTGTCCATCATCTCATCTTGGCACCATGGACCCCACCTGTCCATCATCTCATCTTGGCACCATGGACCCCACCGTTCCATCATCTTATCTTGGCACCATGGACCCCACCTGTCCATCATCTCATCTTGGCACCATGGACCCCACCTGTCCATCATCTCATCTTGGCACCATGGACATCACCTGTCCATCTTTTCATCTTGGCACCATGGACCCCACCTGTCCATCATCTCATCTTGGCACCATGGACATCACCTGTCCATCTTTTCATCTTGGCACCATGGACCCCACCTGTCCATCATCTCATCTTGGCACCATGGACATCACCTGTCCATTATCTCATCTTGGCACCATGGACCCCACCTGTCTATCTTCTCATCTTGGCACCATGGACCCCACCTGTCCATCTTCTCATCTTGGCACCATGGACCCCACCTGTCTATCTTCTCATCTTGGCACCATGGACCCCACCTGTCCATCTTCTCATCTTGGCACCATGGACCCCACCTGTCTATCTTCTCATCTTGGCACCATGGACCCCACCAGTCCATCATCTCATCTTGGCACCATGGACATCACCTGTCCATCTTTTCATCTTGGCACCATGGACCCCACCTGTCCATCATCTCATTTTGGCACCATGGACATCACCTGTCCATCTTTTCATCTTGGCACCATGGACATCACCTGTCCATCTTTTCATCTTGGCACCATGGACCCCACCTGTCCATCTTCTCATCTTGGCACCATGGACCCCACCTGTCCATCTTCTCATCTTGGCACCATGGACCCCACCTGTCCATCTTCTCATCTTGGCACCATGGACCCCACCTGTCCATCTTCTCATCTTGGCACCATGGACCCCACCTGTCCATCTTCTCATCTTGGCACCATGGACCCCACCTGTCCATCTTCTCATCTTGGCACCATGGACCCCACCTGTCCATCTACTCATCTTGGCACCATGGACCGCACCTGTCTATCTTCTCATCTTGGCACCATGGACCCCACCTGTCCATCTTCTCATCTTGGCACCATGGACCCCACCTGTCCATCTTCTCATCTTGGCACCATGGACCCCACCTGTCCATCTTCTCATCTTGGCACCATGGACCCCACCTGTCCATCTACTCATCTTGGCACCATGGACCGCACCTGTCTATCTTCTCATCTTGGCACCATGGACCGCACCTGTCTATCTTCTCATCTTGGCACCATGGACCCCACCTGTCTATCTTCTCATCTTGGCACCATGGACCCCACCTGTCTATCTTCTCATCTTGGCACCATGGACCCCACCTGTCTATCTTCTCATCTTGGCACCATGGACCCCACCTGTCTATCTTCTCATCTTGGCACCATGGACCCCACCTGTCTATCTTCTCATCTTGGCACCATGGACCCCACCTGTCCACCTTCTCAGGATCCAATTGTGGAAAGGATAAAAGTGGAAGTCCACATCTGGCTGAGATCAAGTTCTAGTGGTGTGAAGAAGGCCACAAGGTTCTTGCACGGAGGAACTGTTGTAGATTCCAACTTTGATTTCTTCTTTGCAGCTCATCAAGTCCAGTAGGTTGAAACTGAATCTTATCACCTTCTTTTATTCACTTTTCTTTGGACTTGGTTTACCTTCACTTGACTGCCTTGCTTCCACACACCTGAGAAGTTCTGCTGAGCAGTAGAAAAGATGGAGTGGTCAAAGGAAGGATGAATGGAATCAAGCCCACCTTCAGAGCAGACGTAGCGACTAGCGAGCGTGTGTCTCATGATTAAACAACTGTACTTTCTTTCAAAACATGTTCCACTGCTTAGTGAGAAAAAAACTGCCTAAAATCTCACATGAAGAACCACATTCTGGTTTAGTTTTAGCGAGATCTATGCTGTGCAAAAATAAAGTGAAGAAGAGAAGAGTCAGACCTCCTGCATGAAGAGGAGGCACTGATTTCTGGGTCCAGAGATGGGCGGCCTATAGCGCCATGAAAAGGCACACGCTCCTAGGACCGAGGACACGTAATCCTGGCCTAAGAAGATTTGTCTTCCATATGCTGCCATCTGGCTCCAGATGTGCCAGGCTGGGACTTCAGTGCCATGTTCTAAAGCCATCACTGATGAGCAAACACGCCCTGTGACCTTGGGTTCACCTTGGAGCAGTGGGAGACTGATAGTGGTTCTCACTCCAAGAAACTGGATCCTTTAAGGAGTGTTGATTACTTTATAAACATTGTCCTCAACAAGGCCGCACATAAGAGGGAAAAACTCTGAGAGGAGCATGTTGACCAGCTGCTGCCTGCCATGGTCCTCCAAAGTGGACGTTCTCTAGACTGGGCCTGCAGATCGTGACAGGACTCACAACCACGAGGTGAACCTCCGGTGAGACATCTGCTCACCATCACCACGCAGAACCCAGCTGGACTTCTTTTGGTCAGGCTTTCTGCAACTTCATACAAGCACACCTGCGTTTGGAAGTGTGGGAAGAAAGTGTTGCACCTTGGAGATATAATAGAATAAACTGTTGCACCTTAGAGATATAATAGAAGACACTGTTGCACCTTGGAGAAATAATAGAAGAAAGTGTTGCACCTTGGATAAATTATAGAAGAAAGTGTTGCACCTTGGAAAAAAATATATATAATAAACTGTTGCACCTTGGAGATATAATAGAAGAAACTGTTGCACCTTGGAAAAATAATATAATAAACTGTTGCACCTTGGAGATATAATAGAATAAACTGTTGCACCTTGGAAAAATAATATAAAAAACTGCTGCACCTTGGAGATATAATAGAAGAAACTGTTGCACCTTGGAAAAATAATATAATAAACTGTTGTGCCTTGGAGAAATAAATTGAAGAAACTGTTGCACCTTGGAGAAAAAATAGAATAAACTGTTGCACCTTGGAGAAATTATAGAAGAAAGTGTTGCACCTTGGAGAAATAATAGGATAAACTGTTGCACCTTGGAGAAATTATAGAGGAAAGTGTTGCACCTTGGAAAAATAATTAAATAAACTGTTGCACCTTGGAGAAATAATAGAAGAAACTGTTACACCTTAGGGAAATAATAGAAGAAACTGTTACACCTTAGGGAAATAATGGAATAAACTGTTGCACCTTGGAGAAAAAATAGGAGAAACTGTTGCACCTTGGAGAAATAATAGAAGAAACTGTTGCACCTTGGAGATATAATAGAAGAAACTGTTGCACCTTGGAGAAATAATAGAAGACACTGTTGCACCTTGGAGAAATAATAGAAGAAACTGTTGCACCTTGGATAAATTATAGAAGAAAGTGTTGCACCTTGGAGATATAATAGAAGAAACTGTTGCACCTTGGAGAAATAATAGAAGAAACTGTTGGACTTTGGAGATATAATAGAAGAAACTGTTGCACCTTGGAGATATAATAGAAGACACTGTTGCACCTTGGAGAAATAATATAAAAAACTGTTGTACCTTGGAGAAATAATAGAATAAACTGTTGCACCTTGGAGAAATAATAGGATAAACTGTTGCACCTTGGAAAAATAATTTAATAAACTGTTGCACCTTGGAGATATAATTTAATAAACTGTTGCACTTTGGAGAAATAATAAAAGACACTCTTGCACCTTGGACAAATAATAGAAGACACTGTTGCACCTTGGAGAAATAATGGGATAAACTGTTGCACCTTGGAGAAATTATAGAAGAAAGTGTTGCACATTGGAAAAATAATTTAATAAACTGTTGCACCTTGGAGATATAATAGGATAAACTGTTGCACCTTGGAGAAATTATAGAATAAACTGTTGCACCTTGGAGAAATAATAGGATAAACTGTTGCACCTGGGAGAAATAATAGGATAAACTGTTGCACCTTGGAGAAATTATAGAAGAAAGTGTTGCACCTTGGAAAAATAATTTAATAAACTGTTGCACCTTGGAGATATAATAGAAGAAACTGTTGCACCTTGGAAAAATAATATAATAAACTGTTGTGCCTTGGAGAAATAATTGAAGAAACTGTTGCACCTTGGAGAAATAATATAATAAACTGTTGCACCTTGGAGATTATAGAAGAAAGTGTTGCAACCTGGAAAAATAATTAAATAAACTGTTGCACCTTGGAGAAGTAATAGAAGAAACTGTTGCACCTTGGAAAAATAATTTAATAAACTGTTGCACCTTGGAGATATAATAGAAGAAACTGTTGCACCTTGGAAAAATAATATAATAAACTGTTGCACCATTGACAAGTAATAGAATAAACTGTTGCACCTTGGAGGAATAATAAAATAAACTGTTACACCTTAGGGAAATAATGGAATAAACTGTTGCACATTGGAGATATAATAAAAGAAACTGTTATACCTCGGAGAAATAATAGAAGAAACTGTTATACCTTGGAGAAATAATAGAAGAAACTGTTACACCATAGGGAAATAATGGAATAAACTGTTGCACATTGGAGATATAATAGAAGAAACTGTTGCACCTTGGAGAAATAATATAAGAAACTGTTGCACCTTGGATAAATTCTAGAAGAAAGTGTTGCACCTTGGAAAAATAATATAATAAACTGTTGCACCTTGGAGATATAATAGAAGAAACTGTTGCACCTTGGAAAAATAATATAATAAACTGTTGCACCTTGGTTAAGTAATAGAAGAAACTGTTGCACCTTGGAGAAATAATAGAAGAAAGTGTTGCACCTTGGATAAATTATAGAAGAAAGTGTTGCACCTTGGAAAAAAAATATATAACAAACTGTTGCACCTTGGAGATATAATAGAATAAACTGTTGCACCTTGGAGAAATAATAGAAGAAATTGTTGCACCTTGGAGAAATTATAGAAGAAAATGTTGCACCTTGGAGATATGATAGAAGAAACGTTTGCACCTTAGGAAAATAATGGAATAAACTGTTGCACCTTGGAGATATAATAGAAGAAACTGTTGCACCTTGGAGAAATAATAGAAGAAACTGTTGCACCTTGGAGATATAATAGAAGAAACTGTTGCACCTTGGATAAATTATAGAAGAAAGTGTTGCACCTTGGAAAAAAAATATAGAAGAAAGTGTTGCACCTTGGAAAAAAAATTAGTAATGAACTGTTGCACCTTGGAGATATAATAGAAGAAACTTTTGCACCTTGTAAAAATAATACAATAAAGTGTTGCGCCTAGGAGAAGTAATAGAAGAAACTGTTGCACCTTGGAGAAATAATAGAAGAAACTGTTGCACCTTGGAGAAATAATAGAAAAAACTGTTGCACCTTGGAAAAATTATAGAAGAAACTGTTGCACCTTGGAGATATAATAGAATAAACTGTTCCACCTTAGAGAGATAATGGAATAAACTGTTGCACCTTGGAGAAATAATAGAATAAACTGTTGCACCTTGGAGATATAATAGAAGAAACTGTTGCATCTTGGAGAAATAATAGAAGAAACTGTTGTACCTTAGGGAAATAATGGATTAAACTGTTGCACCTTGGATAAATAATAAAAGAAACTGTTGCACCTTGGAAAAAAAATATATAATAAAATGTTGCACCTTGGAGATATAATAGAAGACACTTTTGCACCTTGGAAAAATAATATAATAAACTGTTGCACCTTGGAGAAGTAATAGAAGAAACTGTTGCACCTTGGAGAAATAATAGAAGAAACTGTTGCACCTTGGAAAAACTATAGAAGAAACTGTTGGACCTTGGAGAAGTAATAGAAGAAACTGTTGCACCTTGGAGAAATAATAGAAGAAACTGTTGCACCTTGGAGATATAATAGAAGAAAATGTTGCACCTTGGAAAAATTATAGAAGAAACTGTTGCACCTTGGAAAAATTATAGAAGAAACTGTTGCACCTTGGAGAAATAATAGAATAAACTGTTGCACCTTGGAGAAATAATAGAAGAAACTGTTGCACCTTGGAGTTATAATAGAAGAAACTGTTGCACCATGGAGAAATAATAGAATAAACTGTTGCACCTTGGAGAAATTATAGAAGAAAGTGTTGCACCTTGGAAACATAATTTAATAAACTGTTGCACCTTGGAGATATAATAGAAGAAACTGTTGCACCTTGGAGAAATAATAGAATACACTGTTGCACCTTGGAGATATAATAGAATAAACTGTTCCGCCTTAGAGAGATAATGGACTAAACTGTTGCACCTTGGAGAAATAATATAATAAACTGTTGCACCTTGGAGATTATAGAAGAAAGTGTTGCAACCTGGAAAAATAATTAAATAAACTGTTGCACCTTGGAGAAGTAATAGAAGAAACTGTTGCACCTTGGAAAAATAATTTAATAAACTGTTGCACCTTGGAGATATAATAGAAGAAACTGTTGCACCTTGGAAAAATAATATAATAAACTGTTGCACCATTGACAAGTAATAGAATAAACTGTTGCACCTTGGAGGAATAATAAAATAAACTGTTACACCTTAGGGAAATAATGGAATAAACTGTTGCACATTGGAGATATAATAAAAGAAACTGTTATACCTCGGAGAAATAATAGAAGAAACTGTTATACCTTGGAGAAATAATAGAAGAAACTGTTACACCATAGGGAAATAATGGAATAAACTGTTGCACATTGGAGATATAATAGAAGAAACTGTTGCACCTTGGAGAAATAATATAAGAAACTGTTGCACCTTGGATAAATTCTAGAAGAAAGTGTTGCACCTTGGAAAAATAATATAATAAACTGTTGCACCTTGGAGATATAATAGAAGAAACTGTTGCACCTTGGAAAAATAATATAATAAACTGTTGCACCTTGGTTAAGTAATAGAAGAAACTGTTGCACCTTGGAGAAATAATGGAAGAAACTGTTGCACCTTGGAGAAATAATAGAAGAAAGTGTTGCACCTTGGATAAATTATAGAAGAAAGTGTTGCACCTTGGAAAAAAAATATATAACAAACTGTTGCACCTTGGAGATATAATAGAATAAACTGTTGCACCTTGGAGAAATAATAGAAGAAATTGTTGCACCTTGGAGAAATTATAGAAGAAAATGTTGCACCTTGGAGATATGATAGAAGAAACGTTTGCACCTTAGGAAAATAATGGAATAAACTGTTGCACCTTGGAGATATAATAGAAGAAACTGTTGCACCTTGGAGAAATAATAGAAGAAACTGTTGCACCTTGGAGATATAATAGAAGAAACTGTTGCACCTTGGATAAATTATAGAAGAAAGTGTTGCACCTTGGAAAAAAAATATAGAAGAAAGTGTTGCACCTTGGAAAAAAAATTAGTAATGAACTGTTGCACCTTGGAGATATAATAGAAGAAACTTTTGCACCTTGTAAAAATAATACAATAAAGTGTTGCGCCTAGGAGAAGTAATAGAAGAAACTGTTGCACCTTGGAGAAATAATAGAAGAAACTGTTGCACCTTGGAGAAATAATAGAAAAAACTGTTGCACCTTGGAAAAATTATAGAAGAAACTGTTGCACCTTGGAGATATAATAGAATAAACTGTTCCACCTTAGAGAGATAATGGAATAAACTGTTGCACCTTGGAGAAATAATAGAATAAACTGTTGCACCTTGGAGATATAATAGAAGAAACTGTTGCATCTTGGAGAAATAATAGAAGAAACTGTTGTACCTTAGGGAAATAATGGATTAAACTGTTGCACCTTGGATAAATAATAAAAGAAACTGTTGCACCTTGGAAAAAAAATATATAATAAAATGTTGCACCTTGGAGATATAATAGAAGACACTTTTGCACCTTGGAAAAATAATATAATAAACTGTTGCACCTTGGAGAAGTAATAGAAGAAACTGTTGCACCTTGGAGAAATAATAGAAGAAACTGTTGCACCTTGGAAAAACTATAGAAGAAACTGTTGGACCTTGGAGAAGTAATAGAAGAAACTGTTGCACCTTGGAGAAATAATAGAAGAAACTGTTGCACCTTGGAGATATAATAGAAGAAAATGTTGCACCTTGGAAAAATTATAGAAGAAACTGTTGCACCTTGGAAAAATTATAGAAGAAACTGTTGCACCTTGGAGAAATAATAGAATAAACTGTTGCACCTTGGAGAAATAATAGAAGAAACTGTTGCACCTTGGAGTTATAATAGAAGAAACTGTTGCACCATGGAGAAATAATAGAATAAACTGTTGCACCTTGGAGAAATTATAGAAGAAAGTGTTGCACCTTGGAAACATAATTTAATAAACTGTTGCACCTTGGAGATATAATAGAAGAAACTGTTGCACCTTGGAGAAATAATAGAATACACTGTTGCACCTTGGAGATATAATAGAATAAACTGTTCCGCCTTAGAGAGATAATGGACTAAACTGTTGCACCTTGGAGAAATAATAGAATAAACTGTTGCACCCTGGAGATATAATAGAAGAAACTGTTGCACCTTGGAAAAATAATATAATAAACTGTTGCACCTCGGAGAAGTAATAGAAGAAATTGTTGCACCTTGGAGAAATAATAGAAGAAACTGTTGTACCTTAGGGAAATAATGGATTAAACTGTTGCACCTTGGAGAAATAATTAAAGAAACTGTTGCACCTTGGAAAAAAAATATATAATAAAATGTTGCACTTTGGAGATATAATAGATGACACTTTTGCACCTTGGAAAAATAATATAATAAACTGTTGCACCTTGGAGAAGTAATAGAAGAAACTGTTGCACCTTGGAGAAATAATAGAAGAAACTGTTGCACCTTGGAGATATAATAGAAGAAACTGTTGCACCTTGGAAAAATTATAGAAGAAACTGTTACACCTTGGAAAAATTATAGAAGAAACTGTTGCACCTTGGAGAAATAATAGAATAAACTGTTGCACCTTGGAGAAATAATAGAAGAAACTGTTGCACCTTGGAGATATAATAGAAGAAACTGTTGCACCATGGAGAAATAATAGAATAAACTGTTGCACCTTGGAGAAATTATAGAAGAAAGTGTTGCACCTTGGAAAAATAATTTAATAAACTGTTGCACCTTGGAGATATAATAGAAGAAACTGTTGCACCTTGGAAAAATAATATAATAAACTGTCGCACCTTGGAGAAGTAAAAAAAGAAACTGTTGCACCTTGGAGAAATAATAGAAGAAACTGTTGCACCTTGGAGAAATAATAGAAGAAACTGTTGCACCTTGGAGAAATTATAGAAGAAAATGTTGCACCTTGGAAAAAATATATATAATAAACTGTTGCACCTTGGAGATATAATAGAATAAACTGTTGCACCTTGGAAAAAAAATATAACAAACTGTTGCACCTTGGAGAAGTAATATAATAAACTGTTGCACCTTGGAGATGTAATAGAATAAACTGTTGCACCTCGGAGAAGTAATAGAAGAAACTGTTGCACCTCGGAGAAATAATGAATTAAACTGTTGCAAGTTGGAGAAATAGTAGAAGAAACTGTTGCACCTCGGAGAAGTAATCGAAGAAACTGTTGCACCTTGGAGAAATAATGGATTAAACTGTTGCACCTTGGAGAAATAATAGAAGAAACTGTTGCACCTTGGAGAAATAATAGAAGAAACTGTTGCACCTTGGAAAAATTATAGAAAAAACTGTTGCACCTTGGAGATATAATAGAACAAACTGTTCCACCTTAGGGAAATAACGGATTAAACTGTTGCACCTTGGAGAAATAATAGAAGAAACTGTTGCACCTTGGAGAAATAATAGAAGAAACTGTTGCACCTTGGAGATATAATAGAAGAAACTGTTGCACCTTGGAGAAATAATAGAAGAAACTGTTGCACCTTGGATGAATTATAGAAGAAAGTGTTGCACCTTGGAAAAAAAATAAAAATAAACTGTTGCACCTTGAAGATATAATATAATAAACTGTTGCGCCTTGGAGAAATAATAGAAGAAACTGTTGCACCTTGGAGAAATAATAGAATAAACTGTTGCACCTTGGAAAAATTATAGAAGAAACTGTTGCACCTTGGAGATATAATAGAATAAACTGTTCCACCTTAGAGATATAATAGAAGAAACTGTTGCACCTTGGAAAAATAATATAATATACTGTTGCACCTCAGAGAAGTAATAGAAGAAATTGTTGCACCTTGGAGAAATAATAGAAGAAACTGTTGTACCTTAGGGAAATAATGGATTAAACTGTTGCACCTTGGAGAAATAATGAAAGAAACTGTTGCACCTTGGAAAAAAAATATATAATAAAATGTTGCACCTTGGAGATATAATAGAAGACACTTTTGCACCTTGGAAAAATAATATAATAAACTGTTGCACCTTGGAGAAGTAATAGAAGAAACTGTTGCACCTTGGAGAAATAATAGAAGAAACTGTTGCACCTTGGAAAAATTATAGAAGAAACTGTTGGACCTTGGAGAAGTAATAGAAGAAACTGTTGCACCTTGGAAAAATTATAGAAGAAACTGTTGCACCTTGGAAAAATTATAGAAGAAACTGTTGCACCTTGGAGAAATAATAGAATAAACTGTTGCACCTTGGAGAAATAATAGAAGAAACTGTTGCACCTTGGAAAAATAATATAATATACTGTTGCACCTCAGAGAAGTAATAGAAGAAATTGTTGCACCTTGGAGAAATAATAGAAGAAACTGTTGTACCTTAGGGAAATAATGGATTAAACTGTTGCACCTTGGAGAAATAATAAAAGAAACTGTTGCACCTTGGAAAAAAAATATATAATAAAATGTTGCACCTTGGAGATATAATAGAAGACACTTTTGCACCTTGGAAAAATTATAGAAGAAACTGTTGCACCTTGGAAAAATTATAGAAGCAACTGTTGCACCTTGGAGAAATAATAGAATAAACTGTTGCACCTTGGAGAAATAATAGAAGAAACTGTTGCACCTTGGAGATATAATAGAAGAAACTGTTGCACCATGGAGAAATAATAGAATAAACTGTTGCACCTTGGAGAAATTATCGAAGAAACTGTTGCACCTTGGAAAAATAATATAATAAACTGTTGCACCTTGGAGAATTAAAAGAAGAAACTGTTGCACCTTGGAGATATAATAGAAGAAACTGTTGCACCTTGGAGAAATAATAGAAGAAACTGTTGCACCTTTGATAAATTATAGAAGAAAGTGTTGCACCTTGGAGAAAAAAATATAATAAACTGTTGCACCTTGGAAAAATAATATGATTAACTGTTGCGCCTTGGAGAAGTAATATAAGAAACTGTTGCACCTTGGAAAAATAATATAATAAACTGTTGCACCTTGGAGAAATAATAGAAAAAACTGTTACACCTTGGAGAAATAATGGAATAAACTGTTGCACCTTAGGGAAATAATGGAATAAACTGTTGCACCTTGGAGATATAATAGAAGAAACTGTTGCACCTTGGAGAAATAATAGAAGAAACTGTTGCACCTTGGATAAATTATAGAAGAAAGTGTTGCACCTTGGAAAAATAAAATATAATAAACTGTTGCACCTTGGAGATATAATAGAAGAAACTGTTGCACCTTGGAAACATAATATGATAAACTGTTGCGCCTTGGAGAAGTAATAGAAGAAACTGTTGCACCTTTGAGAAATAATAGAAGAAACTGTTGCACCTTGGAGAAATTATAGAACAAACTGTTGCACCTTGGAGAAATAATAGAAGAAAGTGTTGCACTTTGGAGAAGTGATAGAAGAAAGTGTTGCACCTTGGAGAAATAATAGAAGAAACTGTTGCACCTTGGAGAAATTATAGAAGAAACTGTTGCACCTTGGAAAAATAATATAATAAACTGTTGCGCCTTGGAGAAGTAAGAGAAGAAACTGTTGCACCTTGGAGAAATAATAGAAGAAACTGTTGCGCCTTGGAGATTGATTGTACAGATATGGTATTGTTTCTGCTGGGCAAGTATGCCTGACGCGCCTCCTACAGCGCCTTGGGTCAGCTGCAGGGTCATCAGCCGGGGACCACCGCTCATTGGAGTTTCGCTCTCTTTAACCCCGGAACGCGGGGTTGCAAATAAGCCAGTGTCGGAGAAGCAACGCGGTAGTCCCAGCCACTTTCGGATGTAGGAGTTGGCTAGTCTGTCCAACCCATTGGCTGTTGAGGATGGAATCTCGCACATCTTCAGTGGCCACATAACCCTTTGGTACAGTGTGAAGTTGTAGCACCACAACTTGTACTTTCCGGGGAGCTGGCTCTTGTTGATACTCGCTAGGATTTCTGAGAGTTGTTTCCGTGCTGCCTTGCCTGCGTGCTTGTCTGACAGGTCCGCATTGTACTGCCTCCCCAGGCTTTGGATGGACTGGTTGACCAGTAGCAGGATTTGCTCACCTCCCGCAACAAAGATGGTTTTGTCGTTCCTGGTGCCTTTGGAGTGGTGGAAGCCTCTGCCCTGTCCGCAGCCTCATTCCTCCTACAGTCTCCGCGGAGGATGATTTCAAAAGCTGCGACAAAGAGGACTGGGGAGATGGAACACCCCATGGCGATGCCTACTTCCAGACGCTGCCATCCTGTTGTAAAATCCTGGAGGCTGAAACACATCTGGAAGTCCCTGAAGTAGCTGGTTACCAGGTTGAGAAGTAATAGAAGAAACTGTTGCACCTTGGACTAATAATGGATTAAACTGTTGCACATTGGAGAAATAATAGAAGAAACTGTTGCACCTTGGAAAAACTATAGAAGAAACTGTTGCACCTTGGAGATAAAATAGAAGAAACTGTTGCACCTTGGAAAAATTATAGAAGAAACTGTTGCACCTTGGAGATAAAATAGAAGAAACTGTTCCAACTTAGGGAAATAACGGAATAAACTGTTGCACCTTGGAGATATAATAGAAGAAACTGTTGCACCTTCGAGAAATAATAGAATAAACTGTTGCACCTTGGAGAAATAATAGGATAAACTGTTGCACCTTGGAGATATAATAGAAGAAACTGTTGCACCTTGGAGATATAATAGAAGAAACTGTTGCACCTTGGAAAAATTATAGAAGAAACTGTTGCACCTTGGAGATAAAATAGAAGAAACTGTTGCACCTTGGAAAAATTATAGAAGAAACTGTTGCACCTTGGAGATAAAATAGAAGAAACTGTTCCAACTTAGGGAAATAACGGAATAAACTGTTGCACCTTGGAGATATAATAGAAGAAACTGTTGCACCTTGGAGAAATAATAGGATAAACTGTTGCACCTTGGAGATATAATAGAAGAAACTGTTGCACCTTGGAGATATAATAGAAGAAACTGTTGCACCTTGGAAAAATAATAGAAGAAACTGTTGCACCTTGGAAAAATAATAGAAGAAACTGTTGCACCTTGGAAAAATAATAGAAGAAACTGTTGCACCTTGGAGAAGTAATAGAAGAAACTGTTGCACCTTGGAAAAATAATAGAAGAAACTGTTGCACCTTGGAAAAATAATAGAAGAAACTGTTGCACCTTGGAGAAGTAATAGAAGAAACTGTTGCACCTTGGAGAAATATTAGAAGAAACTGTTGCACCTTGGAGATATAATAGAATAAACTGTTGCACCTCGGTGAAGTAATAGAAAAAACGGTTGCACCTTGGAGAAATAATAGAATAAACTGTTGCACCTTGGATGAATAATAGAATAAACTGTTTCACCTTGAAGATATAATAGAATAAACTGTTGCACCTTGGAGATATAATAGAATAAACTGTTGCACCTTGTATGAATAATAGAAGAAAACTGTTCACCTTGGATAAACAATAGAATAAACTGTTGCACCTGGGAGATATAATAGAAGAAAATGTTTCACCTTGGAGATATAATTAAAGAAATTGTTCCACCTTGGAGAAGTAATAGAAGAAAGTGTTGCACCTTGGAGATATAATAGAATAATTTGTTGCACATTGGAGACATAATAGAATAAACTTTTGTACCTTGGAGAAATAATAGAAGAAAGTGTTGCAACTTGGAGAAATAATAGAAGAAACTGTTGCACCTTGGAGAAATAATGGAGTAAACTGTTGCAAGTTGGAGAAATAATGGATTAAACTGTTGCAAGTTGGAGACATAATAGAAGAAACTGTTGCACCTCGGAGAAGTAATAGAAGAAACTGTTGCACCTTGGAGATATAATAGAATAAACTGTTGCACCTCGGAGAAGTAATAGAAGAAACTGTTGCACCTTGGAGAAATAATGGTTTAAACTGTTGCACCTTGGAGAAATAATAGAAGAAACTGTTGCACCGTGGAGAAATAATATAAGAAACTGTTGCACCTTGGAAAAATTATAGAAGAAACTGTTGCACCTTGGAGATATAATAGAAGAAACTGTTCCACCTTAAGGAAATAACGGAATAAACTGTTGCACCTTGGAGAAATAATAGAAGAAACTGTTGCACCTTGGAGAAATAATAGAAGAAATTGTTGCACCTTGGAGATATAATAGAAGAAACTGTTGGACCTTGGAGAAATAATAGAATAAACTGTTGCACCTTGGATGAATTAGAGAAGAAAGTGTTGCACCTTGGAAAAAAAATATATAATAAACTGTTGCACCTTGGATATATAATATAATAAACGGTTGCGCCTTGGAGAAATAATAGAAGAAACTGTTGCACCTTGGAGATGTATTAGAATAAACTGTTGCACCTCGGAGAAGTAATAGAAGAAACTGTTGCACCTTGGAGAAATAATGGATTAAACTGTTGCACCTTGGAGAAATAATGGATTAAACTGTTGCACCTTGGAGATATAATAGAAGAAACTGTTGCACCTTGGAGATATAATAGAAGAAACTGTTGCACCTTGGAGAAATAATAGAAGAAACTGTTGCACCTTGGAGAAATAATAAAAGAAACTGTTGCACCTTGGAGAAATTATAGAAGAAAGTGTTGCACCTTGGAAAAAAATAAAAAAAATAAACTGTTGCACCTTGGAGATATAATAGAAGAAACTGTTCCACCTTAAGGAAATAGCGGAATAAACTGTTGCACCTTGGAGAAATAATAGAAGAAACTGTTGCACCTTGGAGAAATAATAGAAGAAACTGTTGCACCTTGGAGATATAATAGAAGAAACTGTTGCACCTTGGAGAAATAATAGAATAAACTGTTGCACCTTGGATGAATTAGAGAAGAAAGTGTTGCACCTTGGAAAAAAAAAATATAATAAACTGTTGCACCTTGGATATATAATATAATAAACGGTTGCGCCTTGGAGAAATAATAGAAGAAACTGTTGCACCTTGGAGATGTATTAGAATAATCTGTTGCACCTCGGAGAAGTAATAGAAGAAACTGTTGCACCTTGGAGAAATAATGGATTAAACTGTTGCACCTTGGAGAAATAATGGATTAAACTGTTGCACTTTGGAGATATAATAGAAGAAACTGTTGCACCTTGGAGATATAATAGAAGAAACTGTTGCACCTTGGAGAAATAATAGAAGCAACTGTTGCACCTTGGAGAAATAATAAAAGAAACTGTTGCACCTTGGAGAAATTATAGAAGAAAGTGTTGCACCTTGGAAAAAAATAAAAAAAAATAAACTGTTGCACCTTGGAGATATAATAGAAGAAACTTTTGCACCTTGGAAAAATAATATAATAAACTGTTGCGCCTTGGAGAAGTAATATAATAAACTGTTGCACCTCGGAGAAGTAATAGAAGAAACTGTTGCACCTTGGAGAAATAATGGATTAAAATGTTGCACCTTGGAGAAATAATAGAAGAAACTGTTGCACCTTGGACATATAATAGAAGAAACTGTTGCACCTTGGACATATAATAGAAGAAACTGTTGCACCTTGGATATATAATAGAAGAAACTGTTGCACTTTGGAGAAATAATAGAAGAAACTGTTGCACTTTGGAGAAATGATAGAAGAAACTGTTGCACCTTGGAGATATAATAGAAGAAACTGTTGCACTTTGTAGAAATAATAGAAGAAACTGTTGCACCTTGGAGAAATAATAGAAGAAACTGTTGCACCTTGGATAAATTATAGAAGAAACTGTTGCACCTTGGAAAAATAATATAATAAACTGTTGCACCTTGGAGAAGTAATAGAAGAAACTGTTGCACCTTGGAGAAATAATAGAATAAACTGTTGCACCTTGGAGATATAATAGAATAAACTGCCGCACCTTGGAGAAATAATAGAAGAAACTGTTGCACCTTGGAGAAGTAATAGAAGAAACTGTTGCACCTTGGAGAAATATTAGAAGAAACTGTTGCACCTTGGAGATATAACAGAATAAACTGTTGCACCTCGGTGAAGTAATAGAAGAAACTGTTGCACCTTGGAGAAATAATAGAATAAACTGTTGCACCTTGGATGAATAATAGAATAAACTGTTTCACCTTGAAGATATAATAGAATAAACTGTTGCACCTTGGAGATATAATAGAATAAACTGTTGCACCTTGTATGAATAATAGAAGAAAACTGTTGCACCTTGGATAAACAATAGAATAAACTGTTGCACCTGGGAGATATAATAGAAGAAAATGTTTCACCTTGGAGAAGTAATAGAAGAAAGTGTTTCACCTTGGTGATATAATAGAATAATTTGTTGCACATTGGAGACATAATAGAATAAACTTTTGTACCTTGGAGAAATAATAGAAGAAAGTGTTGCAACTTGGAGAAATAATAGAATAAACTGTTGCACCTTGGAGAAATAATGGATTAAACTGTTGCAAGTTGGAGAAATAATAGAAGAAACTGTTGCACCTCGGAGAAGTAATAGAAGAAACTGTTGCACCTTGGAGATATAATAGAATAAACTGTTGCACCTCGGAAATTTAATAGAAGAAACTGTTGCACCTTGGAGAAATAATGGTTTAAACTGTTGCACCTTGGAGAAATAATAGAAGAAACTGTTGCACCGTGGAGAAATAATATAAGAAACTGTTGCACCTAGGAAAAATTATAGAAGAAACTGTTGCACCTTGGAGATATAATAGAAGAAACTGTTCCACCTTAAGGAAATAACGGAATAAACTGTTGCACCTTGGAGAAATAATAGAAGAAACTGTTGCACCTTGGAGAAATAATAGAAGAAACTGTTGCACCTTGGAGAAATAATAGAAGAAACTGTTGCACCTTGGAGAAATAATAGAAGAAACTGTTGCACCTTGGAGATATAATAGAAGAAACTGTTGCACCTTGGAGAAATAATAGAATAAACTGTTGCACCTTGGATGAATTAGAGAAGAAAGTGTTGCACCTTGGAAAAAAATATATAATAAACTGTTGCACCTTGGATATATAATATAATAAACTGTTGCGCCTTGGAGAAATAATAGAAGAAACTGTTGCACCTTGGAGATGTATTAGAATAAACTGTTGCACCTCGGAGAAGTAATAGAAGAAACTGTTGCACCTTGGAGAAATAATGGATTAAACTGTTGCACCTTGGAGAAATAATGGATTAAACTGTTGCACCTTGGAGATATAATAGAAGAAACTGTTGCACCTTGGAGATATAATAGAAGAAACTGTTGCACCTTGGAGAAATAATAGAATAAACTGTTGCACCTTGGAGAAATAATAGAAGAAACTGTTGCACCTTGGAGAAATTATAGAAGAAAGTGTTGCACCTTGGAAAAAAATAAAAAAAATAAACTGTTGCACCTTGGAGATATAATAGAAGAAACTTTTGCACCTTGGAAAAATAATATAATAAACTGTTGCGCCTTGGAGAAGTAATATAATAAACTGTTGCACCTCGGAGAAGTAATAGAAGAAACTGTTGCACCTTGGAGAAATAATGGATTAAAATGTTGCACCTTGGAGAAATAATAGAAGAAACTGTTGCACCTTGGACATATAATAGAAGAAACTGTTGCACCTTGGAGATATAATAGAAGAAACTGTTGCACTTTGGAGAAATAATAGAAGAAACTGTTGCACTTTGGAGAAATAGTAGAAGAAACTGTTGCACTTTGGAGAAATGATAGAAGAAACTGTTGCACCTTGGAGATATAATAGAAGAAACTGTTGCACTTTGTAGAAATAATAGAAGAAACTGTTGCACCTTGGAGAAATAATAGAAGAAACTGTTGCACCTTGGATAAATTATAGAAGAAACTGTTGCACCTTGGAAAAATAATATAATAAACTGTTGCACCTTGGAGAAGTAATAGAAGAAACTGTTGCACCTTGGAGAAATAATAGAAAAAACTGTTGCACCTTGGAGATATAATAGAATAAACTGCCGCACCTTGGAGAAATAATAGAAGAAACTGTTGCACCTTGGAGAAATAATAAAAGAAACTGTTGCACAATGGAGAAATAATAGAATACACTGTTGCACCTCGGAGAAGTAATAGAAGTAACTGTTGCACCTTGGAGAAATAATAGAAGTGAAGTGAAGTGAATTATATTTATATAGCGCTTTTCTCTAGTGACTCAAAGCGCTTTACATAGCGAAAACCAATATCTAAGTTACATTTAAACCAGTGTGGGTGGCACTGGGAGCAGGTGGGTAAAGTGTCTTGCCCAAGGACACAACGGCAGTGACTAGGATGGCGGAAGCGGGGATCGAACCTGCAACCCTCATGTTGCTGGCACGGCCGCTCTACCAACCGAGCTATACAGAAGAAACTGTTGCACCTTGGAGAAATAATAGAAGAAACTGTTGCACCTTGGAGATATAATAGAAGAAACTGTTGCACCTTGGAGATATCATGGAATAAACTGTTGCACCTTGGAGAAATATTAGAAAAAACTGTTGCACCTTGGAGATGTAATAGAATAAACTGTTGCACCTTAGGGAAATAATGGAATAAACTGTTGCACCTTGGATAAATAATAGAATAAACTGTTGCACCTTGGATGAATAATAGAATAAACTGTTTCACCTTGAAGATATAATAGAATAAACTGTTGCACCTTGGAGATATAATAGAATAAACTGTTGCACCTTGTATGAATAATAGAAGAAAACTGTTGCACCTTGGAGATATAATAGAAGAAACTGTTGCACCTTAGGGGAAATAATTGAATAAACTGTTGCACCTTGGATAAATAATAGAATAAACTGTTGCACCTGGGAGATATAATAGAAGAAAATGTTGCACCTTGCAGATATTATTAAAGAAACTTTTGCACCTTGGAGAAGTAATCGAATAAATTGTTCCACCTTGGATAAATAATAGAAGAAAGTGTTGCACCTTGGAGATGTAATAGAATAATTTGTTGCACATTGTAGACATAATAGAATAAACTTTTGTACCTTGGAGAAATAATAGAATAAATTGTTGCAACTTGGAGAAATAATAGAAGAAACTGTTGCACCTTGGATGAATAATATAAGAAAGTGTTGCACCTTGGAGAAATAATAGAAGAAACTGTTGCACCTTGGAGAAATAATAGAATACACTGTTGCACCTGGGAGAAGTAATATAATACACTGTTGCACTTTGGAGATATAATTGAAGACACTTTTGCACCTTGGAGAAATAATAGAAAAAAACTGTTGCACCTAGGAGATATAATAGAATAAAGTGATGCACCTTGGAGATATAATTGAAGACGTTTTTGCATCTTGGAGAAACCATAGAATAAACAGTTGCACCTTGGATGAATAATAGAAGAAAGTGTTGCACCTTGGAGATAAAATAGAATAATTTGTTGCACCTTGGAGATAAAATAGAATAATTTGTTGCACATTGGAGACATAATAGGAGAAACTGTTGCAACTTGGAGAAATAATAGAAGAAACTGTTGCACCTTGGATAAAAAATAGAAAAAAGTGTTGCACCTTGGAGATATAATACAATAATTTATTGCACCTTGGACATATAGTAGAATAAACTCTCGCACCTTGGAGATATAATAGGAAAAACCGTTGCACCTTGTAGGAATAATAGAAAACACTGTTGCACCTTGAAGAAAAAAATGAAGAATGTGTTGCACCTTGGAGAAATAATATAAAAAAAGTATTGCGCTTTGGAGATATAGCAGAAGAAACTGATGCACATAAGAGAAAAAGTAGATGAAATAGTTGAATCTTGGAGAAATACAAGTGTAATTGAAGATAATTTTGAATTTTGGAGATATAATTTTTAATATATTTTTTTTTTTTTTTTTTTTTTTTTTTTTCTGTCTTGCCTCTTGGTGAGGGTGGTCGCATTTTTCCCTGCTCCTCCTCCTTCCCGCTTGCTTTCTTGTGTCCTTGTCCGAACTTTTTGAAGCCTCTTTTCTTGAGCTGTCCTCAAATCTAAACATCAAAATGAATTTGATCAACTGGACTCTCGACGCAATTGACACAGTCTTTTCGACAAGGAAAAGAGGTTCGGGGGAGCCTGGCTGCCCTGATGGAACCATTGCTGCGGGGTACGTGAGAGATTCCTGGAATACTTGGAGAATCATGTGCCTCTCAGTCCTTTCCATCGAGGACGTGGAAGACATCTACCTATTTGGAGCTGTGATCGCAGGGCATTTGCTGATTGGGCTGGGCATTGCTCTGGTGTATCGTCAAATTCGGAAGACGATGGCAGCCACTCAAGGGGCCAACAGGCTGTTCAACGCAATGGAAGGATTGGGTCGTGCTGTGGGATCACAGACTGGAGCGATTGCTGATTTGAATCGCAAGGTAGATTCCATCTTGATGAAGTTAGAGAAAGAATAAATTGGAATTGTCAGAGCCAGCATACAGAGCAGGAATGTCATTGTTTTGACTGCTCGAAGAAAAAACAACATCTTAATCTACGATTTGACTCCCTCGAATGGCCTTGAGGAACAGGCTGTTTGAAAACACTCCCCTGAGGACTCCTCAAAGATGGACGCTTTTGACCTTTCCCTTTTTTTTCAAAAGCACCTGGGTCGGACTCTTGAACTCTTGAACTCTTGGGGCCGGCCTCGGCCCATAAAGACAATTCCAACATCTCACCCAAGTTAATTGGGCATACATGCACGCACACACCCCTCCCCAAATCAACGCCTTCACCACTGCTTAATTCCTCCGGGGTTGTGGGGGCTGAGTAGCGCTCAACAGCAGCTGCCGGCCTCCAAAGTCCTGTTGGATGACTCTGTTGCGAGTTGTTGTGATTACATGTACCATGTTTATGTGTGCCATGCTATGTGAGGTTTTTTTCCTCGGACTCAGTCTGGACCATTCCTGAGGGTCCAGCCTCAGACTGATATTTTTTTTACTCTCCCCCCCTTCCCCAATGTCACCTTTTTCCCACCTTTTTAAGGAGCGCCCTAAGTGGCTGATCCGTTGGCGGTCCCGTCTTGTCTCCCTGTAACGTATGTCTGCTCTTAGCGGGATTGTGCCGAAAATGTAATTTCAGTTCTTATGTGTCTTGTACATGTTAAGAATGGACAAATAAAGCTCTGAATCTGAATCTGAATAATAGAAGAAACTGTTGCACCTTGGAGGAATAAAAGAAGATAGTTTTACATCTTGGAGATACATTAGAAGAAACAGTTGCTCCTTGGAGATATAAGAGAAGAAACTGTTGCATATTAGAGACATAATAGAATAAACCCTTGCACCTTGGAGATATAATTAAAAAAACTGTTGCACCTTGGAGAAATAATAGAAGAAAATGTTTCAGCTTGGATAAATAGAATAAAATGTTGCACATTGGAGATATAATAGAAGAAAGTGTTGCACCTTGGAGAAAAAAAATAGAAGAAACTGTTAGACCTTTGAGATATAATTGAATAAACTGTTGCACTTTGGAAAAATTATATAACTAAGTGTTGCACCTTGGAGGAATAATAAAAGACACTGTTGTACCTTAGAGAAATAATAGAAAAAAACTGTTGCACCTTGGAGATATAATAGAAGAAAGTGTTGCACTTTGGAGAAATAATAGAATAAACTGTTGCACCTTGGAGAAATAATATACAAAAATGTTGCACCTTGGATAAATAATAAAATACAATGTTTCACCTTAGATACATAATAGAATAAACTGTTGCACCTTGGATACATATTTGCAGAAAATGTTGCACCTTGGAGAAATAATAGGATAAACTGTTGCACCTTGGAGATATAATAGAAGAAACTGTTGCACCTTGGAGATATAATACAAGAAAGTGTTGCAACTTGGAGATATAATAGAAGAGAGTGTTGCACCTTGGAGATATAATAGAAGAAACTGTTGCACCTTGGAGGAATAATAAAATAGCTGTTGAACTTTGGAGATATAATAGAAAACATTGTTGCACTTTGGAGATATAATAGAAGAAAGTGTTGCACCTTGGAGAAATAATAGAAGAAACGGTTACCCCTTGGAGAAATAATAGAATAAACTCTTGCATCTTGGAAAAATAATAGAAGAACGTGTTGCACCTTGGAGAAGTAATAGAAGAAATTGTGTGTGAAACTATGTGTGATGATTAGCTGTTGAGTGTTACCAGAAGTGTTGCGTGAGAGGCGGAAGATCAAGAGGGAAAAGGCAGAGCTGGGAGGTCCCTGAGCAGGCAGGAAGTCGGGGCGTGGAAGGTCCGTGTCCAGGCGGGAGGTCGTGATCCAAGAGACAGTCAGGGAAGCATAGGGAATGTGGAGAGACGAGACACACAGCTCGTAACGTGGGAACAGAGGGAGGCTGCTGGATCAACAAAAAAAGGCGAGACAAATCAATATGGAGGGGGAGAAGCACTGACAAAGAGTATGCATAGAACTAGACTGGTTTGACTTCCTGTATAGGACACGTAGCTATGTTCTGGCACGGGATAGCAGGTCGTGCAGGCTTATGAAGGCAGGTCCCCTGATCAGCCACAGGTGCGCTGATTGCTGGCGATTGATTGCAGCTGCTTGCTGCAGCCCGACTGACGCGCGCCCGGCGTGCTCCCAGAGGTGGCCTCAGCGCAGCACACACATGAATGTGCACTGAGGTGTGCTCGGGCCTGATGTCATCGCTTTTCTTTCTTCTCTGTAACACAACAGTCAATCATTCATTAATATGCCATAGTAAGTAAACACATTAAATACATAATCAATAAATAATAAACCATAGTAAGTAAACACATATTAAATACATAATCAATAAATAATATGCCATAGTAAGTAAACATTAAATACATCAATAATAAATAATATACCATAGTAAGTAAACACATATTAAATACATAAATAATAGATAATATACCATAGTAAGTAAACACATATTAAATACATAAATAATAAATAATATACCATAGTAAGTAAAAACATATTAAATACATAAATAATAAATAATATACCATAGTAAGTAAACACATTAAATACATCAATAATGTATACTATACCATAGTAAGTAAACAAATATTAAATATATAAATAATATACCATAGTAAGTAAAACATTAAATACATAAATTATAAATAAATAATATACCATAGTAAGTAAACAAATATTAGATACATAAATATTATACCATAGTAAGTAAACACATACATAAATAATAAATAAATAATATACCATAGTAAGTAAACAAATATTAAATACATAAATAATAAATACATGATATACCATAGTAAGTAAACAAATATTAAATACATAAATAATCTATATTTAAAAAAAAAGGTTGAAGATGTTGATCCTAATTCTAGTTGTGTGTACTTAGTGAAGACTTGTAGTTTGAACAGTCTCTTAAAGTCAATCATATTGCTGCTTTCTTTCATTTATTTACTTCATCCATTCCATCATTTCAATCCACATACTGATGTACTAAAGCTTTTAAGTCTTGTACGTGCATACACATCTTTTACATGACATTAACATGATATTTCTCCTCTTTAGTTGAGAACAATTGTTCTACATTCTTGGCTAGCAGGTTATAGTTTGCATCATTTTACATGTTTGCTAGAATTTTAATATTTGTTATTGAATAAATAAATGTTCTCTATATCCAACTTGATGTTTTATTATAACTCATCTTTCTTGTAACACACTTAGTGAATAAGTCTACTTTAGTCATGATGTCATCATATTTCTACACAATAATCAGATATGTAACACTAGTGAGCAGTAAATTATATAAAGTCATTTTTGCTCCAGAACATATTGTATTTGATTATTATTGACGTGTTTCTTGCTACTTTATGTTGTATAAATTATGTTGTATATTATTTACATGAGTTTTCCAGTTCATTTTATCATCTATTATTACACCCAAAACATTTTTTATTTTACCCTTTCAATGTCTACTCCGTCTATTTGTGTTTGACTTTCTCTTCTACTCTTACCAAATATCTTTATTTTACTTTTACTGATATTCAAAGAGTCACTTTTTGTCAAAGCATCTTTTTAATGAGTTATTATTTGTGTTATCTTCTGTGTGTTCTCTCCTGAACAAAACACACTTTTATCATCTGCAAATAAAACTAACTTTAAGTCCTTTGTAACTTTACAAATGTTGTTTATATAACGATTGAACAATGTTGGTCCCAGTATTGATCCCTGAGGTACACCACAGGATATATTTAGTGTAGTAGAAGTGTGTTCTCCTATCTTCATGTATTACTTTCTGTTGGTTAAGTAGCTTCTAACCCAGTTTAAGACCAACCCTCTGATGCCATACCTTTCCCTTTAGTTTATTAAGATATGATCAAATGTTTTTGTTAAATCCATAAACACATTTTTAACATCTATTACATTTGTGATCTCTTCTCTTATTTCCATGAACGCCATTGATGTTGAGATGTTGCTTCTGTATCCTCATTGTTGTCTCGGACTGTTTATTGAGGAATTTGTCTCATCTGTTCAACACTTTTTCAATAATTGTATCAAATGGTAGAAGTAGAGAATCAGGCGTGCAGTTTGTAAACTGTTGTTTGTCTCCAACCTAATAAAAAAAAAAAGATTCCCGGGCGTGGCCACTGCTGCTGCCCGATGCTCTCAGAGGGTGAACAAGGGTGATGGGTCAAATGCACAGAGTCATTTTGCCACACCTAGTGTGTGTGCAACTATCATTGCTACTTTAACTTCAACAAATCAGTACCACTTTTATTTTTATTTGATCTGGGAATGTTTGAAATGATAGGTTAGTTTAAGGTTCTGAAATCTCTTAAATAACCTTTTTTATTGTTTTCATACCAAATTTGTTGCAGTTAGTTAAGGTCTAGGATTTACCTTTTTTCACAATATTGATTATTTCCTCTTTTGTCACTCCTTCTAGGAACATAGAGTTGGGTTTTCTGTCTATGGTGTCATCTAAGTCCTCAACTGACTCAGGATCTGGAATCTTTTCCTTCAGATTTGGTCCAATGTTCAAAAAGTACATATTGAGGATTTCATCTACTTCGTCCATATTGCCATTTTTTTACATTTCCATCTAAGAAGTATTTAGGATAGTCCTTTTAGCAGCATTTTCAATAATGCTATTTAGGATGCTGTCAGGAAGTGGTGGTGACGAACCCCAAGATGCAGAGATGGCAGGCTTGGTACTGGAAGACATGATTTTTACTGTCCATAAAATGCAGGAAAAACACAAACCAGGAACCAGGAGACAGCAAACAGGATGCCAGGAAAAAAGGTGAACAGGAACCAGCAAACAGGAAACAGGAGACAGCAACCTGCAAACAGTCCACAGCATACAGGTAGCAGCTTACAATCCTCCAGCACTGACTGGAGGGCGAGGCAGGTATAAATAGCAGCTGGCTGATTGCCACCAGGTGTGGCCAGGTGCCAATCAGCCTTAGCTGAGGGGAAACAGCGCTCAGGGAGACAAGCAGGAAACTGAACAAAAATAAGAGCGCTGACAGGAAATAAAACACACAGAAGAAAAACCAAAACATAACCAAACTGTCAGTGACAAACCTGACTGATGTTTTTGTCCCTGTCTAATAATTGACTGTAATATTGTTTTCTACATGTTCCTAGTATGCCAGTTAGTGTTATGTCTTGGCGTAAATGAGGACTCAGATGCAGAGGAGTGACAATTGACTCAGACCTTTATTTAAATAATTCCTTGCTATCTCTAGGACAGAGTGATTAAAGAAAGTGGCTACAAAATCTATCTACCCTATTCAAGCACCTATAGGGTATTAGCATAGGACATAAGGCAATAAACAGAAAATCACTCCATAAGGAGGAACAGACAATAGCCAAAAAGTTCTATGAGTCGAATACACAAAAAAAACCAACAATCTATAATAATCTACAAAAAGGAAATTCTCTCATGCTAAAAAGTTGAGACGCTATAAACAGAAAGTATGTATAAAGTATTTGAGAAGCCTGAAAACTAAAAGCGCTCCAGAAGGAGGGAAAAAAAAGGAAGACAAGGCACTATGAAAATTGATACAAAAAGACTTGACCAAAAAAACTTAGCAAAAGAAAATCACTCTCTCAGAGGGAACAAAGGAATCAATAAACAAAGCGAGACAATACTTATCAAACTTGGTTGATGGCTGTGAACAAGGCTGTGGACAAGGCTGGAGGTACGTAGCAAGACGATATACTCTGGCAACAAGACAGGGGAAGACGAGGACTATATACACATGAGGGAGGGTGACACAGGTGGGCACAATCAGACAATCAGGAGAGACATCAGACCAGTGACACAGGAGGAAGGGCAAGTGGCCTGAAACGAGAGGAGGATTAGAATTTTCAAAATAAAACAGGAAATGTGCCAGACAACCCCAAAACAGGACTTCCCTCACCACGGTGTGACAGTTAGCTTCTTCTTATATGTTTTATACTTGTTTTATGCTTCTTTTTTTTGTCCTGTCCAGCTTCTCAGCCAAATTATATAGTTGATGTAGATGATCATATAGTTGATATAGATGATCATATAGTTGATGGAGATGATCATATAGTAGATGTACACGATCATATAGTTGATGTAGATGATCATATAGTTGATGTAGATGATCATATAGTTGATGTACATGATCATATAGTAGATGTAGCAGATCATGTAGTTGATGTAGATGATCATATAGTAGATGTAGATGATCATATAGTTGATGTAGATGATCATATATTTGATGTAGATGATCATATACTTGATGTAGATGATCATATAGTAGATGTAGATGATCATATAGTAGATGTAGATGATCATATAGTTGATGTAGATGATCATATAGTAGATGTAGATGATCATATAGTTGATGTAGATGATCATATATTTGATGTAGATGATCATATAGTTGATGTAGATGATCATATAGTAGATGTACATGATCATATAGTAGATGTAGATGATCATATAGTTGATGTAGATGATCATATAGTAGATGTAGATGATCATATAGTTGATGTAGATGATCATATAGTTGATGTAGATGATCATATAGTAGATGTAGATGATCATATAGTTGATGTAGATGATCATACAGTTGATGTAGATGGTCATATAGTAGATGTAGATGATCATATAGTAGATGTAGATGATCATATAGTTGATGTAGATGATCATACAGTTGATGTAGATGATCATATAGTATATATGATCATCTACATCTACTATATGATCTGGCCTTAAGCTTAATTATGATAAATGTAAAATGTTAAGGATCGGAAATCTAAAGGGAACGTCCTTTCGAATGGAATGCAAAGTGCCTGTTTTGTGGACAGATGGACCAGTTAACATACTTGGTGTTGTTGTCCCAGAAAATCTGGAAGATCTAGGCTCAGTAAATTATGATAATCGACTAAGAAAGCTGGACAAAATTATGCAATTATGGAAAGGGAAATCCCTAACCTTGTATGGTAAAATGTCTATTGCCAACTCGTTAATTATTCCTCAATTTATTTATTTGTTTTTGTCATTACCAGCTCCATCACAAAACTTTTTTAAGATTTATGAGCGGAGGGTCTTCGATTTTGTCTGGAACGGCAAACCAGAAAAGATTGAAAGAAAGGTTTTGTACAAAGAGTATGAATATGGGGGCCTGAAACTTCTCAACCTTGAAGCTATGTGTCTGTCTTTAAAAGCATTAATTGTTCCAAAGATGTATTTAAACATTGAGTGGTACACAAATGTCCTGTTGGACAAAAAACATGTACTGTATCAAAAGAAATTGTATCCTTTTTTACAAGTGATCCCCTCCCAGAGAGTCTGCTGGGAAACATGGCGGGGTTCATAAAGGAAACAATCCACTCATAGTGGTGTTTTCAATTTTATGTGCCAGAAAAAAGAGACGATATTTTGCAGCAGTTAATATGGATGAACTCTAATATTGTAATAGATGGAAAGCCTTTCTTTTGGAAAAATATGTTTGAAAGAGGAATCATTTTTGTCAATGATATTATCAATGAGAATGGTAAAATTATGAAGTATGATGAATTTAGAGCTATGTATGGTGATGCTTGCTCAAGCTTTTCATTTTATCAACTAACTGGAGTAATTGGGAAAAGATGGAAACAAATAATTAATTATGGAACTACTAAATTATTAGTTTGTAAACCTCTAATAAGAAATTCTAGTTGGCAAAAAGGAACTAAAATAAATAGAAAAATATATAATTTTTATTTAATAAAGAAATCTTTGAAGGCTGCCTCATACAACACAAATGTAAAATGGGAGGACTTTTTTGACTGCCCGTTGCCATGGGATGCCATATTCAAACTAATCTATAAAACCACTATCGATGTGCAAAATCGTTATTTTCAAATTAAAATTATTTATAACTTCTTACCCACTGGGAACATGTTAAAATTATGGAATATGACAGAGTCAGATGATTGCCGATTTTGTTGTCAGGAGCCTGAATCCACCCTGCATTTGTTTTGGTATTGTCATATTGTGTCTTTGTTTTGGGTGGAAGTTGAAAAAATGTGTTTAAGGATTGGTTTGTTTATGAAGCTTAATGTGGTTTCTTTTATTTTAGGAGAGTTCATTGACAATCATGATTTAGTCAATTTAATTATAGTACTCGGTAAAATGTTTATTTTTAAGGCCAAAAACAGATATTCACTTAGTATTACTTTCTTTAAAACATTTATTCAGTATTTTCTAATTTTAGAAAGTGACATGGTTGAAAACGATAATGATGCCAAAAAACATTAAAAAAAAGATGAGAAGTCCTTAAAGGCTTATTTTGAAAGTATAATTATGTTTATAGATTATATGATATCTGTTGTTGTGTTCCCTAATTTGAGTGACCTGGACATAATCTGGACTGTACATAAATGCTTATTTTGAAAATGTAATTTTGTTTATAAATTATATGCAATCTGTTGTGTTCCCTAATTTTTTTCTGTGTACATGAATGAAGGTGTGTGTTGCTGAGTCCGACTTGGACATTATCTGGACTGGGCCAGGTTTAAAAAACCCTTTAAACAAATCTAATTTCATTGACAACCTGGTCTGTTGAAGATAAGGCCCTTTTTAAAAAAAAAAATAAAATAAAATAAGATAAATAAATAAAAAAAAATTTCTTGGATAAAAAAGAAAGTAAAACAATATAAAAATAATTACATAAAAAATAGTAATTAATGAAAATGTTAGTGGACCAGCAGCCTATACAATCATGTGTGCTTCAGGGACTGTGTCCCTTGCAGATGTGTTGTCTATGTTGTGGGAACCAGAATATTGGTAGCAGAAAGAAATAACCCCTTTTGTGTGAGTGGGTGTGGATGAGTGTGCATGGGGGAGGTTGTTTGGGTTGATGCACTGATTGAAAGTGTATCTTGTGTTTTTTCTATGTAGATTTAATTTAAAAAAAAAAAAAAAAAAAACATTTTTTTTTTATTTTTTTTATTTTTTTAAGAACAGGCCCGTGGGCGACTCATCTGGTCCTTACGGGCGACCTGGTGCCCGCGGGCACCGCGTTGGTGACCCCTGATCTACATCAACAATATGATCATCTAAATCTACTATATGATCATCTACATCAACTATATGATCATCTACATCTACTATATGATCATCTACATCTACTATATGATCATGTACATCTACTATATGATCATCTACATCAACTATATGATCATCTACATCAATTATATGATCATCTACATCAACTATATGATCATCTACATCTACTATATGATCATCTACATCAACTATATGATCTGCTACATCTACTATATGATCATCTACATCTACTTTATGATCATCTACATCAACTATATGATCATACTTACTAGCAGACCTCGGAATATCCAACCAAACCTGTCTCTGGATTAAAGACTTCCTGACTGACCGCCATCAGAGGGTGAGGATGGGTACCCACACCTCCACAGCCCTCAGCCTCAGCACCGGCTCACCTCAGGGCTGCGTGCTGAGCCCCCTGCTCTACTCACTCTACACCCACGACTTCACGGCCACCCACCCCGGCAACCACATCATAAAGTTTGCCGATGACACAACAGTGGTGGGCTGCATCTCTGGGGTCGACGAGACGGCATACCGGGACGAGGTGGAGCAGCTGGCAGTGTTGAGCAGGGTGAACAACCTGAAGCTGAACCAGCTCAAGACCCAGGAAGTGATCTTGGACACTTCGGGGGGGGGGGGGGGGGGGGGGGGGGGGGGGGGTTATGTTTGTACAGTGAAAGTGCGTGTGGATGTACAAACTTTGTGGATGTAGGTATGTACTGTATTTGTGTATGTATGTGGGAGCGTAGGTACCTATGTATGTATGTATGTATGTATGTATGTATGAATAACTGTGTATGTGAGTATATGTGTATTTGTATGTACATTATATTTGACTCCCAGTGTGTGTGGGAGCCAGAGTACGGCCCCAGCCACCCAGAGAGCCCAACCCACAAACAGCAGGTGTGGCGCCCAGGGAACCAGGGACCACCGACCTCACGCAGCCAGACCGGCCAACGACAGGAACCCCAGAGCCAGGCCCACCGTGCCGCCCGGAAGAGCCAGCAGCAGGCCACAGACAGACGCGCCCAGCAGAGGACAAGGCACGAGAGATGCAGGGGACAGCCAGCCCTCAAGCCAGCGAGAGACCACACCCCACACGGGCAGAAAGGTGGGACGCACCGCCCGGGGGGCCCAGAGACTTCCTGCAACCGGACGGGAAGACCGCCCTTGCCCCACCAGTAAGGCTGCAGCTAACGATTATTTTTCTATCGATTAATCTATAGATTATGTTTTCGATTAATCGGTTTATCTATAGATTATTTTTTCGATTCATCTATAGATTATTTTTCCTTTTATCGATTATTTTTTATTTTATTTTATTTAAAATGAAGATGAAAAAATAAAAGTAGGCCAGTTTTTTCAAAAGGCATGGCTTTTATTTACAAAAAAAAAGTATGGCCACTCTGTCAACATTGACAACAACATGACAAAATATTCTGTAACAATGTAAACATTTAAAACTTTTAACATTTAACAAAATTAAAAGTAGCTTATTTGCTTTTTAATGTGCAAATATAAAAGTAAACATTCAGTGCAAATCTTAATATTCTGCAATAGTATAAGCATTTCAAAAGCAAAAGTATTGCTTATTTTGCTTTAAAATGTGCAAAAATAAAGATAAACATCCAATACAAAAAAGTGCAAAACGAAATATTCTGTAACAACAGTGTAAACATTTCAACAAAAGTGAAAGTATTGCTTATTTGCTAAAATGTGCAAAAATAAAGATAAACATCCAATACAAAAAAGTGCCAATCTAAATATTCTGGAGCACTGTAAACATTAAGTATTGCTTTTAAAATGTGCAAAATAAACATCCAGTCCAACACAGTACACAATAACCAATTCTACTCATTCCAGTGAGTGACTAACAGTTGTAATGAAGAAAGTTTAGCATGTCTACTTGCTTTGCTTCTTTTCTTGTTTACAATATTCCCAGCAGCTGAAAATAGGCGCTCAGAAGGGGTCGATGTGGCTGGAACTGAGAGGTAATTAGCCTTCACCTCAAACCAGGACTGCGAGCGAGCTGAGCTGCAGTTTAAGTTTCTAGTAGGTCAACGGGCTCATAGTGATGTTACTAGTAGTTGACTGGGAGGTGTTTATTATCATTTGGGGAGAGTCCGCTGCCTGATGCTCACCTGCTAAACACCTATCTGCTCGACGCTGAAGCGCTGACTACATGCGCTATGAATACGCACTGCTGATTGGCTGATAATGCTTCGTGTGTACCAATCAGATGGTTGTGTGGGTGGGACAATGCTGCGTGTGTACCAATCAGATGGTTGTATGGGTGGGACAATGCTGCGTGCTGAGACAGAGGCAGAGGAGCAAAGCAACTTGTTAAGACTTTAGCAGCTAAAGTTAGCTTTAGCTTAGAAACTCGTTCGGTACACCCCCGTACCGAACCGAAAGCCCCGTACCGAAACGGTTCAATACAAAACACATACCGTTACACCCCTAGCAGATACAAATGACACATTCATGTTTTTGTGTAATGATGACAACGTATGCTAACGCGGACGATTGACTAGTTGATGGTTGATGGTTTTCTTTTCAAATGTTCGTTCATAGCCGTTGTGCTGCTATGATAGGCCATTTCCGCTCGACACAGTGTGCATACAACAACATTATTAGGCTGTGTATTGAAATACTCCCACACTTTGCCATGACGGTAGTGTGACGTAAATATGCGACGCGTCGACGCACAAAAACGGCGTCGATGTATTTACATAACCGATAACGTCGACTACGTCGACGCGTCGTTTCAGCCTTACCCACCAGCAACCGGGCCCCCTCGAGACCACCCCCTACCCCCGGAGAGCATGGCGCGGCCCGCACCAGGCCACCTCACCCAAGTCGGCCGCCGCAGGACCGCCCAGCACAGGGCCACGGGAACCGCCCACCCCACCCGCAGGGATCCCAATGATGGACATGTTTTCTGCTTCTGTAGATCTTTGTGTTATAAATGTTCTATCAGTGTTGGGACTAACGCGTTACTTTGTAACGTTAGTTTCGGCGGTAACTAGTAATCTAACGCGTTATTTTTTATATTCAGTAACACAGTTACCATTACTACATGATGCGTTACTGCGTTATTTTACGCTATTTTTTATGTAGTATCGGCTAGAAACAGAAACGCTGCGGTGTCGTTCTTCTGAATCTTCCTCTGTCACAAGCCGGAGAGAAGAAAAGAGGCGTGTGTCTGGGTGTGGGGGGGGGGGAGGGACACACGTGATCCGCGGTTTGATATATGAAACAAAACAAAAAGGTGTCCGCACGTTCCGTCCACACACAGCGTGGTCATGGCGAGCGGAGTAACGGAAGAGCTTGAACACCCCGCGCCGGTTAATCGGTGTGTTTATAGGTGCAGACTCCATTGTGCAAGACGAGGGTTTAAACACATGCTGAACGTGCTTGAGCCACGTTACGACATCCCGTCGCGCACCCACTTCAGCGATAAGATTGTGCCAGATCTTTATGAGCAGGAGAAGAAAAAAGTTGTGGATGAACTATCCCGAGCATCATCTGTTGCGCTCACGACAGACTGGTGCACGTCCAGGGAAACTACGTGACGATAAGCGCTCACTTCATCACAGCAGACTGGCAGATGAGAAGACACGCCCCTTCTACGAGAGTCACCTTGCGCAGGTACTGACACAAGCAGTGGAGGAATGGAAGATAAAGATATCCCAGTCACACGTGATAATGCCAAAAATCACATACATGCAGTGAATGAGGCAGGACTGGGACCACAGATAGGTGCTTTGCATATGTAGTGAATTTGGCATCACATCTCAGTCAATAGGATGGAGCGCCTCCTTGGGAGGATCAGGAAGGAGGTTTCCTACTTCCACCCAAGCACAACAGCTGCTCATGTGCTTAAGACAAAGCAAGAAATGCTAAAGCTGCCTACTCATAAAGCTCATACATGATGTCCTAATGAGGTGGAACTCCACTTATATGTTGGAGCAGCAGGCAGCTATATACTCTGCATTGACCCACAAGACCCTGAAGACAAATGTCAAAGACATCATCAACCTGTCTGATGATGATGTGAGAGTGGCAGAGGAGGTCCTCCAGGTGCTTAAACCCCTCAAAAGTGTTACATCTCTACTGAGCACTGAAACTTCACCATCTGTGTCAATGATCCTGCCACTGAAAACAAGGATTCTACAATCCATGGCTCCAAGTGTGGAAGACAGCAGCATCCCTCCAGATGTCAGGCTTTATTTCACTATCTATGTTTCAAGGAAGATGATGTGCCTTCTTATGTTGCACTTAAAGTTGTTTTTTATTAATGGTCATTGGTCCAGGTTTAAAGAAAGGAGAAATGCCTTTTTATGTTGCACTGTTTTTCGTTAATTATGTTAAAAGGAAAATAAAAATGCATGTCAAGTTGATCAACAGATTGTATTATTCTCCAGTGCAATAACGGTATTGTAATGAAGGCTAAAAGGGCATTAATGGGCGCTTTAAAAAAAAAAAAAGAAAAAAAAAAAAGAAGTAAATAAATAGTTACTTTTCACAGTAACGCATTACTTTTTGGTGTAAGTAACTGAGTTAGTAACTGAGTTAATTTTGAAATTAAGTAACTAGTAATTGTAACTGGTTACTAGTTTTCAGTAACTAACCCAACACTGTGTTCTATATAGTGTATTCTTCTTTCTGCAAGCATTCCTCAGTCCATTTGTCATCCATGGTTGATTATTTGTTATTTTGCTTTTTACTAAGTTGTTTCAATGGACAGTGTTTGTCATAAAGCATCTCCAAGCTATTAAAACAAATGCCATATGCCTCAGCTACTTCATTTTCACTGTAGACATTGTCCCAACTCTGTCTTCTCTGATCATTTTTGAAAGCTGGCATACTTTGTTCTGTACATATTCTTCGAAAAGTATTTTTGTCATCCATGTTCCTCTTCTTGTAGTTTCCGTTGTAGATGATGAAAACTGGCAGATTATCACTGATGTCGGATATTAGCAGGCCACTTGTGGTATTATCATCAGAATCCTTAGTAGACATATTATCAATAAGTGTCCTTAGATTCTGCTTGGCCTTGTGATTTTAGGATATAAACTCAGACTATACATTGTGTCTAGAAAGTCATCTATGGACTTTTGTGTGTTAGGGTTCAAGAGGTCAAAGTTAAAGTCTCCACATAAGAAGGTTATTTTTTGACTGATTTCAGTAGAAGTTTCCTTAATCAAGTTCTCAAATTGCCCAATGTTTGACTTTGTTAATACCCCTACTCCTAATGTTAGTACCCCTAACTCTAACGTTAGTAACCCTAACCTTACCCCTAATATGAGTACCCCTACCCCTTATGTTAGTACCCCTAACCCTAACTCTAATGTTAGTAACCCTAACCCCTACCCCTAATGTTAGTACCCCTAACCCTAACCCTAACCCATTTCGGCAGAGGACAAGGCACGGGAGATGCAGGGGACAGCCAGACCTCAAGCCAGCGAGAGACCACACCCCACACAGGCAGAAAGGTGGGACGCCCCGCCCGGGGGGCCCAGAGACTTCCTGTAACCAGACAGGAAGACCGCCTCCACCCCACCAGCAACCGGGCCCCCACGAGACCACCCCCCACCCCTCAAGCAGGTCAAGCGGAAGTCTTCTCTCTTTCACATTGTTCAAATCTCATGTGGACACTTGTTCTACCAAGTGGTGCAGTTCACTTCAGATCGTTGTTGTCAAAAGTCGTGAAGGAGAAAAAAATATCGAATCCATACTGAAGCATTTTTTGGCACCAAAACAAGGAACCTAAGGGGAGGAGCTCGCTAAATTGGAGGACAGGCACATGTCACATTTTTTACTCCAAATACTAGAAATCCTCCAAAGTTCTTGACTTTCTATTAATGGCTGTTTGAAACACAGACCAGAGATTTGTGTTTCTTCCCAAGCGAACTGAACTGAACTGCTTGTTGAAGATGAGTTTCTCTAAGAATCTGCTGTCAGAAGTGCTACTGACCGTTTGGTTATGTTTGGGTGTTCCTGTGTTTAGAATCACTTACTGTCCTGGTGCTCTTTTTTTGTCAGTGTTTCCTGTTTGGTCTCTGTGTTTTCCAGCACCTTTACTTTCTGTTCATGTCTTAGTTCTATTTAGTTCCACCTGGGTCCCTCCTTCAGTGTTGGATCATTCTTCTTTTGAGACCAATGCTTCCCCTGTAAGCAATAAATTGTGTTTTACTTGCATTCCGCCTGCCGTTCTCTGCATCCTTGGAGTCACGCCAAAGCAACGCTCACCACCCCGTGACAGAAATGATCCAACCAGTGAGTGACCAAGCAGAGATTTGGCAGAGAGGCTTAACAAGATTTTGGCACTGATGGCCGCATTGAAGAAGTTTGGCCTCTTTTCAAGCTTCCTTTCACCCATCCCTGTCGTCTGTTGGTCTCTTTGGGGACTTCTGGGATCCGTCCCTTGAGGGGGGAGGCACATCTCTCACCTTTCCCATTGAGGCCCCACCGCCATCCTCTCCAGTGGGTCTGCAGACGCCGCCATCCTCTCCAGTGGGTCTGCAGACGCCGCCATCCTCTCCAGTTGGTCTGTAGACGCTGTCATCCTCTCCAGTGGGCCTGCAGACACCACCATCCTCTCCAGTGGGTCTGTAGACGCTGTCATCCTCTCCAGTGGGTCTGCAGACGCCGCCATCCTCTCCAGTGGGTCTGCAGACGCTGCCATCCTCTCCAGTTGGTCTGTAGACGCTGCCATCCTCTCCAGTGGGTCTGCAGACGCCGCCATCCTCTCCAGTGGGTCTGCAGACGCCGCCATCCTCTCCAGTGGGTCTGCAGACACCGCCACCCGCTCCTCGACTCTACACGCCAGAAGTTTCCAATGCTTCCCGAGTTTTTGATACCTACTTTAGTGGCTTTTCCCAGTGCCATCCAGCCTGGTGTCGTGTGGTAGTTTGCACGTCTTGCAACTCAAGTCTAGTTATTTGTATATAGTAGCTTTTGTTCTTTTTTCCACGCTGCTCATTTTGTTTTCTCTTTTTCGCACTGTCGCTTGTTCTCATCTCCTGTTTGGATCATTGTCGTGAGTCATTTTCCTGAAGTAAAATAATTGTTTTACTCACCGTCAGTCTGCATCCTTGGGTTCCTGTTTAAATTTGACCTGAAACAGTTTGGTTGTGATTGTTTTTGCTGATTTTACAGAAAAAAAGGGCCTCTTCTGTACTTCTTGTCACACCCGCTGGTGTTTAAAATCAACCCCATGAGCTCAACTAGTCTTTTATGGAGCGATTAAGGAGCACAAGTCTTTACAGGACACTTTAATAACGTGGCTAAGAAGAAAATACTCTACATGCCTTTCCTCTTCAGCTTTTCAAAGTATCGTTTTAAAAAGTGTGAGACCTGGAGAGGCCCTTGGGGAGGCAGGCACTAGGACCTGACAGGAAACTTTCCCAGCGTCTTTGCAGTGCGAGCTCACAATCAGAACAAGTTTCCAACAAGTGCAGATCTCAGAGGGGACAAATGACAAAGAATGTGCTGGTCTCCTCTGCAGAAACCTGTGGACTCTGGAATATATTTCAATCCTTCTCCTGAGGAGCATCGAGGGACACCTTTGCAGAGGTACAACACTTTTTGACAAGCGCCTAAAAGTGGACCATTGAACATGTGTTGCAACAGACTGAAAGAAATTAGATTTATTTGACTTGATCCTTTTCAGGTGCTTCAGAAACGTTCTGATATTTATATCCACGAGTCCTGTCTCAGAATGTGTCTTTGAATGCAACCTGCCGTAGTCCTGAGACTCTCCTTCAGTCGGGTGTTGTCGATCAGGTCCACTAGGGACCCCTCCATCCCCTGCCAGACCGCTGAGGCGCATCGGCGGCCTCATCGGGTTACACTGAGCCGCTTCTCCTCCTCTTGCACTGGAGGTAACAAAAAAAAAAATCAAAAAAATTCCTAGCGAGTTCCTGGGGTTTGTGTGGTATGTTGGCGTGGAAACAAGAAAGTAGCTGCGGGGCAATTTCCTCAAATTATGCCACAGAGCTCAGATGAATTGCATTCTTGTCATAATAGCAGGCGATTATACCAGAGAAGACTTGCTACTATTTGGGTGTCTTCTTCAGGATCAACACTTTCCTGGAAATAGACTCTTGTTGGTTCATAGTTTGAACGTCATCTTCCTCTGGGCACTAAAAGTGCTAACCATAGCAATGGCAAATGTACTTCTCATGACATTTTAGTGCCACCAAAGTGGGATTAAGAGAAGGTGGAGTGATGCTCTCATCTTTGGTTGCATTGAAAGGAAAAGCTGTTAAAAATGTGGACAACAAAACAACCTGTGTGACCAAGACTAGTCCATCATTCTAGTCTTAAACCTCAGAACTTGTCATGAAGCTCCTTGTGGTCTAGTAACTAGGCTTGTACGGTTTACCTGTACTAGTATAGTATACCAGTAATAATGAATCAAAAACTGTACTATACTCTGTTTGAAAAGTACCAGTTCCCAATGTATTCATTTTACGGGCACGCGTCACGTGGTGTCATTGCTGGTTTTATGAGTGGAGGAGCATGTTGGGCAGTGCACACACACAGAGTACGTACAAGCAGACACAGTGTGTGGACAGAAAAGGGAGAACGGACGCATTTTGGTGTAAAAAGTAAAGATAAAGGTGAAGTTATAACACTGAAACACTCTCAGGAAGAGCTGCTTTAAGACATGGCTAGCTGGCTAGCGGCTAACATCAATCCACAGTGTTTCTTACAAGTAGCATTATCACTGGAGGAGGAAGAATAGCTAAACATGCTTCACTACACACCGTAGGAGGATACAATAGCTCACCGCCGTCACAATGTAAACAAATGCCATGGGTGGACCTACACCTGACATCCACTGTAATGATACCAAGTACAAGAACGTATCTAGTCGATACTACTATGATTACATTGATATTTTTTAGCATCATATTAATTCATATTATTTTTATAAAGTCAGTAAATATGCCCCTGGATACATGAGGACTTTGAATATGACCAATGTATGATCCTGTAACTACTTGGTATCGGATCCATATCTAAATGTGTGGTATCATCCAAAACTAATGTAAAGTATCAAAGAAAAGAAGAATAAGTGATTATTACATTTTAACAGAAGTGTAGATAGAACATGTTAAAACAGAAAACAGCGCGACACCTACCCTTTACATCAGTACTTCTTAACCATATTATTATTGGTTTATTTGGTATTATATTTTCTTGTATGATCCTGTAACTACTTGGTATCAGATTGATACCTAAATATGTGGTATCATCCAAAACTAATGTCAAGTATCAAAGAAGAGAAGAATAAGTGATTATTACATTTTAACAGAAGTGTAGATAGAACATGTTAAAACAGAAAATAAGCAGATATTAACAGTAAATGAACAAGTAGATTAATAATCCATTTTCTACAGTTTGTCCCTCATAATGTGTACAAAATAATAGGTGTATAAATGACACAATATGTTACTGCATATGTCAGCAGACTAATTAGGAGTCTTTGTTTGTTTACTTACTACTAAAAGACAAGTTGTCTAGTATGTTGACTATTTTATTTAAGGACTAAATGACAATAATAAACATATGTTTCATGTACACTAACATTTGTTGTTACAATAAAGACAATAATGATATTTTTTTTGTGCTCCCCTTTATTTAGAAAAGTATGGAAATACATTTTGGTACCGGCACCCAAATATTGGTATGGGGACAACACTACTAGTAACTCAAAAGTTATTTAGTGAAGACAGCATCACATGGTTCCTCAAAGAGGTTCTTATTTTGTTCTGTAAGTGATGTGGATCCAACATGACCTCATAATGAAGTGCTGATATCAAGATGAAAAGAAGAAACGCTTGTTTCCTTGCCGTCACACCAGTTGACATTAAAATGTTCCATGTATGATCTTGCAATTGGGTAATGGTCATGAACTCTGGGTAATAGTCATGAACTCTGGGTAATGGTCATGAACTCTGGGTAATGGCCATGAACTGGTCAGTGACTACCCAGACTACTGAGGAGCTAGATGCTGAGAAGAAGAGCACACCTGCCCTAAAATATTTACCTGAACTTGACTTTGTTGCCCTGCAGTTAAGCTGATAGCTGAAATAAATCCTTGAGTCGCATCATTTCAGCGATTCTGAGCAAGCAAGTTGGTCTCTGAAACAAACATGTCAGTGTTAGTAAATGTGTGTAGACCAGGGGTCACCAACCTTTTTGAAACCAAGGGCTACTTCTTGGGTACTGATTAATGCGAAGGGCTACCAGTTAGATACACACTTAAATAAATTGCCAGAAGTAGCCAATTTGCTCAATTTACCTTTAACTCTGTTATTATTAATAATTAATGATATTTATCTTTGTGGAAACACTGATCATCTTAATGATTTCTCACAATAAATATATATAGAAACAGATAAATATCAATATGCAACACTTTATTTTTACATTTTCTCTAAGTGCACATTTTTCAAATTGAACATTTTCAAATGATCACTTCTAAGACAGTCTTGTGAAATCACAATATCCCATTTTAACTAGCTAGCCACTAACATTTTTTAACAAATCATGAATTACTTTGCACCATGTTTGTACAAATAATAACTCATGTAAAATACAAAAGTAAACTCTCAAATTTTTAAATCATGTCAAACTTTGAACTGGACACCAAATCTGTTATCTGTTTCTTTGTCAGTTAGTGGGAAGCCTGGCATTGCATGCTGTTAACTAGTGTGTTGTACTCTGGTGTGTAACTTGACACTGCAACTCTGAGTGAGTCTTGCAGATGTGCATCAGTGAGGCGTGTTCTGTGTTTGTTCTTGATGAAGTTCATGTCAGAAAAGGCTGATTCACAAAGATAAGATTTTTCCTCATTGTTTGCGGAACCTTCTTAATCTTTTGGACATATTTTCACAGCAATCTGGCCTTAAGCTTAATTATGATAAATGTAAAATGTTAAGGATCGGAAATCTAAAGGGAACATCCTTTCGAATGGAATGCAAAGTGCCTGTTTTGTGGACAGATGGACCAGTTAACATACTTGTGTTGTTGTCCCAGAAAATTTGGAAGATCTAGGCTCAGTAAATTATGATAATCGACTAAGAAAGCTGGACAAAATTATGCAATTATGGAAAGGGAAATCCCTAACCTTGTATGGTAAAATGTCTATTGCCAACTCGTTAATTATTCCTCAATTTATTTATTTGTTTTTGTCATTACCAGCTCCATCACAAAACTTTTTTAAGATTTATGAGCGGAGGGTCTTCGATTTTGTCTGGAACGGCAAACCAGAAAAGATTAAAAGAAAGGTTTTGTACAAAGAGTATGAATATGGGGGCCTGAAACTTCTCAACCTTGAAGCTATGTGTCTGTCTTTAAAAGCATCAATTGTTCCAAAGATGTATTTAAACATTGAGTGGTACACAAATGTCCTGTTGGACAAAAAACATGTACTATATCAAAAGAAATTGTATCCTTTTTTACAAGTGATCCCCTCCCAGAGAGTCTGCTGGGAAACATGGCGGGGTTCATAAAGGAAACAATCCACTCATAGGTGTGTTTTCAATTTTATGTGCCAGAAAAAAGAGACGATATTTTGCAGCAGTTAATATGGATGAACTCTAATATTGTAATAGATGGAAAGCCTCTCTTTTGGAAAAATAATTTTGAAAGAGGAATCATTTTTGTCAATGATATTATCAATGAGAATGGTAAAATTATGAAGTATGATGAATTTAGAGCTATGTATGGTGATGCTTGTTCAAGCTTTTCATTTTATCAACTAACTGGAGTAATTGGGAAAAGATGGAAACAAATAATTAATTATGGAACTACTAAATTATTAGTTTGTAAACCTCTAATAAGAAATTCTAGTTGGCAAAAAGGAACTAAAATAAATAGAAAAATATATAACTTTTTTTTAATAAAGAAATCTTTGAATGTAAAATGGGAGGACTTTTTTGACTGCCCGTTGCCATGGGATGCCATATTCAAACTAATCTATAAAACCACTATCAATGTGCAAAATCGTTGTTTTCAAATTAAAATTATTTATAACTTTTTACCCACAGGGAAAATGTTAAAATTATGGAATATGACAGAGTCAGATGATTGCCGATTTTGTTGTCAGGAGCCTGAATCCACCCTGCATTTGTTTTGGTATTGTCATATTGTGTCTTTGTTTTGGGTGGAAGTTGAAAAAATGTGTTTAAGGTTTGGTTTGTTTATGAAGCTTAATGTGGTTTCTGTTATTGTAGGAGAGTTCATTGACAATCATGATTTAGTCAATTTAATTATAGTACTCTGTAAAATGTTTATTTTTAAGGGCAAAAACAGATATTCACTTATTATTACTTTCTTTAAAACATTTATTCAGTATTTTCTAACTTTAGAAAGTTACATGGTTGAAAACGATAATGATGCCAAAAAACATTAAAAAAAAGATGAGAAGTCCTCAAAGGCTTATTTTGAAAGTATAATTATGTTTATAGATTATATGATATCTGTTGTTGTGTTTCCTAATTTGAGTGACCTGGACATAATCTGGACTGTACATAAATGCTTATTTTGAAAATGTAATTTTGTTTATAAATTATATGCAATCTGTTGTGTTCCCTAATTTTTTTCTGTGTACATGAATGAAGGTGTGTGTTGCTGAGTCCGACTTGGACATTATCTGGACTGGGCCTGGTTAAAAAACCCTTTAAACAAATCTAATTTCATTGACAACCTGGTCTGTTGAAGATAAGGCCCTTTTTTAAAAAATAAAATAAAATAAGATAAATAAATAAAAAACATTTTCTTGGATAAAAAAGAAAGTAAAACAATATAAAAATAATTACATAAAAAATAGTAATTAATGAAAATGTTAGTGGACCAGCAGCCTATACAATCATGTGTGCTTCAGGGACTGTGTCCCTTGCAGATGTGTTGTCTATGTTGTGGGAACCAGAATATTGGTAGCAGAAAGAAATAACCCCTTTTGTGTGAGTGGGTGTGGATGAGTGTACATGGGGGAGGTTGTTTGTGTTGATGCACTGATTGAAAGTGTATCTTGTGTTTTTTCTATATAGATTTAATTTAATTTATTTTTTATTTTTTATTTTTATTTATTTATTTTTTTTTTTGGAACAGGCCCGCGGGCGACTCATCTGGTCCTCACGGGCGACCTGGTGCCCGCGGGCACGGCGTTGGTGACCCCTGGTGTAGACCAAAGGCCAAAACACACAAACACACAACTGCCATGTACAAACTACAAAATCAGTGAAGTTGTCAGGTTGTGTAAATGGTAAATAAAAAGAGAATACAACAAATCATTTTCAACTTATATTCAATTGAATAGACTGCAAAGACAAGATATTTCATGTTCACACTGAGAAACTTTGTTGTTTTTTGCATGTAAATCATTTTTACCAGTGTGTTACATGGCCTTTCCTTTTAACAACACTCAGTAAAGGTTTGGGAACTGAGGAGACACATTTTTGAAGTGGAATTCTTTCCCATTCTTGCTTGATGTACAGCTTAAGTTGTTCAACAGTCTCCCTTCTCATATTTTAGCATTCAAACATTTTCAATGTCTGGACTACAGGCAGGCCAGTCTAGTACCCGCACTCTTTTACTATGAAGCCATGCTGTTGGAACACCTGGCTTGGCATTGTCTTGCTGAAATAAGCAGGGGCGTCCATGATAACGTTGCTTGGATGGCAACATATGTTGCTCCAAAAGCTGTATGTACCTTTCAGCATTAATGGTGCCTTCACAGATGTGTAAGTTACCCATGTCTTGGCCACTAATACACCCCCATACCATCACACATGCTGGCTTTTACACTTTCACCCTACAACAGTCCGGATGGTTCTTTTCCTCTTTGGTCCAGAGGACACGACGTCCACAGTTTCCAAAAAACAATTTGAAATGTGGACTTTGCATCAGTCCATCTTAGATGAGCTCGGGCCCAGCAAAGCCGGATGCATTTCTGGGTGTTGTTGATAAATGGCTTTGGCTTTGCATAGTAGAGTTTTAACTTGGCCTTACAGATGTAGCGACCAACTGTAGTTACTGACAGTGGTTTTCTGAAGTGTTCCTGAGCCCATGTGGTGATATCCTTTACACACTGATGTGGCTTTTTGATGCAATAGCGCCTGAGGGATCCAAGGTGCGTAATATCATGGCTAACGTGCAGTGATTTCTCCAGATTCTCTGAACCTTTTGATGATATTACGGAGCGTAGATGGTGAAATCCCTAAATTCCTTGCAATAGCTGCTTGAGAAATGTTGTCCTTAAACAATTTGCTCAGACATTTGTTGACAAAGTGGTGACCCTCGCCCCGTCCTTGTTTGTGAATGACTGAGCATTTCATGGAAGCTGCTTTTATACCCAATCATGGCACCCACCTGTTCCCAATTAGCCTGTTCACCTGTGGGATGTTCCAAATAAGTCTTTGATGAGCATTCCTCAACTTTCTCACTCTTTTTTGCCACTTGTGCCAGCTTTTTTGAAACATGTTGCAGGCATCAAATTCCAAATGAGCTAATATTTGCAAAAAATACCAAAGTTTCTCAGTGTGAACATGAAATATCTTGTCTTTGCAGTTTATTCAATTGAATATAAGTTGAAAAGGATTTGTTGTATTCTCTTTTTATTTAGCATTTACACAACGTGACAACTTCACTGCTTGTGGGTTTAGCAAATCCCTGGATTTTGTGGACATGGCCTACATTGATGAAGATAGTCTTTGAGACGCTGCCAGGACCTCACTGAAGATATTGCCCTTGTTTCCTTGAAAGGAAAGTGTGATATTTGTGAAGATGAGTATTTGGCACAGAACAATAATATGTGACATGTCTGTAACACAACATTAGTTTGTCTCTTCATTGGGACTGAGCTAGTTTCAAAGTGGTGATGCAATCAAGTGCCATAATTAACTGAAAACAACTGCAGCTTAAGCAAATGTTGTTTTTATCATTTTTCACACAATGCACAAAATATTCTCAACAACTTCAGCAACGCAGTCATCAATCATCTTTCCAGCTTCGCCGTCTTCCAGCTGTCATTCCTCTTTCCAGAATGTTCTGCTTGACACGTGAACTCAGCAGTCCAAAAGTCTTACAGTAGAAACTTCTGTGGCATACTAAGCAGGCCAAGGCCAAAATCTCATGAACACTGTCCAATGATTGTTGTGCTAAGTAGTATTTTGGAAGATTGCTTATGTGTTCAGCATGTTCCTGATAGTTCTCACCAACCTTCAGCCTTCTTCTTGTTGCCAAACATTCTGCTTGTCCCCACAATCTGTACAATAAGTGGAAGAGTTGACTTGAGTTTGAGTTTATTTACAACATGCATGCATACAACATGATACATCACACATGCATGCATACAACATGATACATCACACATGCATGCATACAAAATGATACATCACACATGCATGCATACAACATGATACATCACACATGCATGCATACAACATGATGCATCACACATGCATGCATACAACATGATACATCACACATGCAAGCATACAACATGATACATCACACATGCATGCATACAACATGATACATCACACATGCATGCATACAACATGCTACATCACACATGCAAGCATACAACATGATACATCACACATGCATGCATGCAACATGATGCATCACACATGCATGCATACAACATGATGCATCACACTTGCATACATACAACATGATGCATCACACATGCATGCATACAACATGATACATCACACATGCATGCATACATGATACATCACACATACATGCATACAACATGATACATCACACATGCATGCATACAACATGACACATCACATGTGCATGCATACAACATGATGCATCACACGTGCATGCATACAACATGATACATCACACATGCATGCATAAAACATGATACATCACACATGCATGCATACAACATGATACATCACACATGCAAGCATACAACATGATACATCACACATGCATGCATACAACATGATGCATCACACATGCATGCATACAACATGATACATCACACATGCATGCATACAACATGATACATCACACATGCATGCATACAACATGATGCATCACACATGCATGCATACAACATGATGCATCACACATGCATGCATACAACATGATACATCACACATGCATGCATACAACATGATGCATCACATATGCATGCATACAACATGATACATCACACATGCATGCATACAACATGATACATCACACATGCATGCATACAACATGATGCATCACACATGCATGCATACAACATGATACATCACACATGCATGCATACAACATGATACATCACACATGCATGCATACAACATGATGCATCACACATGCAAGCATACAACATGATACATCACACATGCATGCATACAACATGATACATCACAATTTCCAGTTTGTCTATTCAACATGTTGGAAAAGGAGTAGGAAGAAGCAGAGCTTATTTAATCCTACCCCTTTTCCTTTACATAGCAGTTGCTCACACTTTTGTTCACTTCCTGTTCTCAGTTTATTCACAATATACTCCATAAGTAATGACATTATAAATACATAAGTTATATTTCATATGGTGAGATGAGTAAGATGATCTAGAAAATGACTGGATGAATGAAATGAATTCAGAATGTTTATTTTCTTCTTTGTACTTTGTAAACACTTTAAGTTTGAAGAGTTTCTTGAAGTGGATCATATTAGTACTTTGTTTAATAATCCATTCCATCATTTCATTCCACATACTGATATACTAAAGCTTTTAAGTCTTGTACGTGCATACAAATGTTTTACATGACATTAACATGATATTTCTCCTCTTTAGTGGAGAAGAATTGTTGTACATTCTTGGCTCGCAGGTTATAGTTTGCATCGTTTTAGCTGTTTGCACATTCACTGTCGTGGAATTTCAGTATTCTCCATTCAATAAATAAAGTGTTTGTATGTTCTCTATATCCAACTTGATGTTTTATTATAACTCATCTTTGTTGTAACACGGTTAGTGAATAAGTCTACTTTTGTCATGATGTCATCATATTTCTACACAATAATCAGATATGTAGCACTAGTGAGCAGTAAATTATATAAAGTCATTTTTGGTCCACAACACATTTTATTTGATTATTATTGGCGTGTTTCTTGCTACTTTATGTTGTATAATTTATGTTGTATATTTTTTACATGAGGTTTCCAGTTCATTTTATCATCTATTATTACTCCCACAATATGTTCTATTTTACCCTTTCAATGTCTACTCCGTCTATTTTTGTTTGTGTTAGACTTTCTCTTCTACTATTATCAAATATCTTTATTTTACTTTTACTGAGATTTAAAGATACTGTTTTTGTCGAAGCATCTTTTATTATTTGTGTTATCTTCTGTGTGTTCTCTCCTGAACAAAACACACTTGTATAATCTGCAAATAAAACTAACTTTAAGTCCTTTGTAACTTTACAAATGTTGTTTATATAAAGAATAAACCATTTTGGTCCAAGTATTGATCCCTGAGGTACACCACAAGATATGTTTAGTGTAGTAGAAGTGTGTTCTCCTATCTTCATGTATTACTTCCTGTTGGTTAAGTAGCTTCTAACCCAGTTTAAGACCAACCCTCTGATTCCATACCATTCCAATTTTTTTAGTAAAATATTGTGATTAATTGTGTCAAATGCTTGAGTTAGATCCATAAACACTGTCAGCACATTTTTAACATCTACAGCAGTGGTCCCCAACCACCGGTACCGGTCCGCGGACCGATTGGTATTGGATTGCGGGCCGCGCAAGAAATATTTTTTTATTTTTTTAAAATTAAATCAACATAAAAAACACAATATATACATTATATAGCAATATAGATCAATACAGTCTACAGGGATACAGTCCGTAAGCACACATGATTGTATTTCTTTATTTAAAAAAAAATAAATAAATAAATAAATAAAACAAATTACACCCCCCACCCCCCTTCTCCCCCCGGTCCGTGGGACACATTTTCAAGCGTTGACCGGTCCCCAGCTACAAAAAGGTTGGGGACCACTGATCTACAGCATTGGTCATTTCTTCTGTAATTTCCATTAAAGCCTTGGAAGTTGAAACTTTGTATCCATATCGGTTCTCAGCGAGTATTCTATGTTTGTTTATGAAACTCTCTAATCTGTTATTGAACAGTTTTTCTATGATTTTAGAAATTTGTGGAAGTAAAGAAACAGGTCTATCATTTGTAAATTAGTGTTTGTCTCCAGTCTTTAGCCATCTGAGGAGCACCACATGATGCATTCTTGCCCTGACTGAATATTCAACTATTTACATGAATGGTGTTAATGATCTAGTCATCTTCTGGCCCACACATGGTGGAACCTGCCTAAACTAGCCTAGTCTTAGAAAGGAGAACGGTGATGTCCTCCAAACATCTGACAGGAGTGACCCAGGTCTGGAGTCATGGGACACGTGAGCAACCCAGTCGTTAGACGCTGGGATTATTGCTAAAGTTTCCAAGCACACAGAAGATGTCTGCAGGCGTCAAGAGGCTGAAGATGTTTGGGAAACAAACACAACTCTGGAAGATGATCCGTACCGTCTGCTCTGGCTGATTGTTCCTGCTCGTTATGGCTTCTCTGTCATTTGAGGACAGTCAGAGAACAAAGTCAGGACCAATATACACGAGCTAGAAGGACCAAGAACTTTGGAACAACCATTGGACATTAGTGGACTCTAGGGATGATGTTTGATAAGAAATTATCGAGTTCGAGCCCATTATCGAATCCTCTTATCGAACCGATTCCTTATCGATTCTCTTATCGAATCCAGATAGGTTGTTGTATATGGAAAAAAACACAATATTTGGTTTAACAAAAGCTCACTTTTATTTTATAAGAAAAAAAAAAAAATAAATAAATAAATAAATATTGACTGCTACCCCCCTAAAAAAAAAAAAAAAAAAATATTGACTGTTGTTACCCAAAGTATATTAAGTGGGATTTTTCAGAAAAACAAATATATACAGTAACACACAAACAACCTGTCTCTGTGATCACTATAGGTGTATAAATAATAATATAGTGTTAAATAAAATCAGTCCCTTGGGCACAAAACTGAAAATAATACAGCTCTCCAAAAAGTGCACTTCTGCTGCTATTGGAACATACTAACTACACACACAGGCAGACAGCTAACAAACAATCCAAGACGTCTAATAAAGTTCCAAAGCAGATTAATCCATTTAGGCTCTTTATTGTTGGTGATCTTGCTTTGTCTTTTCCTATCTTTACTTTTGTCTTTCACTGGACTGTTTTTTTTTTTTTTTAAACTGAAATACACACAATGACAAATGTATAAGCTATGTGATTCAATTAACATACTCAAATGTAATACACAATTTGTAAATGTTAGCTTCACACAAATATACAGTACTATCATCAAACAAATACTTCTGAGTGTTGAAACTATTTCGATGGTGGAAATACACGACTGGCAGTCATTTTAAGTCCTCAAAACATCCATTGAAACAGTGCACTAAAATCGTTTTTCAATAAACATCTTTGTATCAAATGGAACCACTTTCCACCTTAATATTAAGTTACATAAACAAGTTAAACCGTTTACTTACAGACTTATCTTTTCCAAGGCTTGAAGAGCTAACACAACTTGTCTACTTCTCAATTGTCTCATGAACTGAACTGACTCGCCAACCCGGAAGTGGCCAGACTAATGACGCATAGTATTTTCATATCGCCACAAAGTGTGAGTAAGAGTCTACAATCAAATGGGCATAACATTGCCCATTTGGGATTCGTTCCCAGGGATTTGAATAAAGAACCAACTCTTTTTCTTTACTATAGTGGTCTCGATAACAGGTACCGGTTCTCAAAAAGGGGTTTGAGTCCGAGGACTCGGTTCTTTTCTTATCGAACAACTGGGAAAATCTGTTTCGAGCATCATCCCTAGTGGACTTACTGGACTGTCTTAGTTTGCTGTTCTTATTTGACTTCTGCTGGTTTTGTTGGGTATTCTTCAGACGTTGCTGCTTTGGAAAGCTGCTGATGGAGTTTCTCAAACGACCCTCGCTGATCAAGAACTCTCTTGGTGCTCTGGGTGCATCTGTTCAAAGCAGCCTCAGAAACCTGGGCTTGTGTTGGATCAGTCCACGTCTTTGGAGGGTCACTGTGGTCAACTGACCAAAAACTATTTTTATCACCTGTCAAAATTGGATCTGGAAATGATCATTCACACGTTCATTTCATCTGGTGTTGACTATTGCACTTCTCTCTTCTCTCTTTTCAACAAGTCATCTAAAGAGACTTCAGATGCTACAAAATGCAGCTGCCAGACTTTAGACCAGAACAGTCCACATCACCCCCGTTTGATCCACTCTTCATTGACCTCCAGTCAAATTCAGTTGAAGCTTTTAGTCCTGACTTTCCGTGCGTTGCATGGTGGGGCCCCTCAGTACATGACTTGTTATGTCCCTACTCTTCAGTTGCATGGTGGGGCCCCTCAGTACATGACTTGTTATGTCCCTACTCTTCAGTTGCATGGTGGGGCCCCTCAGTACATGACTTGTTATGCCCCTACTCTTCAGTTGCATGGTGGGGCCCCTCAGTACATCACTGACTTGTTAGGCCCCCGCTCTTCAGGGTCTTCAGGCCAGGGTCTTCTCAAAGATCCCAAAAACTCATTTTAAAACCTGTGGAGATTCCAGCCTATAGCTCCCAGACTCTGGAACAACTTGCACCAGTCCCTCCGCGGTCTTGACTGTGTTGACACTTTTAAGAAACACTTGAAAACTTCTCTTTTTAGCAAAGCTTTTAGTTAATGCACCTTTTAACAATCATTTTTAGTCAGGACCGCTGCAGATATAATTGGCGGCCCTCTAGGGGGCCCAAGGATGGTTAAGAAGGAGACATAACCCGATAGCTTTAAAGCTACAGACACACAAAACGGTGTAGTAGGGCTTTCTAGAAGCAATTGTATTGTCTAAATTCCAGCCTCAAGGCTTTTTTTGAAGACCATACTTCCAAAACACGATAGTGGGACACGTGATTTAGGTAATTGTTGAGAATATGTTCTGTTTTGGTCTGTACTGAGTGAGAGGACCTCCAGGGAGACCGCAACATCGAACACATCTCGCTAACATTCAACAGGTCTTTCCAGGTTTGGTCAAGAAAATGGAAATTCTAAGATACAACGTTGGATATAAAAGATATTGCCAGCAGGATACTGCTGCTATTGTTTAGCCACCATCAGAAGCAGTAAAAGTACAAGTATTTTGACCTGGCAGTCGTCACAATCCTGCTGGGAGACATGGAGGCAATAAAAGGAAGATGTGTTCTACACTTGTTCTCTCTCACACGGCCAGAGATTTACTGTGTTTGTAGTGAGAGGCTGCAGGCTTGTATGACAAAGAATGTGCTAAAGGAGCTAATAAATTGCTTACAAGAGCTTTGACATGAGAGCAAGTGCTGATGTTCCATCTGGCCTTGAAGGTCGTCCAACTATGAACCGGCCTCTGCAATCAGGGAAGCTGTCAACCACCAAGTCTGATTCCAAAGCAGGCAAGATGCTAAAGTAGCATGCTAAAGTAGACCAGCATTGTGTTGTGGTCCCTCAGTGGAAACAACACCTAGGCCCCCAAGCACTCTGCACCTCACCTGGTTGTCATTGACACTATTTAAAGAGCTGCTGTGGGCTTATGAAACATTCTTTCTGGAGCTGCTTTTACTTATCCTTGACAGCATGAATTTCATAGATTTTCATACGTTGGACAGGAAGTGCCGAGCACAGACTGTAAATCACAGAGTGGAGCAGTGTTGTATTACATGAGAAAAATGTCCAGATGTTGTCTTCAGATCTCCCAAACCTCATTGACAAGTTCAACCGGAAGGGTTCGGGGTTAGAAAGCCAGTGTCAGGGTTTTAGGCCCAGGTTAGTCAGGCTGTTTGGGCTCATTTTGCGTAAGAACGCAACATGGTTGCACAATGCCCACAAAAACGCTGTCGAGGATACATTTTAGTTTGACATTCAAACACATCATATCTACTAGAGCAGGGGTGTCCACACTTCTCAGCAGGCCAGATACTTTTCAAAGGACCAAGTCGAGGTGATCTACTTCATATATATATATATATATATTAGGGATCTCCAATAATGGCTTTTTGCCGATATCCGATATTCCGATATTGTCCAGCTCTTAATTACCGATACCGATATAAACTGATACCGATATATACAGTCGTGGAATTAACACATTATTATGCCTAATTTGGACAACCAGGTATGGCGAAGATAAGGTCTTTTTAAAAAAAATTAATACAATGAAATAATATAAATAAATAAATAAAAATTTCTTGAATAAAAAAGAAAGTAAAACAATATAAAAACAGTTACATAGAAACTAGTAATGAATGAAAATGAGTAAAATGAACTGTTAATGGTTAGTACTATTAGTGAAGCAGCAGCACGCACAATCATGTGTGCTTACGGACTGTATCCCTTGCAGACTGTATTGATATATATTGATATATAATGTAGGAACCTGAATATTAATAACAGAAAGAAACAACCCTTTTGTGTGAATGGGGGAGGGAGTTTTTTTGGGTTGGTGTACTAATTGTAAGTGCATCTTGCATTTTTTATGTTGATTTAATAAAAAAACAAACAAAAACAAAACAAACAAAAAAACATACCGATAATTTAAAAAAACGATACCAATAATTTCCAATATTACATTTTAAAGCATTTATCGGCCGATAATATTGGCAGGCCAATATATATATATATATATATATATATATATATATATATATATATATATATATATATATATATATATATATATATATATATATATATATATATATATATATATATATATATATATATATATATATATATATATATATATATATATATATATATATATATATATATATATATATGTATATGTATATATATATATATACATATATATATATACATATATATATATATATATATATATATATATATATATATGAATATATATATATATATACATATATATATATATATATGTATATATATATATAGTATATATATAGTGTATATATTTATATACATATATATATATATATATACATATATATACTATATATATTATATAATAGATATATATATAATATACTATATATATTATATATATAATATATATACTATAAATATATATAATATATATATATATATATATATATATATATATATATATATATATATATATATATATATATATATATATATATATACATATATATATATATATATATAATATATTATATATATATATATATATATATATATATATATATATATATATATATATATATATATATATATATATATATATATATATATATATATATATATATATATATATATATATATATATATATATATATATATATATATATATATATATATATATATATATATATATATATATATATATAAACCCTGGACAATTCGCCACCTCATCGCACGCACTGTATGTATGTGAAGTGAAAACCATTTCAGGTGACTACCTATTGAATTTCAAGGAGAGAATGCCTAGAGTGTGCAAAGAAGTAATCAGAGCAAATGGTGGCTGATTTGAAGAAACTACAATATAAAACATGTTTTCAGTTATTTCACCTTTTTTTGTTAAGTACATAACTCCACATGTGTTCATTCATAGTTTTGATGTGACAATCTACAATGTAAATAGTCATGGAATTAAAGATTGAATGAGAAGGTGTGTCCAAACTTTTGGCCTGTACTCTATATATATATATATATATATATATATATATATATATATATATATATATATATATATATATATATATATATATATATATATATATATATATATATATATATATATATATATATATATATATATATATATATATATATATATATATATATACAATTTATATTTATTTATTTATTTTGCCGTTTTTGTTGCCAAGTGAAAGGTGTTAAATGATAATACAGGCATGTTTCTTTCATGAAGACAAGAATATAAGTTGGTGTGTTCGTGATGACTTGCATTGATTGGAATCAGACAGTAGTGATGATAACGTGATGAAAGGGAGTGATGATAACCTCCACATTTTCAAATGGAGGAGAACAAAATTCCTCCTTTATTTCTAACACCACATGAAAGTTTGTCCAGCTTCCATACTCCTTTTTATACACTTTACAAGAAATAGATTGCTGGCTTGACTGCGATAGCGTTCCGAGACTCTTATTTTGTTAGCGGAGGCAGGATGGAGCAGCACTTTTATTGTGAAGAAAGGAACTGGGCGGTCGGTCTTTGGGCTTTTGACGGGAAATGTGGACTTGTCAGACCAGAGAACATTTTTCGACTTTGCATCATTCTGGGTGTTTTTGATAAATAGCTTTGGCTTTGCATAGTAGAGTTTTAACTTGCACTTACAGATGTCGTGACCAACTGTAGTTACTGACAGTGGTTTTCTGAAGTGTTCCTGAGCCCATGTGGTGATATCCTTTACACATTGGTGTGGCTTTTTGATGCAGTACCGCCTGAGGGATCCAAGGTGCGTAATATCATGGCTTACCTGCAGTGATTTCTCCAGATTCTCTGAACCTTTTGATGATATTACGGAGCGTAGATGGTGAAAACCCTAAATTCCTTGCAATAACTGCTTGAGAAATGTTGTCCTTAAACAATTTGCTCAGGCATTTGTTGACAAAGTGGTGACCCTCACCCCGTCCTTGTTTGTGAATGACTGAGCATTTCATGGAATCTACTTTTATACCCAATCATGGCACCCACCTGTTCCCAATTAGCCTGTTCACCTGTGGGATGTTCCAAATAAGTCTTTGACGAGCATTCCTCAACTTTCTCACTCTTGCAACGTCTTTGCAGTCTATTCAATTGAATATAAGTTGAAAAGGATTTGTTGTATTCTCTTTTTATTTACCATTTACACAACTTCACTGCTTTTGGGGTTTTGTCTAATTTTTGGTGAAACATTTTCTACTTTTGAGATCTACTTCTAAAAAGTCCAAATCAAGGTGTGAAAACTTGTCACCTTTTGAATGACATTCCTTCATTAAAAGACAAACCTCATTAATTCAGTATACAACACTTTGCGATACACCACAAATAGTCATTGTCAAACAATGGCATTGTTTTGAAGTCCCTAAAGCACTTTGTGTTTTTATGTGTGAAAAGCCCTTTCAAAATAAAGCTTGATTTGGTGTTGTGACAAAAGCACACGTCCCTCCAGGTCTGCAGAGTGGGTGTAACAACTGTGACTTTCCACATAATGACTGCTCCCAAAGATCCAAACTTTTACAAAGCTCAGCCTTGACTCCAGCTGCAGTTTGAGCAGCTTTGCTCAGGTTTGGATCCATGTTGGAAACATTCAGGCTTGCGGCTTTGGCAGAGCAGTTCCTCTGTAATGACGGCAGCTTAATCTAGTTATAGCTGGACTGGAAAGATGCTTTGATATTTAGCGTGCAAAATCAGTGAGTCCACCGCTTGATTCTTGAATCTGCAAAGCCAAATGTCATCCAGAATCTCCTCATAGTAGAACACAAAGTAAGAAATTAAAAGCTGAACTAATGAGATTTAACAGAGATACATGTCCACTAATCTAGATCAGATCCAGATTAAACCAATACTGTAATTTCTGACAGTCCCTTGATCAGGACAAATAGGAATAAGAGCATAATGGAGAGTGAACAAACATATTAACATGGCGGAGGCATCAAAGTGTGTAAAGTTCCTACGTGGATTATAAAAAATAGCCTGAGGAAGGAGTACACATAGCAACAAAGTCTTCCTCTCTGCCTGCAAACGTTCTTCAAGTTGAAACTTTCTCTCCTCGCTGACGTCCACAACTTCATTAAGACAGACTTGACCTCGTCTAACTCCTGGTAATGTTTGCAGAAAACCTTCTTCAGCAGAAACATTTACTGAACCAACACTAGTAAAGTTGGCACGTTTTGTAAATGGTAAATAAAAAGAGAATACAACAAATCCTTTTCAACTTATATTCAATTGAATAGACTGCAAAGACAAGATATTTCATGTTCACACTGAGAAACTTTGTTAGTTTTTGCAAATATTAGTTCATTAGCAAGATGTTTCTAATAAAGAAATATTAATTTTCCATTGTTTGAATTGGAAAGCGACTGGAGGAAAGCTCACATCGATTTGAATTGGACTATGATCAGAAATAATTATTGGGTGAATTTTAGCCTCCACATTTTCTACAATTGCCTTAGGAACGGAGAACATATCAATTCCTGAAAATGACTGACGTCTGTTTGAATAAAAAGTGAAATCCTTCTCATATGGATTTAAGGTTCTCCAAATATATATTAGGTTAAGAGTTTGCATTCATTTCAGAAGAGAAAAAACTGATTTCTTGGGTTTAACAATCTTACCAGTTTTATCAATATTTGGATATATTGTTACATTTAAATCTCCACACGTAATAATATCAGAATCAACATAATCTGCCAATTTGAGCTCCATGTCACCAAAGAAAGAAGGTTTATCATCATTGGGTGCATATAAGTTTACCAGTGTGGTATTGTTATTATCTATATGGCAATTAATAATCATATATCTACCCTCTGGATCTAAAAATATACTATTCATAATATAGTTAATCCATACTTGCCAACCCTCCGGAATTTTCTGGGAGACTCCCGAATTTCAGTGCCTCTCCCGAAAATCTCCCGGGACAACCATTCTCCCAAATTCCTCCCGATTTCCAGCCGGATTTAAGGCACGCCCCCTCCAGGTCCGTGCAGACCTGAGTGAGGACAGCCTGTCGTCACGTCCGCTTGGCCAACCAAAAAGTAACCACAGAACACTATACCGTGTAGTGTTCTGTGGTTACTTTTTGGTTGGCCAACGGTTTACGTTGTATTGCGCACCCTGGCGGCAAGTGTGGGAGTCAGTTCTGAAGTATGAAGTAAAGAGACGTAACTTTGTCACCTCGCCTGGTTATTGACTCCAACCCAGAATATTACACTGCCCGTACCTACGCTCCTTCTAAGGCTGTGCTACTGGCTGCAAAGCATTGCACTTTCAAATACAACAATGAGTAGAGAGTAGTGTTATGTGTGTATGTGTGTAAATAAATGAACACTGAAATTCAAGTCTTTATTTTATGTATATGTATATATATATATAATAAAATGCATATATATATATAGCTAGAATTCACTAAAAGTCAAGTATTTATTGTATTTATATACATATATATAAGAAATACTTGAATTTCAGTGAATTCTAGCTATAAAAGATAGCCCACCTCAACCCCCAAATCTCCCGAATTTGGAGGTCTCAAGGTTGGCAACTGTGAGTTAAAGGCCTACTGAAACCCACTACTACCGACCACGCAGTCTGATAGTTTATATATCAATGATGAAATCTTAACATTGCAACACATGCCAATACGGCCGGGTTAACTTATAAAGTGCAATTTTAAATTTCCCGCCCCACTTCCGGTTGAAAACGTCTAGATATGATGACGTATGCACGTGACGGAATCAGTTGATGCGGAAGTATTGGTACCCCATTGAATCCAATACAAAAAAGCTCTGTTTTCATTTCAAAATTCCACAGTATTCTGGACATCTGTGTTGGTGAATCTTTTGCAATTTGTTTAATGAACAATGGAGACTGCAAAGAAGAAAGTTGTAGGTGGGATCGGTGTATTAGCGGCGGACTACAGCAACACAACCAGGAAGACAGAGATGGATAGCAGACGCGTTAGCCGGCGAACTCACCTTAACTTCCTCCGTCTCGCCGACCGCATCTGTGATCGGGTGAAGTCCTTCGTCGCACCGTCGATCGCTGGAACGCAGGTGAGCACGGGTGTTGATGAGCAGATGAGGGCTGGCTGGCGTAGGTGGATAGCTAATGTTTTTAGCATAGCTCTGTGAGGTCCGGTTGCTAAGTTAGCTTCAATGGTGTCGTTAGCAACAGCATTGTTAACCTTCGCCAGGCTGGAAAGCATTAACCGTGTATTTACATGTCTATGGTTTAATAGTATTGTTGATCTTCTGTCTATCCTTCCAGTCAGGGGTTTATTTATTTTGTTTCTATATGCAGTTAAGCACGATGCTATCACATTAGCTCCGTAGCTAAAGTGTTTCGACAAATCCGTGATCCACAATAGAAAAAGGAGAGAGTGTGGAATCCAATGAGCCAGCTTGTACCTAAGTTACGGTCAGAGCGAAAAAAGATATGTCTTGCACTGCATTTAGTCCTTCACTCTAACGTTCCTCATCCACGAATCTTTCATCCTCGCTCAAATTAATGGGTAATCGTCGCTTTCTCGGTCCGAATCGCTCTCGCTGCTGGTGTAAACAATAGGAAAATATGAGCAGTCCTTCCTCCGGTGTCGTCACGCTACTTCCTGTAGGGGCAAGGCTTTTTTTTTATCAGATACCAAAAGTTGCGATCTTTATCGTCTTTGTTCTCTACTAAATCCTTTCAGCAAAAATATGGCAATATCGCGAAATTATCAAATATGACACATAGAATGGATCTGCTATCCCCGTTTAAATAAAATAAATTAATTTCAGTAGGCCTTTAATCTTTTTCTTAAGCATTATAGCAACACCAGATCTTTTAGAGGACAGTCCAACACCAACTATCTCACCAACCCATCCTTTTTTCAGATATTTTAAATGTTCAGCTTTCAAATGGGTTTCCTGTAGAAAGGCAACATCAGTAGAAAGATTGTTTAGATGCTTCAGAATGTTTCTTTGTTCCACCTGTTCATTTGCACCTTTTACATTCCAAGATATCATTCTCAAACATTTTCTAGTCATTGCAATATCTTATGTTTGTGTTGACTGCTTTTCTTCCTTATGTGACAAAAATGATCAAACATAACATTTAGTAAATGTGTCCTCTCAAGTATGTTTTAACTGGGTTATTTTTTCTTATCAATCCCCTTACCTCCCCTCTCCCATTGCTCTTTACCACAACATTTAATAATTTAAATAGCAAAACAAACATTCTTAAAGAAAGTAAAATAAATTAGAGAAAAAAAAATTTGATAAGGGAAACAAAGTCATAAGAAAAGGAAGGAGAAAGCTAACAAGTAAAACAGTAGAAGAGAGAAAAAACTAAGAGATTACCAAAAAAATAAAACTAAGCAAATATCACCAATCAATCAAGTAGTGGTATAAAAAGGAAAAACAGAACCAGGCCAGTAACACATCCCCCAAAAAACGTTTGGACAGAAATGAAGAAAAAAGGACAACTTTTAACTTTATGCCAGACCAAAAGTCGTGTTTGCACCTGAAATAACTTCATTGAAGTTTCTGGTGGTGTTAAACGTTTCCATGACTACCTGTGTATTAGGGATGTCCCGATCCGATATTTGGATCGGATCGGCCGCTGATATTGACCAAAAAATGCGTATCGGCAAGGCATGGGAAAATGCCGATCCAGATCCAGTTTTTTTTTAATTCCGGTCAGTGTTTTCCAACGCACAGTTTTAAATAATACATTCTACTTTTCTGCATTCCGTTCCGCATTTTCCAGCACACCTTCAACACAGTCGAGTATACGTTCTCACGCAGTTGCCTTTAGCTGCTGGCATTACACGACAGGCTCTTCCCACTCCTTCTTGTGTCTGCTTCTCACAGACAGGAAGCGCACCTTCTTACACACGTCACATACTGTCACGTCATACGTCACATACTGTCACGTCATACGTCACATACGTATACGCACTCTCCCAGCAGAGAGGTAGCAGCATGGCTAACGTCAGCTGTGATGCTAGCGTAGCCGTGTGAGCGGTAATAATGAAGGAAGAATTAATTAATTCCCAAGAAAAACAGCAGGGGGTCCATCGTCTGGCGGTGGTTTGGCTTCAAGTGGGAATATGTCGAACAGACAACCGTAATTTGTCAAGTGTGGGGCAAAAGCGTTGCTATAAAAAGTAGCATTACTGCTAATATGTAGCATCATTTGAAAAGTCCCCTGCTAGAAAATGAAGAGTGTTTGAAACTCCGCACGTCAACATCTCCATTGTGTATTATTCAAACTCACCTAATTCAGCTGGCTAGTTGTTATCAAGAGTACTAAAACCCTTTTCAACATGAATCTGACAACTAAGTAGGCTAAATAACTTTACATTTTAATACATGCTCGGATAAGGCCAGTATCGGCCAGTATCGGTATCGGATCGGAAGTGCAAAAACAACATCGGTATCGGATCGGAAGTGCAAAAACCTGGATCGGGACATCCCTACTGTGTATGCATGACGTCATCATCCCGCGCCATTGTTTTGGTGCGGTTGCAATATGTTCTTTTCAGTCCGTTTGGATTATATCAACACCGCCACTCAACCAAATCAAATCAAATCAAATCAACTTTATTTATAAAGCACATTTAAAATGTACCACAGGGGTAGCCAAAGTGCGGTACAATGGGCAGGTTAAAAGATAATACGAGAACCGAGCAAACACAACACAACACAACACAAACAGAACACGATAAAAAATAAATAAATAAAATAAATAAAACATAAAAACATAAAAACAGGTTCACAGCAGGTGTATTATGGGGCGCCATTGCAGGATGGATATCACTCAGTGTTAAAAGCCATGGAATAAAAGTATGTTTTTAAGAGAGATTTAAAAACAGGAAGAGAGGAGGCTTGTCTAACACTCAGAGGTAGGTCGTTCCAGAGCTTGGGAGCAGCAGCGGCGAAAGCTCTGTCACCTCTAAGCTTCAGCCTTGTGTCTGGGACCGTCAGTAGCAGCTGATCGGCTGATCTTAGGGATCGGGTGGGGCAGTAAGGCTGAAGGAGGTCGGAGAGATATGTTGGCGCGAGGTTGTTCAGACATTTAAAAACAAATAAAAGGAGTTTAAAATTGATTCGGTAAGTGAAGGGACGCTAATATAGGGGTGATGTGCTCACGTCTGCGGGTCTGTGTTAGCAGACGAGCAGCAGAGTTCTGCACGAGCTGCAGGCGGGCGAGGGAGGCCTGGTTAATGCCTACATACAGGGCATTGCAGTAGTCAAGACGAGTCGAGATAAAGGCAGTATGTCATTCTGGCATTTCTAAAAAGCGTACCTTCGATGTAAAGTTTGTCCAGAATTAGACGGGTTCGTTTGTTGTTCTTTTTAGCCTCATTCATTATTGGATACAACGGCCGTCTTCTCTTGAGTATCTCGGCTGGAAACTGCTCACGAATGGAGAAGGTCGTTGCCTTGAGTTCTTTTCCACGCTCCATTACCATGGATTTACTCTTTGGGTCAACTAACTGTGCAACAATTGGGCGACATATCTTCTCTCCCCCAGAATGTCGTTTTTTCCCAATACGATGAATTCGTCCAAAGCCGATGTTCCTCGCTGTTGCGCCGTCCATCTTAAACTGGGATGTTAAAACAGTTTGGACCAACTCCTCTGTTTGGTGGTAAGTTTCCCACTTTTCCTCGGGAACTCCGTGAATGATGACATTGTTTCGCATACTCCTACATCGTTTGTAGATCCAAAATATCTTATAAAACTGAGATAATTGTTTTTGGTGCTAAAAAAGAAAGGTTTAAAGTCATCCAACACCTTCAATCACTGTCCCTGAAAACCTCAAATAAAGCCAGAAATCTTGGGGTTATTTTAGATTTTTATTTACATTTCGACAGTCACATCAAATCAGGAACAAAATCGGCCTACTATCACCTCAAAAATTTAACAAGACTTAGAGGGCTCATGTCAGCTCAAGATTTAGATAAACGTGTACATGCCTTTATTACCAGTAGGCTAGACTATTGTAATGGTCTCTTTGCAGGTCTTCCCAAAAAAACTGTCAGGCAGCTACAGCTTGTTCAGAACGCTGCTGCTAGAGTTCTAACAAAGACCAAAAAATGTGAGCACATTACACCAATTCTTAAAGGCCTACTGAAACCCACTACTACCAACCACACAGTCTGATAGTTTATATATCAATGATGAAATTATGGTTAATTTTACCATTTTTACCATTTTTTAAATTGAAATCGAGGGGTATACTGACAAAAAAAAGCCCAATGGCCCACACCAAAAATATTAAAACCAATATTGTCATGGATAATGAAGCCTAACAAGGTAACCAAGAGATGAGAAACAAATTGGATGATAGATAATTGTTTTTAGTGTATTTTACAGCTGATTTAAGACATGGGTCAAAACCGACCCGTTAACATAAGAGATGGTAACAGAAAGCTAACACAAGAGGAAGGTTAAAAAGGTCAATAACTCATAACATTGATTTTAATTCATTATTTTTTGAGCAATGACACTTAAAAAAAAAAAAAATGCCACTAAAATTATTGGGGATCCAAAAGGGTACAGCTCAGTAAAATTTAAAAAAATAAATCCAACATTTTTTTTAACTTTTACCACAATAGTCTCAAGATCAACTTCAGATCTATCCGTCAATTATAAGTTTCATTGTTGTTTTTGTTTTTTGTTTGTTCGTTTTAGGCCCTTCTTTAAAAAACTTTGTTTTTTAAATGGCAATCAAAAAATATGCAACATATTCCCCCCAAAATATCTCAAAGTGGAATATTTAATGTGAAGTAAATGGAGCCTTGAATAGGTCAATAATTCATTATGACATTAAAGGCCTACTGAAAGCCACTACTACCGACCACGCAGTCTGATAGTTTACAAATCAATGATGAAATCTTAACATTGCAACACATGCCAATACGGCCGGGTTAACTTATAAAGTGCAATTTTAAATTTCCCGGGAAACTTCCGGCTGAAAACGTCTATGTATGATGACTTATGCGCGTGACGTCAAGGGTTGAAGCGGAAGTATTGGGACAAAATTGTATCCAATACAAAAAGCTCTGTTTTCATTGCAAAATTCCACAGTATTCTGGACATCTGTGTTGGTGAATCTTTTGCAATTTGTTTAATGAACAATGGAGACAGCAAAGAAGAAAGCTGTAGGTGGGATCAGTGTATTAGCGGCTGGCTGCAGCAACACAACCAGGAGGACTTTGAGTTGGATAGCAGACGCGCTACCGTGAGTACAGCTTTGGCTTCCAAACATTTGATCGCTTGCCCGTACATGCGTGGCGCTATGTGCATGTCACGTACGTAACTTTGGGGAAATATATGTTTCTTGCTGACTCTGATGGCGGCCGGGGTGTTGTCGAAAGCTACAACGCCCGCCGCCGCGCCACTGTCCTCACCTTGACTTCCTCCGTCTCCGGGCCGCCGACCGCACCGATCATCGTGCTGAAGTCGTTCGTCGCGCCGTCGATCGCTGGAACGCAGGTGAGCACGGGTGTTGATGAGCAGATGAGAGCTGGCGTAGGTGGAGAGCTAATGTTTTTAGCATAGCTCTGTCGAGGTCCCGTAGCTAAGTTAGCTTCAATGGCGTCGTTAGCAACAGCATTGCTAGGCTTCGCCAGGTGATACAGCATTAACTGTGTGGTTACAGGTCCAGGATTTAATAGTAATAGTAGTATTGTTAATATTTTGTCTATCCTTCCAGTCAGGGGCTTATTTTGTCTGTTTCTATATGCAGTTAAAGGCCTACTGAAATGAATTTTTTTTATTTAAACGGGGATAGCAGATCTATTCTATGTGTCATACTTGATCATTTCGCGATATTGCCATATTTTTGCTGAAAGGATTTAGTATAGAACAACGACCATAAAGATTGCAACTTTTGGTATCTGATAAAAAAAAGGCTTGCACCTACCGGAAGTAGCGTGACGTAGTCAGTTGAACATATACGCAAAGTTCCCTATTGTTTACAATGATGGCCGCATGAAGTGAGAGAGATTCGGACCGAGAAAGCGACAATTTCCCCATTAATTTGAGCGAGGATGAAAGATTTGTGGATGAGTAAAGTGCAAGTGAAGGACTAGTGGGGAGTTGAAGCTATTCAGATAGGGAAGATGCTGTGAGAGCCGGGGGTGACCTGATATTCAGCTGGGAATGACTACAACAGTAAATAAACACAAGACATATATATACTCTGTTAGCCACAACACAACCAGGCTTATATTTAATATGCCACAAATTAATCCTGCATAAAAACACCTGCGTGTTTGTTATGCTAGCTCCTAGCTCCTCTGCTAGCTCCTAGCTCCATAGAACACGCCAATACAATTCAAACACCTGATCAACACACACAATCACTCAGCCCAAAAGACCGTTTACCTAACCCAAGGTTCATAAAGCTTATATATTTTTAAAAAGTTACGTACGTGACGCGCACATACGGTCAAGTTATCGAATGTTTAGCAGCCAAGGCTGCATACTCACGGTACCTGATATTCAGCTGGGAATGACTACAACAGTAAATCAACACAAGACATATATATACTCTATTAGCCACAACACAACCAGGCTTATATTTAATATGCCACAAATTAATCCTGCATAACAACACCTGCGTGTTTGTTATGCTAGCTCCTAGCTCCTCTGCTAGCTCCTAGCTCCATAGAACACGCCAATACAATTCAAACACCTGATCAACACACACAATCACTCAGCCCAAAAGACCGTTCACCTAACCCAAGGTTCATAAAGCTTATATATTTTTAAAAAGTTACGTACGTGACGCGCACGTACGGTACGGTACGTGTTATGCTAGCTCCTAGCTCCTCTGCTAGCTCCTAGCTCCATAGAACACGCCAATACAATTCAAACACATGATCAACACACACAATCACTCAGCCCAAAAGACCGTTCACCTAACCCAAGGTTCATAAAGCTTATATATTTTAAAAAAGTTACGTACATACGCAAAAAAAAGCCAAAGCTGCATACTCACAGTAGCACGTCTGCGTCTTTGTCATCCAAATCAAAGTAATCCTGGTAAGAGTCTGTGTTGTCCCAGTTCTCTACAGGCGTCTGTGTATCCAAGTCAAATGTCCTCCTGGTTAGAGTCTCTGTTATCCGAGTTCTTCCATCTTGACTGCATCTTTCGGGAATGTAAACAAAGAAGCGCCGGCTGTGTACTGTTGTGGCTGACTAAGTTCGAAAAATACGTCCATTTCGCACCGACAACTTTCTTCTTTGCTTGCTCAGCTTCCTTCTTCATAATGCAATGAACATGATTGAAACAGATTCACGAACACAGATGTCCAGAATACTGTGGAATTATGAAATGAAAACAGAGCTTTTTCGTATTGGCTTCAATGTGGAAGGCATACCCGTGTTCGCCGGTCTACGTCACGCGCATACGTCATCCTCAGAGGCGTTTCGAACCGGAAGTTTAGCGGCAAATTTAAAATGTCACTTTATAAGTTAACCCGGCCGTATTGGCATGTGTTATAATGTTAAGATTTCATCATTGATATATAAACTATCAGACTGCGTGGTCGGTAGTAGTGGCTTTCAGTAGGCCTTTAAGCACGATGCTATCACATTAGCTCCGTAGCTAAAGTGCTCCGCCGATGTATTGTCGTGGAGATAAAAGTCACTGTGAATGTCCATTTCGCGTTCTCGACTCTCATTTTCAAGAGGATATAGTATCCGAGGTGGTTTAAAATACAAATCTGTGATCCACAATAGAAGAAGGAGAGAGTGTGGAATCCAATGAGCCAGCTTGTACCTAAGTTACGGTCAGAGCGAAAAAAGATACGTCCTGCACTGCACTCTAATCCTTCACTCTCACGTGCCTCATCCACAAATCTTTCATCCTGGCTCAAATTAATGGGGTAATCGTCGCTTTCTCGGTCTGAATCGCTCTCGCTGCTGGTGTAAACAATGGGGAAATGTGAGCAGCCTTTCAACCTGCGACGTCACGCTACTTCCGGTACAGGCAAGGCTTTTTTTTATCAGCGACCAAAACTTTATCGTTGATGTTCTCTACTAAATCCTTTCAGCAAAAATATGGCAATATCGCCAAATGATCAAGTATGACACATAGAATGGATCTGCTATCCCTGTTTAAATAAGAACATTTCATTTCAGTAGGCCTTTAAATCCTTACATTGGCTCCCTGTACATCAGAGTATTGATTTGAAAATCCTCCTGCTCACATATAAATCACTACATGGTCTAGGGCCCAAGTATATCACTGATATGCTCCCACTATATAAGCCAGACCTGGGCATTCTGCGGCCCGCGGGCCGCATCCGGCCCTTTGTGCGTCCCTGTCCGGCCCGCGTGAGGCCAATTATAAATTACAAAATACATTTTAAAAAGTATCTATGTCGAGTGTGCAATACAACGGTGCTGCTTTTGTTTTGAAAATCGTTATTTGTATTACTTCCGTGTGGACGTATGCGTGTGCGTGATTGTGAGTGAATGTGAACAGCTGCAATCATTAATTACAAAATAAAGTTGAAAAAACATCTATGTCGTGCGTGCAATACAACTGTGCTGCTTTTATTTTGAAAAGTATTATTTATGGGCGTGTGTCCGTGTGTAACCTGCGAGTGAAGGTGCACATGCAGCGACAAGTGATGCACGGTTTACACCCGAGACGCTAAAAAGAGAAAAGTTGATGAAGAATGGCGTGTTTCCAACAAGACATGGACTGCCAAGCAACGTTCCCTCTAAGGTGCGTGCCTGCGCAATTGCGCACTGCTCAAGCGTCTGCTGCGCGCAGCAAATATATGCCGCGCACCAAATCAAATCCCATCTGAATTCTAAACAAAATAAACACATTTATTCTATGTAATTTTGCAATGCAACTTTGAGTGACAGTGACAACAAGCGGCCCTAACGGTGTTCGTCAACACCGTTCAATTGAACACCGTTCAATTATTGTAACGTCTATCCAGATGCTTCGAGGCCAGGAATTATATCGATCACTTTATTGAGCAAAACTGTTTGTATTCGGCCAGAACCACACCAAAAACATAAGTAAAACACTTCTATCTCGAAAAACTAGTCATTTTCTGCCGTACAAACCAGGCCAAAACCAACTTGTCATCTGTCACCAACACGCATAGCACTAAACCACTGGTGCGTTTATGGCCACACAAAAAGTCGGACAACTCAAACACCACACAAAGTTACACTATGACTCCTCGGTCATACGTGTGCTTATTTTACTGTCATTTATTATTAATGTTAATTTATTTATATTAGTCATGGAATGCTGTTACACACACTATGTTGAAGTATTACTATTATTATTAATTATTATTATTTATCTTACGGTATATATCAAAAATAATATTGAGCAAAATTTAATTGAAATATTGTCGATGTGGCCCTCCAGCAGTGCTCGGGTTGCTCATGCAGCCCCCGGTAAAAATTAATTGCCCACCCCTGATATAAGCCCTCTAGATCAGTGGTCCCCAACCTTTTTGTTGCTGCGGATCGGTCAACGCTTGATAAATTGTCCCGCGGCCCGGCGAGGGGGGGAAGTTGGGGGGGGGGGGGGGGGGGGTGTGTACTCATATGGACCTTTATTAGCACATTGCGCCAACAACATAACATGAGTATAACATCAACGTCTCTGGTAACTTCCTCTCTGCTCATTACATAAATAAAAAAATCACGTGGAAAAATATATACATGACAAGAATTAGCAAATCCACACTACTTTCATTATGAATGTTATTTTTCAACAGCTGAAATAAAGTTGTCAGTTTGAACCGTCGGATAAGCCTCCTGCATGTTTGTGTGCCCGAGTCGACTCACAAGCTCCTCCTCTCCCTCACCTCCCTCTGCCCAAACGCGCTCTGATTCTCGTTGCTATGGTAACGTTTACATGTCTTCAAAATAAGATGCAGATACAACATTAAAAACAAATATAAAGTGCATGAGATTTTTAACTCACCGTAACGCTAAATCAATGGGAGCCCTGAGCTTGTTTCTCTGCAACGAGACGGTCCCAACTGGGGGTAATGGGAGACAAAGACACCCGAAGTGTGTTGCTTATGTCCAGGCTGCTACGTTGTTTTGTTTTGGTGGCTGTCACTGCAGAAAATCCCGCTTCACACAGATAGGATGTTGGAAATGTCAACAGTGTTCTCAGTGCTGTGGTGGCGATCTCGGGGTATTCTGCCATGACTTTAATCCAGAAAACAGGCAGAGTTTTTGTCTGAAATACACTTTTAAGGCTGCCGTCATTTGCGATCTCCAGCATTTGATCTTCTTCTTGCACAGACATGCTGGATTCATCTGCTTTGTTGACAAATGGCTCGTGGATCCATTCCTTGGCAGTTCGTGGGTCTTTTGAAGTTGGGAAGTAGCGCTCAAACTTTTTTAAAAAGCACAGGACGGCGTGGCGCAGTTGGGAGAGTGGCCGTGCCAGCAACCTGAGGGTTCCTGGTTCAATCCCCACCTTCTACCAACCTCGTCACGTCCGTTGTGTCCTTGAGCAAGACACTTCACCCTTGCTCCTGATGGGTCGTGGTTAGGGCCTTGCATGGCAGCTCCCGCCATCAGTGTGTGAATGTGTGTGTGAATGGGTGAATGTGGAAATAGTGTCAAAGCGCTTTGAGTACCGGTACCTTGAAGGTAGAAAAGCGCTATATAAGTATAACCCATTTACCATTTACCATTTACAGTCAGGTGATCGTGCAGCAGCTTGGTGAATGAAGGCGCAGGCTCAGTCTCACGCAAAAACCCCGCCAATGTTTGAAACATGTCCAGGTTTTTTGGGTTGGTGCACTAATTGTAAGTGTATCTTGTGTTATTTATGTTGATTTAATTATTTTAAAAAAAAAATTAATTTTAAAAAAATTAATAAAAAATTCTTCTGTGGCCCGGTACCAATCGAGCCCGGTGGTTGGGGACCACTGCTCTAGATCACTAAGATCTTCTGAGACCAATCTGTTAGCGGGAGAGCATCATTCAGTCACTATGCAACCAATAGCTGGAATAAACTTCCTGAAGATGTCAGACTTTCCCCAACTCTGACTACTTTTAAAACTAGACTGAAGACTTTTATGTTCACCTTAGCTTTCAGCTAAATCTTTTAATCTTTTAACTTTTAACGTCCGCACTGTTTTTATTTTTATTGTCAGCATTTTAGTTTTGCTTAGGGATGGCGTGGCGAAGTTGGTAGAGTGGCTGTGCCAGCAATCGGAGTGTTGCTGGTTACTGGGGTTCAATTCCCACCTTCTACCTTCCTAGTCACGTCCGTTGTGTCCTTGGGCAAGACACTTCACCCTTTGCCTCTGATGGCTGCTGGTTAGCGCCTTGCATGGCAGCTCCCGCCATCAGTGTGTGAATGTGTGTGTGAATGGGTGAATGTGGAAATACTGTCAAAGCGCTTTGAATACCTTGAAGGTAGAAAAGCGCTATACAAGTATAACCCATTTATTTATTTTATTTTCTTTCATTTCACTTTGTCTGTGAAGCACTTTGAGTCTGCCTTGTGTATGAAAAGTGCTATACAAATAAAGTTGCCTAGCCTTGCCTTGCCTTCCGTGACTTTTATATTTGTATTTTGGATGTCAAAAGTTTGCTGTCTGAGGCTGTTCACTTCTGCTCGTAGCGTAGCATTTTCCTGCTTGAGCACGTCCACAAGTGCACTTTGAAAGTCCATAGATTGTTTGAGCTCCTCCACATCCTCGCATAGTTTCTTCAATAAGTCCAGGTTTTGTCATTTCTCATTGATTTTTGCAATGGAGCTTCTGATATCTTTTAAGTCCTTCGTAATATCTTCAGACTCACTTGAGTGACTCAGCTGGCGTCTCCCACACTTCTTTGTCGTCGTGTTATAATAGTATCAATCAATATATGATTCCAAATCTGAAATAGATTCTTCAGCGTGGGATTCCAGCCTTGTATTTATTTAGAAGCACATAGTTTCAGGCGTCTAATCGGCTCATTTTGGGATGATTTGGCCCAGCTCTCGTCTCAGAGACTTCTGATTACAGCCATCTTGTCAATACGTACGCCTGAAGAACACGCACACACAAGGTCAAAAGGACAACTTTTTGAATTTTTAAACAAACTTCAATTCTTTCTCAGGATTACAGTAAAAACAAAAGTAACAATAATAACAAGAAGAATATCAAAAACAAACAAACAAGAATCATGTTAATAAATAATATTGTTTTCTTTTTCTTTAAAGATGACCTAAGATTATTGTGATCTACTTCCTTGGTGTCTAGACCATGGGTCACCAACCTTTTTGAAACCAAGAGCTACTTCTTGGGTACTGATTAATGCGAAGGGCTACCAGTTTGATACACACTTAAATAAATTGCCAGAAATAGCCAATTTGCTCAATTTACCTTTAACTCTATATTATTATTAATAATTAATGATATTTACACCTAATTTAACGGTTTAAAAAAGGAGAAAACACGAAAAAAATGACATTTAAATTTTGAAACATAGTTTATTTTCAATTTCGACTCTTTAAAATTCAAAATTCAACTGAAAAAAAGAAGAGAAAAACTAGCTAATTGGAATCTTTTTGAAAAAATTAAAAAAAGAATTTATGGAACATCATTAGTAATTTTTCCTGATTAAGATTAATTTTACAATTTTGATGACATGTTTTAAATAGGTTAAAATCCAATCTACACTTTGTTAGAATATACAACAAATTGGACCAGGCTATATTTCTAACAAAGACAAATCATTATTTCTTCTAGATTTTCCAGAACAAAAATTTTAAAAGAAATTCAAAAGACTTTGAAATAAGATTTAAATTTGATTCTACAGATTTTCTAGATTTGCCAGAATATTTTTTTTGAATTTTAATCATAATAAGTTTGAAGAAATATTTCACAAATATTCTTTGTCGAAAAGACAGAAGCTAAAATGAACAATTGAATTAAAATTTGTTTATTATTCTTTACAATAAAAACAATTAATTTACTTGAAAATTGATTTAAATTGTCAGGAAAGAAGAGGATGGAATTTAAAAGGCAAAAAGGTATATGTGTTTAAAAATCCTAAAATCATTTTTAAGGTTGTATTTTTTCTCTAAAATTGTCTTTCTGAAAGTTATAAGAAGCAAAGTAAAAAAATTAATGAATTTATTTAAACAAGTGAAGACCAAGTCTTTAAAATATTTTCTTGGATTTTCAAATTCTATTTGAGTTTTGTCTCTCTTAGAATTAAAAATGTAGAGCAAAGCGAGACCAGCTTGCTAGTAAATAAATACAATTTAAAAAATAGAGGCAGCTTACTGGTAAGTGCTGCTATTTGAGCTATTTTTTAGAACAGGCCAGCGGGCTACTCATCTGGTCCTTATGGGCTACCTGGTGCCCGCGGGCACCGCGTTGGTGACCCCTGGTCTAGACCCTCGCAAGCGCCCCCTAGGGGCCAACAAAAAACATGCATCTGTCACCTCTGGTCCATTTGGACTGCAGCAGTACTCAGTTGTAATACACTTTTCCACCACTGGTGGCATTAATGACCACATATCAAACAATCAGAAGAAGTCTGGAGCTGAAGTCATCGAGAAAGTTCTGAAGCGCAAAAATGATGACTAAAGTGTAGAAGCTGTATTTTCAATAGTAGTAAATAGCAATAGTAATAGTAATAGTAATAGTAATAGAAATAATAGTAATAGTAATAATAATAGTAGTAGTAGTAGTAGTAGTAGTAGTAATGATATTATCAGTAGTAATAATGGTAGTAATAGTGGTAGTAATAGTAATGGTAGTAATAGTAGTCATAGGCGGCGTGGCGAAGTTGGTAGAGTGGCCGTGCCAGCAATCGGAGGGTTGCTGGTTACTGGGGTTCAATCCCCACCTTCTACCATCCTAGTCACGTCCGTTGTGTCCTTGGGCAAGACACTTCACCCTTGCTCCTGATGGCTGCTGGTTAGCGCCTTGCATGGCAGCTCCCGCCATCAGTGTGTGAATGTCTGTGTGAATGGGTGAATGTGGAAATACTGTCAAAGCGCTTTGAGTACCTTGAAGGTAGAAAAGCGCTATACAAGTATAACCTATTTATCATTTATTTATTTATTATTAATAGTAATAATAGTAATAGTGGTAGTAATAGTGGTAGTAATAATAATGGTAGTAATAGTAATATTAGCCATATTAATTGTTGTAATAGTAATATTAGTAATATTAGTAATATTAGTAATATTAGTAATAGTAGTAATAGTAGTAATAGTAGTAGTAGTAGTAGTAGTAGTAGTAGTGGTGCTATTGTTTGGAATGCTATGGATTTAAATCACAGCATCATAACATGAAAGGCTTCCATTGTTTACATTGTTTTGCTTCCATCGGTTTGTTTACATTGTTTTGCTTCCATTGTTTACATTGTTTTGCTTCCATTGTTTATATTGTTATTATTCCATTGTTTGGCTTCCATTGGTTTGTTTACATTGTTTACATTGTTTTACTTCCATTGTTTACATTGTTTTGCTTCCATTGTTTACATTGTTTTGCTTCCATTGGTTTGTTTACATTGTTTTTCTTCCATTGTTTACATCGTTTTGCTTCCTTTGTTTACATTGTTTTGCTTCCATTGGTTTGTATCATTGTTTACATTGTATTGCTTCCATTGTTTACATTGTTTTGCTTCCTTTGTTTAGATTTTTTTGCTTCCATTGTTTACATTGTTTTTCTTCCATTGTTTACATTGTTTTGCTTAAATTTTTTACATTGTTTTGCTTCCTATGTTTACGATGTTTTGCTTCCACTGTTTACATTGTTTTGCTACCATTGTTTACATTGTTTTGCTTCCTTTGTTTAAATTTTTTTTGCTTCCATTGTTTACATTGTTTTTCTTCCATTGTTTACATTGTTTTCTTCCATTGTTTACATTGTTTTGCTGCGGTTGTTTACATTTTTGTTCTTCCATTGTTTATATTGTTTTGCTTCCTTTGTTTACATCGTTTTTCTTCCTTTGTTTACAACGTTTTGCTTCCTTTGTTTACATCGTTTTTCTTCCTTTGTTTACATAATTTTTCTTCCATTGTTTACATCGTTTTGCTTCATTTGTTTACATTGTTTTGCTTCCATTGATTACATTGTTTTGCTTCTATTGTTTATATTGTTTTGCTTCCTTTGTTTACATCGTTTAGCTTCCTTTGTTTTGATTATTTTGCTTCCATTGTTTTGATTCCATTGGTTTGTTTCCATTGTTTCCATTGTTTATATTGTTTTGCTTCCATTGTTTATATTGTTTTTCTTCCATTGTTTACATTGTTTTGCTTCCATTGTTTTGTATCATTGTTTACATTGTTTTGCTCCCTTTGTTTAAATTTTTTTGCTTCCATTGTTTACATTCTTTTGCTTCCATTGTTTACATTGCTTTACTTATATTGTTTACATAGTTTGGCTTCCATTTGCTGCCATTGTTTAGATTTTTTTTCTTCCATTGTTTATATTGTTTTGCTTCCTTGGTTTACATCGTTTTGCTTCCTTTGTTTACATTGTTTTTCTTCCTTTGTTTACATCGTTTTTCTTCCTTTGTTTACATCTTTTTGCTTCATTTGTTTACGTTGTTTTGCTTCCATTGATTACATTGTTTTGCTTCCATTGTTTGTATTGTTTTGCTTCTTTTGTTAACATTGTTTATTTTCCTTTGTTTTGATTATTTAGCTTCCATTGTTTTGATTGTTTTGCTTCAATTGTTTACATTGTTTTGCTTCCATTGTTTGCATTGTTTTGCTTCCATTGTTTACATTGTTTTGCTTCGATTGGTTTGTTTACATTGTTTTGATTCCATTGGTTTGTTTACATTGTTTACATTGCTTTGCTTCCATTGTTTACATCATTTTGCTTCCTTTATTTACATTGTTTTGCATCCATTGGTTTGTATCCATTGTTTACATTGTTTTGCTTCCTTTGTTTACATTGTTTTGCTTCCATTGTTTACATTGTTTTTCTTCCATTGTTTACATTGTTTTGTTTCCATTGTTTCAATTGTTTTGCTTCCATTGTTTACATTGTTTTGCTTCCAATGTTTACATTGTTTTGCTTCCTTTGTTTACATTGTTTTGCTTCCATTGGTTTGTTTACATTGTTTACATTGTTTTGTTTCCATTGTTTACATCGTTTTGCTTCCTTTATGTACATTGTTTTGCTTCCATTTGTTTGTATCCATTGTTTACATTGCTTTGCTTCCTTTGTTTACATTGTTTTGCTTCCATTTTTTTGTATCCATTGTTTACATTGTTTTGCTTCATTTGTTTACATTGTTTTGCTTCCATTGTTTACGATGTTTTGCTTAAAATGTTTACATTGTTTTGCTCCCATTGTTTATATTGTTTTGCTTCCATTGTTTACATTGTTTTGCTTCCATTGTGTCATGATCCGTGGCCCGTATTAATTTTTGTTATGTTCTGTTAGTTTTGGCCTCCCCAAGTTCCTGTTTGTGCACCTCTGGGTTTGTTTTAGCTTCCATGGGGATTAATTGGGTTCACCTGCCTCTGGTTAGTGGTCGGCACGCTCAGCTGCTGTCAACCACTTTCTCGCCACGCTCAGTCTGGCTTCATTATTTGCTACATGCAACAGTTACTTTGGGTAAATTCTTTGTCTCCTATGTTTCTTGATTCCTGCGCTAAGTCTCGCCTTAGCTTTCCGTGCGATCGGCACGCTTTCCTTTTGCTTGTGGTCTGTTTTTGGTACGTGTTTGATTTTTGAGGAATAAATCATGTTCCTACCTGCACGCCTTGTCCGGAGTAGTCTGTCTGCATCCCAGGAGAACGAACCCCGCAGTAAGCTGTTTTGCTTCCTTTGTTTACATTGTTTAGCTTCCTTTGTTTTGATTATTTTACTTCCATTGTTTTGCTTCCATTGGTTTGTTTCCATTGTTTCCATATTTATATTGTTTTGCTTCCATTGTTTACATTGTTTTTGCTTCTATTGTTTACATTGTTTTGCTTCCATTGGTTTGTTTAAACTGTTTACATTGTTTTGCTTCCATTGTTTACATTTTTTTCTTCCATTGTTTACATTGTTTTCTTCCATTGTTTACATTGTTTTGCTTCGATTGGTTTGTTTACATTGTTTTGATTCCATTGGTTTGTTTACATTGTTTACATTGTTTTGCTTCCATTGTTTACATCATTTTGCTTCCTTTATTTACATTGTTTTGCATCCATTGGTTTGTATCCATTGTTTACATTTTTTTGCTTCCTTTGTTTACATTGTTTTGCTACCATTGGTTTGTATCCATTGTTTACATTGTTTTGCTTCCTTTGTTTACATTGTTTTGCTTCCATTGTTTACATTGTTTTGCTTCCATTGTTTACATTGTTTTGTTTCCATTGTTTACATTGTTTTGCTTCCATTATTTACATTGTTTTGCTTCCAATGTTTACATTGTCTTGCTTCCTTTGTTTACATTGTTTTGATTCCATTGGTTTGTTTACATTGTTTACATTGTTTTGCTTCCATTGTTTACATAGTTTTGCTTCCTTTATTTACATTGTTTTGCGTCCATTTGTTTGTATCCATTGTTTACATTGCTTTGCTTCCTTTGTATACATTGTTTTGCTTCCATTTTTTGTATCCATTGTTTACATTGTTTTTCTTCCTTTGTTTACATTGTTTTGCTTCCATTGTTTACATTGTTTTGCTTTCATTGTTTACATTATTTTGCTTTCATTGTTTACATTGTTTTGCTTCCATTGTGTCATGATCCGTGGCCCGTATTAAGTTTTGTTATGTTCTGTTAGTTTTGGCCTCCCTAAGTTCCTGTTTGTGCACCTCTGGGTTTGTTTTAGTTTCCATGGGGATTAATTGGGTTCACCTGCCTCTGGTTAGTGGTCGGCACGCTCAGCTGCTGTCAACCACTTGCTCGCCACGCTCAGTCTGGCTTCATCCTTTGCTACATGCAACAGTTACCTTGGGTAAATTCTTTGTCTCCTATGTTTCTTGATTCCTGCGCTAAGTCTCGCCTTAGCTTTCTGTGCGATCGGCACGCTTTCCTTTTGCTTGTGGTCTGTTTTTGGTACGTGTTTGATTTTTGAGGAATAAATCATGTTCCTACCTGCACGCCTTGTCCGGAGTAGTCCGTCTGCATCCCAGGAGAACGAACCCCGCGGTAAGCTGTTTTGCTTCCTTTGTTTACATTGTTTTGCTTCCATTGTTTACATTGTTTTGCTTCCATTGTTTCCATTGTTTTGTTTCCATTGTTTCCATTGTTTTGCTTCCATTATTTACATTGTTTTGCTTCCAATGTTTACATTGTTTTGCTTCCTTTGTTTACATTGTTTTGATTCCATTGGTTTGTTTACATTGTTTACATTGTTTTGCTTCCATTGTTTACATCGTTTTGCTTCCTTTATTTACATTGTTTTGCGTCCATTTGTTTGTATCCATTGTTTACATTGCTTTGCTTCCTTTGTTTACATTGTTTTGCTTCCATTTTTGTGTATCCATTGTTTACATTGTTTTTCTTCCTTTGTTTACATTGTTTTGCTTCCATTGTTTACATTGTTTTGCTTTCATTGTTTACATTGTTTTGTTTTCATTGTTTACATTGTTTTGCTTCCATTGTGTCATGATCCGTGGCCCGTATTAAGTTTTGTTATGTTCTGTTAGTTTTGGCCTCCCTAAGTTCCTGTTTGTGCACCTCTGGGTTTGTTTTAGTTTCCATGGGGATTAATTGGGTTCACCTGCCTCTGGTTAGTGGTCGGCACGCTCAGCTGCTGTCAACCACTTGCTCGCCACGCTCAGTCTGGCTTCATCATTTGCTACATGCAACAGTTATGTTGGGTAAATTCTTTGTCTCCTATGTTTCTTGATTCCTGCGCTAAGTCTTGCCTTAGCTTTCTGTGCGATCGGCACGCTTTCCTTTTGCTTGTGGTCTGTTTTTGGTAAGTGTTTGATTTTTGAGGAATAAATCATGTTCCTACCTGCACGCCTTGTCCGGAGTAGTCCGTCTGCATCCCAGGAGAACAAACCCCGCAGTAAGCTGTTTTGCTTCCTTTGTTTACATTGTTTAGCTTCCTTTGTTTTGATTATTTTACTTCCATTGTTTTGATTGTTTTGCTTCCATTGGTTTGTTTCCATTGTTTCCATTTTTTATATTGTTTTGCTTCCATTGTTTACATTGTTTTGCTTCTATTGTTTACATTGTTTTGCTTCCATTGGTTTGTTTCAATTGTTTACATTGTTTTGCTTCCATTGTTTACATTGTTTTCTTCCATTGTTTACATTGTTTTCTTCCATTGTTTACATTGTTTTGCTGCCATTGTTTACATTGTTTTCTTCCATTGTTTATATTGTTTTGCTTCCTTTGTTTACATAATTTTTCTTCATTTGTATACGTTGTTTTGCTTCCATTGATTACATTGTTTTGCTTCCATTTTTTATATTGTTTTGCTTCTTTTGTTTACATCGTTTTGTTCCTTTGTTTACATTGTTTAGCATCCTTTGTTTTGATTCATTTTCTTCCATTGTTTTGATTGTTTTGCTTCCATTGGTTTGTTTTCATTGTTTCCATTGTTTATATTGGTTTGCTTCCATAGTTTACATTGTTTTGCTTGCTTTGTTTCCATCAATTTGATTTCTTTGTTTACATTGTTTTGCTCCTTTGTTTTGATTAATTTGCTTCCATTGTTTTGATTGTTTTGCTTCCATTGGTTTGTTTCCATTGTTTCCAATGATTATATTGTTTTGCTTTCATTGTTTACATTGTTTTGCTTCCTTTGTTTACATCGTTTTTTCTTCCTTTGTTTACATAATTTTGCTTCCTTTGTTTTTGTTGTTTTGCTTCATTTGTTTACGTTGTTTTCTTCCATTGATTACATTGTTTTGCTTCCATTGTTAGTATTATTTTGCTTCTTTTGTTTACACTGTTTTGCTTCCTTTGTTTACATTGTTTTGCTTCCTTTGTTTAGATTGTTTAGCTTCCTTTGTTTTGATTATTTTGCTTCCATTGTTTTGATTGTTTTACTTATATTGTTTACTTTGTTTTGCTTCCATTGGTTTGTTTCAATTGTTTGCATTGTTTTGCTTCCATTGGTTTGTTTCAAACGTTTACATTGTTTTGCTGCTATTGTTTACATTGTTTTTATTCCATTGTTTTTATTGTTTTGCTTCCTTTGTTTACATTGTTTTGCTTCTTTTGTTTACATCGCTTTGCTTCCTTTGGTTTGTTTCAATTGTTTGCATTGTTTTGCTTCCATTTGTTTGTTTACATTGTTTCCATTGTTTATATTGTTTTTCTTTCATTGCTTACATTGTTTTACTTATATTGTTTACATTGTTTGGCTTCCATTGGTTTGTTTCAATAGTTTGCATTGTTTTGCTTCCATTGGTTTGTTTCAATTGTTTACATTGTTTTGCTTCCATTGTTTACATTGTTTTCTTTCATTGTTTACATTGTTTGTTGCCATTGTTTACATTGTTTTTCTTCCAGTGTTTTTATTGTTTTGCTTCCTTTGTTTACATTGTTTTGCTTCCTTTGTTTACATCGTTTTGCTTCCTTTGTTTACATTGTTTTGCTTCATTTGTTTACGTTGTTTTGCTTCCATTGATTACATTGTTTTGCTTTCATTGTTTATATTGTTTTGCTTCATTTGTTTACGTTGTTTTGCTTCTATTGATTACATTGTTTTGCTCTCATTGTTTATATTGTTTTGCTTCATTTGTTTACATTGTTTTGTTCATTTGTTTACATTGTTTTGTTCATTTGTTTACATTGTTTAGCATCCTTTGTTTTGATTAATTTGCTTCCATTGGTTTGTTTCCATTATTTCCATTGTTTATTGTGTTTTGCTTCCATAGTTTACATTGTTTTGCTTGCTTTGTTTACATAAATTTGCTTTCTTTGTTTACATTGGTTTGCTCCTTTGTTTTGATTAGATTGCTTCCATTGTTTTGATTGTTTTGCTTCCATTGGTTTGTTTCCTTGTTTCCAATTTCTATATTGTTTTGCTTACATTGTTTACATTGTTTTGCTTCCTTTGTTTACATCATTTTGCTTCCTTTGTTTACATTGTTTTGCTTAATTTGTTTACGCTGTTTTTCTTCAATTGATTACATTGTTTTTCTTCCATTGTTTATATTGTTTTGCTTCTTTTGTTTACATTGTTTTGCTTCCTTTGATTACATCATTTTGTTCCTTTGTTTACATTGTTTAGCTTCCTTTGTTTTGATTAATTTGCTTTCATTGTTTTAATTGTTTTGCTTCCATTGTTTTGTTTCCATTGTTTCCATTGTTTATATTGCTTTGCTTCCTTTGTTTACATCGATTTGCTTTATTTGTTTACATTGTTTTGCTTCCTTTGTTTTGATTAATTTGCTTCCATTGTTTTGATTGTTTTGCTTCCAATGGTTTGTTTCCATTGTTTATATTGTTTGGCTTCCATTTTTACATCAATTTGCTTCCTTTGTTTACATTGTTTTGCTTCTTTGTTTACATTGTTTTGATTCCATTGTTTATATTTCCTTAAACAACAAGTGCAAACATGACAAGCAGCTGTTAGCATCAGGCTAATGAAGCTAAAGTCAGGCTGAGGTTAACATGCTGGCCCAGTCTGCTGCAGTTTAGTAGCCCAGTGATTAGAGGCAGACTGCTGACTCCACACTGTTATTTAACCACTGAGAACGTTTTGCATCAGACGTTCAAAAACAATCTGAGACGTTTGTTTTCTATGGGCGACCTTCTGCCGTCACAAACTGTGCCAAATGTGAGCAGCAGCAGATTGAAAATTGAAGTATTGAAGAAAAGACTCCCTGCCAACTGTCATTCATTCACAAAATAACTTGAATAACTCAGGATTCTATTCTCACATGTTAGAAAAGAGCACTTGGAGGAGGACACACAGTCAGTTAGCTTGCAGGCTAGCTCCGCATAAACTTGTAACGCAAAAGCCATCATAACAACACACTTTATCAAGGAAATAAGTTCATAAACAAGACAACAAATAAAAAAAACATGAACTTTTAAATGTATTTCGTTTTTAACACTCTACTTTTTTATTTGAGATCTCATGCTAGCTGTAAATACTAGCACCATAATAACAACATTAGTAGACCTAAGTATTCATTAAGTACCACCATAATAACAACATTAGTAGACCTAAGTATTCATTAAGTACCACCATAATGGCAACATTAAATACAGTAGTGTAGTAGACCTAAGTATTAATTAAGTACCACCATAATGGCAACATTAAATATAGTAGTGTAGTAGTCCTAAGTATTAATTAAGTACCACCATAATGGCAACATTAAATATAGTAGTGCAGTAGACCTAAGTATTCATTAAGTACCACCATAATGACAACATTAAATACAGTAGTGTAGTAGACCTAAGTATTCATTAAGTACCACCATAATGGCAACATTAAACACAGTAGTGTAGTAGACCTAAGTATTCATTAAGTACCATCATAATGACAACATAAAATACAGTAGTGTAGTAGTCCTAAGTATTCATTAAGTACCACCATGGTGACAACATATATACTGTATATATATATATATATATATATATATATATATATATATATATATATATATATATATATATATATATATATATATATATATATATATATATATATATATATATATATATCGCACATTTTTATGAAAGTGTTGTTTAGTGTGGTTTCACTATACGGCACATGTTTATGACAATATTGTTTAGTGTGGTTTCACAATATGGCACATATATTTGACAGTGTAGTTTAGTGTGGTTTCACAATATGGCACATGTTTATGACAATGTTGTTTAGTGTGGTTTCACAATATGGCACATATTTATGACAAAGTTGTTTAGTGTGGTTTCACAATATGGCACCTGTTTTTGACAGTGTTGTTTAGTGTGGTTTCACTATATGGCACATGTTTATGACAGTGTTGTTTAGTGTGGTTTCACAATATGGCACATGTTTTTGACAGTGTTGTTTAGTGTGGTTTCACTATATGGCACATGGTTATGACAGTGTTGTTTAGTGTGGTTTCACAATATGGCTCATGTTTATGACAGTGTTGTTTAGTGTGGTTTCACTATATGGCACATGGTTATGACAGTGTTGTTTAGTGTGGTTTCACAATATGTCTCATGTTTACGACAGTGTTGTTTAGTGTGGTTTCACTAAATCGCACATATTTTTGACAGTGTTTTTTAGTGTGGTTTTACTATAAGGCACATCATTAAATCAAATCAAATCAATCAAATCAACTTTATTTATAAAGCACATTTAAAAATTACCACAAGGGTAGCCAAAGTGCTGTACAATGGGCAGGTTAAAATAATACGAGAAACGAGCAAACACAACACAACACAAACAGAACACGATAAAAAAATAAAAAAATAAAATATAAAAACATAAAAACAGGTTCACTGCAGGTGTATTATGGGGCGCCATTGCAGGATGGATATCACTCAGTGTTAAAAGCCATGGAATAAAAGTATGTTTTTAAGAGAGATTTAAAAACAGGAAGAGAGGAGGCTTGTCTAACACTCAGAGGTAGGTCGTTCCAGAGCTTGGGAGCAGCAGCGGCGAAAGCTCTGTCACCTCTAAGCTTCAGCCTTGTGTCTGGGACCGTCAGTAGCAGCTGATCGGCTGATCTTAGGGATCGGGTGGGGCAGTAAGGCTGAAGGAAGTCGGAGAGATATGTTGGCGCGAGGTTGTTTAGACATTTAAAAACAAATAAAAGGAGTTTAAAATTGATTCTGTAACGCACAGGGAGCCAGTGAAGGGCCGCTAATATAGGGGTGATGTGCACTTATGAAAGTGTTGTTTAGTGTGGTTTCCCAATACGGCACATATTTTTGACAGTGTTTTTTAGTGTGGTTTCACTATACGACAAATGTTTATGACAGTGTTGTTTAGTGTGGTTTCCCAGTATGGCACATATTTATGACAGTATAGTTTAGTGTGGTTTCAAAATATAGTACCTGTTTATGACAGTGTTGTTAAGTGTGGTTTCCCGATAATGCATATGTTTATGACAGTGTTGTTTAGTGTGGTTTTACAATATGGCACATGATTATGACTGTTGTTTATTGTGTTTTTTCTATAAGGCGCGTATTTATGAGAGTGTTGTTTTTGTGTGGTTTTACAATAAGAAACACATTTATGACAGTGTTGTTTAGTGTGTTTTTTCTATTTGGCACGTATTTATGACAATGATGTTTACTGTGGTTTCACAATATGGCACATGTTCATGACAGTGTTGTTAAGTGTGATTTCCCAATATGGCACATGTTTATGACAGTGTTGTTAAGTGTGATTTCCCAATATGGCACATATACATTATATATTTAGTGTGGTTTCACAATATGGTTCATGTTTATGACAGTGTTGTTTAGTTTTGTTCCCCAATATGACAAATGATTATGACAGTGTTGTTGTGTGTGGTTTCACATTATGACACATTTTTATGACAGTGTTGTTTAGTGTGGTTTCACTATATGGCACATGTTTATGACAATGTTGTTTAGTGTGGTTTTACAATATGGCACATGTTTTTGACAGTGTTGTTTAGTTTGGTTTCACTATATGGCACATGTTTATGACAGTGTTGTTTAGTTTGGTTTCACTATATGACAAATGTTTATGACAGTGTTGTTGTGTGTGGTTTCACAATATGTCACATATTTATGACAGTGTTGTTTAGTGTGGTTTCACTATTAGGCACATGTTTATGACAATGTTGTTTAGTGTGGTTTTACAATATGGCACATGTTTTTGACAGTGTTGTTTAGTTTGGTTTCACTATATGGCACATGTTTATGACAATGTTGTTTATTGTGGTTTCATAATATGGCACATATTTTTGACAGTGTTGTTGAGTGTGGTTTCACTATATGGCACATGTTTATGACAGTGTTGTTTAGTTTGGTTTCACAATATGGCTCATGTTTACGACAGTGTTGTTTAGTGTGGTTTCCCAATAACGCATATGTTTATGACAGTGTTGTTTAGTGTGGTTTTACAATATGGCACATGATTATGACTGTTGTTTATTGTGTTTTTTCTATAAGGCACGTATTTATGACAGTGTTGTTTTTGTGTGGTTTTACAATAAGAAACATATTTATGACAGTGTTGTTTAGTGTGTTTTTTCTATTTGGCACATATTTATGACAATGTTGTTTACTGTGGTTTCACAATATGGCACATGTTCATGACAGTGTTGTTAAGTGTGATTTCCCAATATGGCACATTTTTATGACAGTGTTGTTAAGTGTGATTTCCCAATATGGCACATATACATTATATATTTAGTGTGGTTTCACAATATGGTTCATGTTTATGACAGTGTTGTTTAGTTTTGTTTCCCAATATGACAAATGCTTATGACAGTGTTGTTGTGTGTGGTTTCACAATATGACACATAATTATGACAGTTTTGTTTAGTGTGGTTTCACTATATGGCACATGTTTATGACAATGTTGTTTAGTGTGGTTTTACAATATGGCACATGTTTTAGACAGTGTTGTTTAGTTTGGTTTCACTATATGGCACATGTTTATGACAGTGTTGTTTAGTTTGGTTTCACAATATGGCTCATGTTTACGACAGTGTTGTTTAGTTTGGTTTCACAATATGGCTCATGTTTACGACAGTGTTGTTTAGTTTGGTTTCACAATATGGCTCATGTTTACGACAGTGTTTTTTAGTGTGATTTTCCAAAATGGCACATATTTTTGACAGTGTTTTTTATTGTGGTTTCACTATACGACAAATGTTTATGACAGTGTTGTTTAGTGTGGTTTCCCAATATGGCATATGTTTATGACAGTGTTGTTATGTGTGGTTTCCCAATATGGCATATGTTTATGACAGTGTTGTTTACTGTGGTTTTACAATATGGCACATGATTATGACTGTTGTTTAGTGTGTTTTTTCTATAAGGCACATATTTATGACAGTGTTGTTTACTGTGGTTTTACAATATGGCACATGTTTATGACAGTGTTGTTTAGTGTGGTTTTACAATAAGAAACATATTTATGACATTGTGGTTTAGTGTGTTGTTTCTATATGGCACATATTTATGACAATGTTGTTTACTGTGGTTTCACAATATGGCACATGTTTTTTGACAGTGTTGTTTAGTGTGGTTTTACAATATTGCACATATTTATGACAGTGTTGTTAAGTGTGGTTTCACTATATGGCACATTTTTATGACAGTGTTGTTTAGTGTGGTTTCAGGTTATGGCACATATTTTTGACAGTGATGTTTAGTGTGGTTTCACTAAATGGTGCATGTTTATGACAGTATTGTTTAGTGTGGTTCCATTATATGGCACATGTTGATGACAAAGTTGTTTATTGTGGTTTCACTATATGGCACATGGTTATGACAGTGTTGTTTAGCGTGGTTTCACAATATGGCACATATTTATTATAGTGTTGTTTAGTGTGGTTTCACAATATGGCACATATTTATGACAGTTTTGTTTAGTGTGGTTTTACTATATGGCGGCACGTTCATGACAGTGTTGTCGAATGTGGTTTCCCAATATGGCACATGTTCATGACAGTGTTGTTAAGTGTGATTTCCCAATATGGCACATATATATTATATATTTAGTGTGGTTTCACAATATGGCTCATGTTTACGACAGTCTTGTTTAGTGTGGTTTCACTATATGGGACATGTTTATGACAGTGTTGTTTAGTTTGGTTTCCCAATATGACAAATGTTTATGACAGTGTTGTTGTGTGTAGTTTCACAATATGTCACATATGTATGACAGTGTTGTTTAGTGTGGTTTCACTATATGGCACATGTTTATGACAATGTTGTTTAGTGTGGTTTTACAATATGGCACATGTTTTTGACATTGTTGTTTAGTGTGGTTTCCCTTTATGGCACATGTTTATGACAATGTTGTTTAGTGGGGTTTCACAATATGGCACATATTTTTGACAGTGTTGTTGAGTGTGGTTTCACTATATGGCACATCATTATGACAATGTTGTTTAGTGTGGTTTCACAATATGGCACATGTTTTTGACAGTGTTGTTTCAATCAATCAATCAATGTTTATTTATATAGCCCTAAATCACAAGTGTCTCAAAGGGCTGCACAAGCCACAACGACATCCTCGGTACAGAGCCCACATACGGGCAAGGAAAAACTCACCCCAGTGGGATGTCGATGTGAATGACTATGAGAAACCTTGGAGAGGACCGCATATGTGGGTAACCCCCCCCCCCCTCCAGGGGAGACCGAAAGCTATGGATGTCGAGTGGGTCAGACATAATATTGTGAAAGTCCAGTCCATAGTGGATCCAACACATCAGCGAAAGTCCAGTCCATAGTGGGGCCAGCAGGAACCATCCTGAGCGGAGACGGGTCTGCAGCGTAGAGATGTCCCCAACCGATGCACAGGCTCGCGGTCCACCCCGGGTCCCGACTCTGGACAGCAAGCACTTCATCCATGGCCACCAGACCTGTGCAACTCCCCCTCCACAAGGGAGAGGGGAGAAGAGGAGAGGAGAAAAGAAAAGAAAACGGCAGATCAACTGGTTTAAAAAGGGGGTCTATTTAAAGGCTAGAGTATACAAATGAGTTTTAAGATGAGACTTAAATGCTTCTACTGAGGTAGCATCTCTAACTTTTACCGGAAGGGCATTCCATAGTACTGGAGCCCCAATAGAAAACGCTCTATAGCCCGCAGACTTTTTTTGGGCTCTGGGAATCACTAATAAGCCTGAGTTCTTTAAACGCAGATTTCTTGTCGGGACATATGGTACAATACAATTGGCAAGATAGGCAGGAGCTAGACCGTGTAGTATTTTATACGTAAGTAGTAAAACCTTAAAGTCGCATCTTAGGTGCACAGGAAGCCAGTGCAAGTGAGCCAGTATAGGCGTAATATGATCAACTTTTCTTGTTTTTGTCAAAAGTCTAGCAGCCGCATTTTGTACCATCTGTAATCTTTTAATGCTAGACATAGGGAGACCCCAAAATAATACGTTACAGTAATCGAGACTGTCATGATCCGTGGGCCGGATCATGTTTTTGTGTTTTCTGTTAGTTTTGGACTCCTTTTGTTATTGCTTGTGCACCTGTGAGTTTGTTTCGTCACCATGGTTACTTATTATTTTCACCTGCCACTTGTGTTCCCGACGCGCACCTGTTTGCCATCACTGACACTATTTAAACCTGCCTTTTTTGTTCACTCGTCCTGTTCTCCTTGTTTGCGGTAAGCAACAGTCACGTTTTTGTATGTCATGTTCCAGACTCTTGTGCTAAGTGTTGGCCTTAGCTTCCCGTGCGTTCGGCACGCTTTTCTTTTGTTTGTTTTCTGTCTTGTTGTATTGTATGATTTATAATTAATAAATCATCTCCTACCTTTACGTTTTCGTCCGGAGTTGTCCGTGTTGCATTGGAGGAACGATCCCGCACAAATATGCGACCCCCACGTGACAGAGACGAGACGTAACGAACACATGGATAATGATCTCAGCGTCGCTAGTGGACAAAATGGAACGAATTTTAGCGATATTACGGAGATGAAAGACGGCCGTTTTAGTAACACTCTTAATGTGTGACTCAAACGAGAGAGTTGTTTTAGTAACACTCTTAATGTGTGACTCAAACGAGAGAGTTGGGTGGAAGATAATACCCAGATTCTTTACCGAGTCGCCTTGTGTAATTGTTTGGTTGTCAAATGTTAAGGTGGTATTATTAAATATGTGTATAATTGTTTGGTTGTCAAATGTTAAGGTGGTATTATTAAATAGATGTCGGTGTTGAGCAGGACCAATAATCAGCATTTCCGTTTTCTTAGCATTGAGTTGCAAAAAGTTAGCGGACATCCATTGTTTAATTTCATTAAGACACGCCTCCAGCTGACTACAATCCGGCGTGTTGGTCAGCTTTAGGGGCATGTAGAGTTGGGTGTCATCAGCATAACAGTGAAAGCTAACACGTAAGATGTCACCTAGCGGCAGCATGTAAATACTAAAGAGTGCAGGGCCAAGAACCGAACCCTGGGGGACTCCACACGTTACCTTAACATAGTCCGAGGTCACATTGTTATGGGAGACACACTGCATCCTGTCAGTAAGATAAGAGTTAAACCAAGACAAGGCTAAGTCTGACATCCCAATACGCGTTTTGATACGCTCTAATAAAATATAATGATGGACGGTATGGAAAGCGGCGCTAAGATCAAGAAGCAGCAACATAGATGAAGCATCAGAATCCATCGTTAGCAATAGATCATTAGTCATTTTTGCGAGGGCTGTCTCCGTAGAGTGATTTACCCTGAAACCGGATTGAAAAGGTTCACAGAGATTGTTAGTCACTAAGTGTTCATTTAGCTGCTGTGCGACAATTTTTTCGAGGATTTTCGAGATAAACGGAAGGTGGGACACCGGCCGGTAGTTTACCATGAGGTCAGGATCGAGGTTAGGTCTTTTGAGTAGAGGATGAATAACCGCTTTTTTGAATGCTAGGAGAACAGTGCCAGAGGAAAGTGATACGTTTATAATATTTAAGTTTAGTGTGGTTTCACTATATGTCACATGTTTATGACAGTGTTGTTTAGTGTGGTTTTACTATATGGCACATCATTATGAAAGTGTTGTTTAGTGTGGTTTCACAATATGGCACATGTTTATGACAGTGTTGTTTAGTGTGGTTTTACTATATGGCACATCATTATGAAAGTGTTGTTTAGTGTGGTTTCACAATATGGCACATGTTTATGACAGTGTTGTTTAGTGTGGTTTACCAATACGGCACATATTTTTGACAGTGTTTTTTAGTGTGGTTTCACCATACGACAAATGTTTATGACAGTGTTGTTTAGTGTGGTTTCCCAATATGGCACATATTTATGACAGTATAGTTTAGTGTGGTTTCAAAATATGGCACATATTTATGACAGTGTTATTAAGTGTGGTTTCCCAATATGGCATATGTTTATGACAGTGTTGTTTAGTGTGGTTTTACAATATGCCACAGGACTATGACTGTTGTTTAGTGTGTTTTTTCTATAAGGCACATATTTATGACAGTGTTGTTTTGGTGTGGTTTTACAATAAGAAACATATTTATGACAGTGTTGTTTAGTATGTTTTTTCTATTTGGCACATTGTTATGACAATGTTGTTTACTGTGGTTTCACAATATGGCACATGTTTTTTGACAGTGTTGTTTAGTGTGGTTTTACAATATTGCACATATTTATGACAGTGTTGTTAAGTGTGGTTTCACTATATGGCACATTTTTATGACGGTATTGTTTGGTGTGGTTTCTCGTTATGGCACAAATTTTTGACAGTAATGTTTAGTGTGGTTATACTATATGGTGCATGTTTATGACAGTGTTGTTTAGTGTGGTTTCAGTATATGGCACATGCTGATGACAAAGTTGTTTATTGTGGTTTCACTATATGGCACATATTTATGACAGTGTTGTTTAGTGTGGTTTCACAATATGGCACATATTTATCATAGTGTTGTTTAGAGTGGTTTCCCAATATGGCACATATTTATGACAGTTTTGTTTAGTGTGGTTTCACAATATGGCTCATGTTTACGACTTTGTTGTTTAGTGTGGTTTTACTATATGGCGGCATGTTTATGACAGTGTTGTTAAATGTGGTTACCCAATATGGCACATGTACATGACAGTGTTGTTTAGTTTGGTTTCCCAATATGGCACATATATATTATATATTTAGTGTGGTTTCACAATATGGCTCATGTTTACGACAGTCTTGTTTAGTGTGGTTTCACTATATGGGACATGTTTATGACAGTGTTGTTTAGTTTGGTTTTCCAATATGACAAATGTTTATGACAGTGTTGTTGTGTGTGGTTTCACAATATGTCACATATTTATGACAGTGTTGTTTAGTGTGGTTTCACTATATGGCACATGTTTATGACAATGTTGTTTAGTGTGGTTTCACAATATGGCACATGTTTTTGACAGTATTGTTTAGTGTGGTTTCACAATATAGCACATATTTATGACTGTGTTGTTTAATGTGATTTCAACTCTATGGCACATGTTTATGACAGTGTTGTTTAGTGTGCTTTCACAATATGGCAAATTTTTTTGACCGTGTTGTTTAGTGTGGTTTCACTATACGGCACATGTTTATGACAGTGTTGTTTAGTGTGGTTTCACTATATGGCACATATTTTTGACAGTGTTTTTTAGTGTGGTTTTACTATACGGCACATCATTATGAAAGTGTTGTTTGGTGTGGTTTCACAATATGGCACATGTTTACGACAGTGTTGTTTAGTGTAGTTTCCCAATACGGCACATATTTTTGACAGTGTTGTTTAGTGTGGTTTCACTATACGACAAATGTTTATGACAGTGTTGTTTAGTGTGGTTTCCCAATATGGCACATATTTATGACAGTATAGTTTAGTGTGGTTTCAAAATATGGCATATGTTTATGACAGTGTTTTTTAGTGTGGTTTTACAATATGGCACATGATTATGACTGTTGTTTAGTGTGTTTTTTTATAAGGCACATATTTATGACATTGTTGTTTAGTGTGTTTTTTCTATGTGGCACATATTTATGACAATGTTGTTTACTGTGGTTTCACAATATGGCACATGTTTTTTGACAGTGTTGTTTAGTGTGGTTTTACAATATTGCACATATTTATGACAGTGGTGTTAAGTGTGGTTTCACTTTATGGCACATTTTTATGACAGTGTTGTTTAGTGTGGTTTCACGTTATGGCACATATTTTTGACAGTGATGTGTAGTGTGGTTTCACTATATGGTGCATGTTTATGACAGTGTTGTTTAGTGTGCTCTTACGTTATGGCACATGTTGATGACAAAGTTGTTTATTGTGGTTTCACTTTTTGGCACATATTTATGACAGTGTTGTTTAGTGTGGTTTCCCATTATGGCACATATTTATGACAGTTTTGTTTAGTGTGGTTTCACAATATGGCTCATGTTTACGACCGTGTTGTTTAGTGTGGTTTTACTATATGGTGTTATGTTTATGACAGTGTTGTTATTTGTGGTTTCCCAATATGGCACATGTTCATGATATTGTTGTTAAGTGTGATTTCCCAATATGGCACATATATATTATATAATTAGTGTGGTTTCACAATATGGCTCATGTTAACGACAATCTTGTTTAGTGTGGTTTCACTATATGGGACATATTTATGACAGTGTTGTTTAGTTTTGTTTCTCAATATGACAAATGTTTATGACAGTGTTGTTGTAACGACCGGGGCGCATGGTGATGCGGAGCTCGTTCTCCCAGGAATGCAGACGGGCTTCGGACACAGCGTGCAGGTAAGAAATTATTTATTTAAGTAAATAAATCGGACAGAACAAAGAAAAACGTGCTCATAGCACTTAAGGCAACAAACTAAATGGGCTAGCGTGGGAGCTAGCAAGCAAAATAGCCTAGCGTGGAAGCTAGCAGGTTTTTAGCAGGAAACAAAAGTCGTCAACTGTTGCAAATGGCAAATTAGGAAGCCAGACCAACTCACTGGCAAGACAGGCTTAAATAATGTCAGTGATAACTACCAGGTGCGCGTCCGGAAACACACGCGGCAGGTGAAAACAATTAGCAGCCATGGCAACAAACTCAGGTGCACAAACAGGCACTCAAGGCCTCGAAAACGTAAACAGAAATATGATCCGGGCAGCGGATCATAACAGTTGTTGTGTGTGGTTTCACATTACGTCACATATTTATGACAGTGTTGTTTAGTGTGGTTCACTATATGGCATATGTTTATGACAGTGTTGTTGTGTGTGGTTTCACAATATGTCACATATTTATGACAGTGTTGTTTAGTGTGGTTTCACTATATGGCATATGTTTATGACAGTGTTGTTGTGTGTGGTTTCACAATATGTCACATATTTATGACAGTGTTGTTTAGTGTGGTTTCACTATATGGCATATTTTATGACAGTGTTGTTTAGTGTGGTTTCACTATATGGCACATATTTACGACAGTATTGTTTACTGTGGTTTCACAATATGGCACATGTTTTTAACAGTGTTGTGTAGTGTGGTTTCATTATCTAGGACATATTTATGACAGTGATGTTTCGTGTGGTTTCTGTCAGGTTCAAACACTGATGATAAAATGGGTTATACTTGTATAGCGCTTTTCTACCTTCAAGGTACTCAAAGCGCTTTGACAGTATTTCCACATTCACCCATTCACACACACATTCACACACTGATGGCGGGAGCTGCCATGCAAGGCGCTAACCAGCAGCCATCAGAGGCAAAGGGTGAAGTGTCTTGCCCAAGGACACAACGGACGTGACTAGGAAGGTAGAAGGTGGGAATTGAACCCCAGTAACCAGCAACACTCCGATTGCTGGCACAGCCACTCTATCAACTTCGCCACGCCGTCCCTGATGACATCTATTACACAGACAAGAAGCAAGGAATCATGCAGAGACAAAGTTCAATTTGGCTCAATGAGGAGAGACGTATTGGGCTTTACTTCTTAGTTACAGATCCAACCTACGCTCCAAAGTCCAGCCCACGTGCCCTTGTATTTATTCGGGAGGTCCCTGGTTACATCACTGAGGCTGCTGCTGCTGCTGAAGGAAGGGGGGTAATTTCAGCAGCCCCAGTTTGACACAATATATGATTATGCAGAAATGCAAATGTGCTGACACTCTTGATATCACCCTGTCTCTGGTTTGTCTGCGTCACGGTACTCGATGTTCGGCCTTGGCAGTCAGCAGGCCGAGTCAGGACACAAACACTGATACTAAACGACTCGCATCTTTTGGATTGCCAGTTGTCCCTTTGCACAGATAGAAAAGTACAACTTCAGCACAATTGATAATAACTATAGCAACGGCCCTTAAAGGCCTACTGAAATGATTTTTATTTATTTAAACGGGGATAGCAGATCCATTCTATGTGTCATACTTGATCATTTTGCGATATTGCCATATTTTTGCTAAAAGGATTTAGTAGACAACATTGACGATAAAGTTCGCAACTTTTGGTCGCTGATAAAAGAAGCCTTGCCTGCCCTGGAAGTAGCGTGACGTCACAGGTTGAAGGGCTCCTCACATTTCCCCATTGTTTACACCAGCAGCGAGAGTGATTCGGACCGAGAAAGTGACGATTACCCCATTAATTTGAGCGAGGATGAAAGATTTGTGGATGAGGAACGTGAGAGTGAAGGACTAGAGTGCAGTGCAGGACGTATCTTTTTTCGCTCTGACCGTAACTTAGGTAAAAGGGCTAATTGGATTCCACACTTTCTCCTTTTTCTATTGTGGATCACGGATTTGTATTTTAAACCACCTCGGATACTATATCCTCTTGAAAATGAGAGTCGAGAATGCGAAATGGACATTCACAGTGACTTTTATCTCCACGACAATACATTGGTGAAGCCCTTTAGCTACGGAGCTAACGTTATAGCATCGTGCTTAAATGCAGATAGAAACAAAATAAATAAGCCCCTGACTGGAAGGATAGACAGAAGATCAACAATATTACTATCAGGAGACACCGAAGCAAACACTGGACCTGTAACTACACGGTTAATGCTGTGCCGCCTGTCGAAGCCTAGCAATGCTGTTGCTAACGACGCCATTGAAGCTAACTTAGCTACGGGACCTCGTCAGAGCTATGATAAAAACATTAGCACTCCACTTACGCTAGCCCTCATCTGCTCATCAACACCCGTGCTCACCTGCGTTCCAGCGATCGACGGCGCGACGAAGGACTTCACCCGATCATCGATGCGGTCGGCGGCTAGCGTCGGATAGCGCGTCTGCTATCCAAGTCAAAGTCCTCCTGGTTGTGTTGCTGCAGCCAGCCGCTAATACACCGATCCCACCTACAGCTTTCTTCTTTGCAGTCTCCATTGTTCATTAAACAAATTGCAAAAGATTTACCAACACAGATGTCCAGAAAACTGTGGAATTTTGCGATGAAAACAGAGCTGTTTGTATTGGGATACAATGTGTCCATATACTTTCGTTTCAACCATCGACGTCACGCGCAAACGTCATCATACATAGACGTTTTCAACCGGAAGTTTCCCGGGAAATTTAAAATTGCACTTTATAAGTTAACCCGGCCGTATTGGCATGTGTTGCAATGTTAAGATTTCATCATTGATATATAAACTATCAGACTGCGTGGTCGGTAGTAGTGGCTTACAGTAGGCCTTTAAGCATAAGATTTGTGTGATAATATATACATAATTATTCTAACTTCCCTCCTGTTTATCACATAACTTCCCCAGAATCTTCTTATCCCTTCTTGCAATTTTCAGTTAATAGTTCAATTCCCTAGGGCAAAGTTTTATTTACACTCTGAGTTCAACATCATCATTTTTTTTTTTTTCAATTGTTGTATATAGTCACCAGGGTCTGAAAACAGATCAGGTACACCGTCCACGTAGGTACCCTTGTCATCAGTTTCGTCTTCCTTGTCTTCTGTCAGAAAGTGCATCTGAACATCTGCTGGGCTAATCGCTGTGGTAATCAGACGGTTAAGCAGAGAACGCAGACAGGGAATTCAACAACATCCACACAACGTCAGTATTGCTGCAAACACAGCCAGAGATACTAGAATTGAGGATACCAAGGACTTGTATTTGCAGAACACATCCAACCATTCATCCCACATAGATGTACCTATGCCAGAGTGCTCTTTCATTTTACCATTGAGGGTGCACAGGCCTTCCAGCGCTTTGGCCAGGCTATCTTCTGCATCAGTGTAGTTTGGTATGAACGTGCAACACTGTTCACCCAATATTGCGCACACACCTCCTTTTTCCGCTAACATGTCCAACGCCATACGGTTATGAAAGGCCATAAGGGAGGTGGCGGCGAGTTGATCAGCGACGACTCCAAATCCGGCCTGTGTCCAATTTCCTAATCTCTGTACGTTGTAGTGGACGTAGTTTATTCTGTCAACATTCTTGTTAATCGTACACCACCAGCAGACGGATGATTCGAATCCAGTTGCAACTTGATTTACCAATCTATAGTCGTCAGATATATTTCTTTGGACACCCATTGCATCGATATACGTTGGATCTACAACACCTTGCCAGTTTACATCACGTCTAGTTCTTTTCCAATGTTCAGGTATCAAACTGTTCAGGCGTGTTAACAATTCTCGTACAAATATTGATACATTTACTCTGTGTAAGCAGTTGTCTGATGATAAGTTTCCCAACTGTTGTTCAGAGCCTAGCATGTTAATGCAGGTGTAATTAGCTTTTGTCACATGTTCATCACATATTGGTTTCTGCTTTGTTTCTTTGGTTCCAGGGTAGATGTTGTTCCATGTAGTGCAATTACATTCAGGAGTTGTTTTGCTGATTACTTCAATTAAATATTTTTGACTCATAGATGCCGGGATGATCTTGAGTAATGGTCTGGGGTTTAGGCATACAACACAATCAGTTTTAGCAGCCTTTCCCGCTTGCTCCGCCATGAGTAACCTATTAACAGCCAAAGGAGGAACCAATTATTACACACGAGTTGTTACTTTGAACCATTCATCAACATCATCAAATGGTACGCTTACAACTGTGACTCCAGCGCGTTTAGTATAGGTGTTCACTCTGGGTTGTTCGGTGTTGCGCATGGTTTGATTTATGCAAACAATCACCGGGAAAAATGGGGCTGGTCCACTTGACCATGCCCATAATTGTAAACCCCAGCAGGATGTGTTGAACAGTGTGGCATTGGGTGGTCTAATCCGTCCATCAGGGAGTGATATGGTTAACACTAGATTTGGGCCTTGATGTTTCAGAGTTATTCGACTTTTAAAGAATTTAGCTTCTTCACTATCTCACGGGGCCAGTAATTCATTCATTCATTCTCAATAGACAATTAAACTTTAGCAACTAAACACATATTTACACACCTATGCTTGAGAAGGAACAGGATGAAGAAAATCTTATATTTCCTGCCCCCTTCAACATAATAAGTAGTCTTACTTAATGGATAGCCCAGATTCACAAGCATACAAACCAAACAAATACATCCAAATATTTAGAAAAAATATATATATATATACACCTCACGGGATGATACAAAACAAATAGAAAACCAGACAAAAAAATAAGTAAAATAATAAATATAATATATAATATAATATAATATATGTAGTGACCAGAGTGTCCTATTTCCCCCGTATTGGATGGCCTATGAGGTACCACCAGTAATTAGTCCAGTCTGTAGCCGTGGTGGGATTTCCATTTCGGAATCATTTTAAGTTTCTTACAGGAGGTAGTGTTGTAGAGGTGGTATTGGGAGCTACCGTAAACATCAGTGATTCATTGTAGGCCCACGAGACTATCCATGGGACACAGGTTGTTATATTTGGACCTGGGTTTTAGGATCAGATCTATCGAACAGACGACATAGTCCGTTTTTCTCGCCTTAGCATTTCCTGTTTGTCGTTTAATGGGGCTATACTTGTAATGTTCATATACATGTTTACTAAATCTATACATTGTGCCCATGGACGTTTTGTTTCTTCCATACATTTCTTTAGACCAGGGGTCACCAACGCGGTGCCCGCGGGCACCAGGTCGCCCGTAAGGACCAGATGAGTCGCCCGCGGGCCTGTTCTAAAAAAAAAAAAAAAAAAAAAAAAAAAAAAAAAAATTCCAAAAAAAAAAAAAAATTTTTTTTTTTTTTTTTTTAAATTAAATCTACATAGAAAAAACACAAGATACACTTTCAATCAGTGTATCAACCCAAACAACCTCCCCCATGCACACTCATCCACACAAAAGGGGTTATTTCTTTCTGCTACCAATATTCTGGTTCCCACAACATAGACAACACATCTGCAAGGGACACAGTCCCTGAAGCACACATGATTGTATAGGCTGCTGGTCCACTAACATTTTCATTAATTACTATTTTTTATGTAATTATTTTTATATTGTTTTACTTTATTTTTTATCCAAGAAAATGTTTTTTATTTATTTATCTTATTTTATTTTATTTTTTAAAAAAGGGCCTTATCTTCAACAGACCAGGTTGTCAATGAAATTAGATTTTTTTAAAGGGTTTTTAAACCAGGCCCAGTCCAGATAATGTCCAAGTCGGACTCAGCAACACACACCTTCATTCATGTACACAGAAAAAAATTAGGGAACACAACAGATTGCATATAATTTATAAACAAAACACTTTGCATTCCATTCGAAAGGACGTTCCCTTTAGATTTCCAATCCTTAACATTTTACATTTATCATAATTAAGCTTAAGGCCAGATTGCTGTGAAAATATGTCCAAAAGATTAAGAAGGTTCCGCAAACAATGAGGAAAAATCTTATCTTTGTGAATCAGCCTTTTCTGACATGAACTTCATCAAGAACAAACACAGAACACGCCTCACTGATGCACATCTGCAAGACTCACTCAGAGTTGCAGTGTCAAGTTACACACCAGAGTACAACACACTAGTTAACAGCATGCAATGCCAGGCTTCCCACTAACTGACAAAGAAACAGATAACAGATTTGGTGTCCAGTTCAAAGTGTGACATGATTTAAAAATTTGAGAGTTTACTTTTGTATTTTACATGAGTTATTATTTGTACAAACATGGTGCAAAGTAATTCATGATTTGTTAAAAAATGTTAGTGGCTAGCTAGTTAAAATGGGATATTTTGATTTCACAAGACTGTCTTAGAAGTGATCATTTGAAAATGTTCAATTAGAAAAATGTGCACTTAGAGAAAATATAAAAATAAAGTGTTGCATAGTGATATTTATCTGTTTCTATATATATTTATTGCGAGAAATCATTAAGATGATCAGTGTTTCCACAAAGATAAATATCATTAATTATTAATAATAACAGAGTTAAAGGTAAATTGAGCAAATTGGCTACTTCTGGCAATTTATTTAAGTGTGTATCTAACTGGTAGCCCTTCGCATTAATCAGTACCCAAGAAGTAGCCCTTGGTTTCAAAAAGGTTGGTGACCCCTGCTTTAGACTGTTTTTAATTGTTACATTTTTCCTTTCCACTTGTTCTGCACTTTGTGGATGATAAGCACAGTGGTTTTTGAGATCAATGTGGAATAATGATCCTATATTATTGATTAATTGATTTACAAAATGAGGTCTATTGTCACTGTACAGATTTATTTATACCATATCTTGGTATTATATCTTTGCATAATGCTTTTGCTACTGTTAGCGCATCTGTTTTTCCTGTAGGAAATGTTTCTACCCACTTTGAAAATGCATCTACTATGACCAGACAATACTGTTTTCCTTCACTCTTATTTAGATCAATAAAATCTATGCATAGATGCTGGAACGGGTGTTGTGGTTTGGGGAATTGGCCTCGTTGTGGGCACATATTCCCTTGTGGATTGTGCCTCGCACAGGTCATGCATGACCTACAATTTTTTTTTTTTTTTTTTTGAATAAGAATAAAAGCCGTAGGTAGTATAGTACGTCTGTATAAGGTTCATCTTCCCTCCTGTTGAGACATGAATACAACAACCATGGCTCAATACTGCTGCCCACATATACAGATTTTTTGGTAAGATTGGTTTATTGTCTGGACATACATAGATGTCTTCTTTGTACAACGTGGCTCCGTTTTTGTTTTTTTATCCATTTATCTTGTTCTTTTGGAGTACTTTGTTGTTGCATGTCTTTTAATATATCATTATTCATGTCGCTAGTTTGTAGTTTGAAAAACTTGTATTTCCTCTTCTGCTGCTTGTTTTGCTGTTTTGTCCGCAAACGCATTTCTTAGTGATATTGTGTCAGTTCCGTTGGTGTGTGTCGCACATTTGCATATTGCTATTTTAGCTGGTAGCTGTACCGCTTTTAATAATTATTTGAATAGCTCTCCATGTGTTACAGGTTTTCCTGTTGACGTTATCAGTCCTCTATTTTGCCAGTGTTGTGCAAATGTGTGTACTGTTGAGAATGCATATTGGCTATCTGTGTGTACTGTAACCTTTTGATCTTTCATTAAGTGACATGCTTTAGAGCTACTAGTTGTGCAGCTTGCACTGAGTAATTTGATGGTCATTTGATAGCTTTCAAAACTTTAGTTTCTGTAACAACCGCACATCCTATTCTATTTTTATTTCACAGAATGCTGCTTCAGCTTCTGAATTCCACTCTACAGGTGATGACATTTTTCGATATTTTTCATACATTAATTTACTTAAAGGAGCTACTATTTCAGCGTAATTTGGTATCCAACTTCTACAGTAATTAGTTAATCATAGAAATGACATAATTTGTTTCTTTGTTTGTGGTTTAAAGTGCTTGTAGTACTGCTGTTTTTCTACTTCCCACAATAGTGTGTCCATCTTTGTTTAGAGAATGTCCTAGATACTTTACTTCTGTTTTGCATAACTGGACTTTTCTTTTGCTTACTTTGTGTCCTTCACAATGTAGATGATTTAATAACGCTAATGTATCTTTTCTACAGTTTCCTTATCCGGTGATGCTAATAATAATATGTCATCTACGTATATCAGGACTTTTGTCCTCCTCCTGGAGGGTTGAATTTGGACATGCATTGCTTGTGAATAGATTGTCGGACTTTCTGCATACCCTTGAGGTAATCTTGTATACGTGTATATTTTCCCTTTATAAGTAAATGCAAATTAAAATGGACTTATTGGTATCGAGAAGAATGCAAGAATGCATTACTGATATCAATCACTGTGAAATGTGTCCAATCCTGCATATGATGTTTAAAATCACAGCATTAATTGTCCCAATAAACACTAAATCAATATTCCTAATTCAAATGTTATACGTATTACTTCATGTAATTTTAAGTAACATTTTAAACCCACTAAAAACTGTCTATAAGTGAATTAAACTATCATTTTACAACTCAGAAAAGACATTCTTCCAATTATTTATATTTTGTATTTGCAATTATTATTCAACAATATTCAAAGCAAACAGTTGTCTATCGCTAACTGATAGCTGTCGTGATTGCCATGCCTCCTTATTTATTCTATGTTATGCCATTATCTTATCTTAGCTCAGCACCCAGATGTATGGTGTACTGCAAATGTCTATAACATAATCTAACCTAAGAATGTTAGACTATACTTTAAAGTTAAACCTTCTTTAAACGTACAAGTAATGCATGAATTTTCACACCTCCACTCCCAATGCGCCACACACACACACACACAAAGTGTGTGCACATCCTAAGAGATAAGGTGAGCAACACTCGAAGAGCGTTTTTCTTTTATTTTTTTCATCAGCTTATAAACATATAACTTATTTTATATCAATTTAGCATGCTATACATATTGACTCTTATTATAGTTATTAAGATAGGTTTTTATTTGTTCCATTATTTTAATGATATATATATATATATATATATATATATATATATATATATATATATATATATATATATATATATATATATATATATATATATATATATATATATATATATATATATATATATATATATATATATATATATTTATATATATTTTCAGTCTACATTTTCTTCATATCTTATTTCAATACCCTCACATTATCTGGCGTTTGCATTAGTTTATTCCATTTTGCATTACATTATTCTTATTTATTTTTTATTATTTCTTCATCTGTTTTTAAATATTTCTCTCACTCCTCACCTCTCTCTCTATCCACACTACTCACAATCTCCAATTTACCATCCATTTTTATATTTTTCTCCTTTTCAACAACACATCAATCCAACAATAAATCAGTCTTATAAAATACAACAAGGTCAACAACCATATAATGTCATACGTCTCTCTTTATCTCTTATCACTCCCTCTCTAATTGGTGTCGTCTTTTAACAGTCATTCCTCCTTCATAATAGAATAGATAGAATAGAATAGAAAGTACTTTATTGATCCCTGGGGGAAATTCAGCACCACAGTTCGCTCACAATAGACAATAATAATAATAAATAATATATAATATATAATATATGAATAATATAAATATATTCTACATATATTCTACATTTAAGTGCAGTCAAGGAACATATGCATTATACAGTCTGATGGCTGTCGGTATGAAGGACCTCCTGTGTCGTTCCGTGTTGCATTTTGGGAGTCTGAGCCTTCCACTGAACGTGCTCCGAGTGTAGTGGGTGGGAGGTGTTGTCCATAATGGCTAGGAGTTTTGCTAGACTTCTCCTCTCTGACACCACCGCCAGAGAGTCTAGTTCTCTACCAACTTGCCCAGTCTGTTTGCGTCCCTCGCTCTCAGCCCGCTGCCCCAGCAGGCCACGGCATACAAGAAGGCGCCCGCCACCACCGACTCGTAGAACATCTTCAACATCTTTGTACAGACGTTGAAGGATCCGAGCCTCCTGAGGAAGTAGAGTGTCCCTTCTTGTAGAGTGCTTCAGCGTGTTTTGACCCATTCAGCTTGTTGTCCATGTGTACTCCCAGGTATTTATAATCCTCAACCATGTCCACATCGACCCCCCGGATGGAAACAGGAGTCGCCGGAGTACTCCTCCTCCTTCCCAGGTCCACAACCAGCTCCTTGGTCTTCGTCACATTAAGCTGGAGGTGGTTATTTCCACACCATGTGACAAAGTCCTCCACCAGTGCCCTGTATTCCTCATCATCACCTTCCTCAAAACACCCCACTATCGCAGAGTCATCAGAAATCTTCTGAAGGTGGCAGGACTCTGAGTGATAGTGGAAATCGGTGGTGTAGATGGTGAAGAGGAAGGGGGAGAGGACTGTGCCCTGGGGGGCCCCGGTGTTGCTGACCAGCCTGTCAGACACACAGTCCGCAGTCGCATGTACTGTGGTGTGTCAGTCAGGTAATCAACAACCCAGGACACCAAGGGGGCCTCCACCTGCATCATTACCAACTTCACACCCAGTAGTCCAGGCCGTATGGTATCGAAAGCACTGGAGAAATAAAAAAAACATGACCCTCACACTGCTCGCAGGCTTGTCTAGGTGAGTGTGGGCTCGGTTCAGCAGGTAGATGACTGCATCCTCCACTCCCAGTCGGGGCTGGTAGGCGAATTGGAGTGGGTCCAGGTGGGGCTTGACTGTAGGTCAAACCCTACCTGGGGCTTGACCTACAGTCATCACGTCTCGTCCTTGTAAATTTACTGGACAGTCTGCTGCTCTTGCAGAAATTTTATTTCCACTTGGTTTTATTCTCTACATGTAATTCTACCTAATCCGGTGTCACACAGAAATTTGATTTCTTTGCCATTTATTTCAATTATTATTTCTGGTTTACTTGCTGTTTGTTCACTTAAGTTCTCATAACTTAGTATGTCCTTATGATCACTCTGATAATTTTCTATGTCTTTTGGTGTGGTTTTTGGAGAGTGGGATGTCTCCTGACCCAGTCATGCTGAGTAACCTTGATCGTTGTTTTTTCTTTTTCTTCCTCTTTTTTTTCAGGACAGTCTCGTGTGAAATGTCCTTCTTTCCCACAACTCCAACATGCAGCAGGGTGTAATTGCTGTTGTCGTTGTTGTCCTCTACCTTGTCCTCTATTTTGGTTGTAATAGATTGAAATAGACCATTTCAGGTCTGTGTTTTTTGGGTCCCTTTTTGCTCTTACTGTTGGTTGTTCCGATACACTTTCATTGTATGGTGGTGGATTTCGCAATTTGTTTAACGCTGATCTATGTTTTGTTGTTGTTGGAGCGCTGGGTGTGGCAGCTTCTGTCTGTACTTCTTCCTCACTATCTTGCCTTACAATTTGCCTATTTCTTCTCCTAACTGGGCCTGTCTCATCATCTTCTGCTCTATGAAACATGAGCTTTTCGTCTCTCTTAGCCCTTTCTTTTTCCTCTTCTTTTTCTTTTCTTTCCCTTTCTTCCTGTTCTTCCTTTCTTTGAGCCATCCTCATCCAGCACTCCATGTGTTCCCACCCCATTCTGGCCAGTTTCTTTTTGTTATTTCCGCATTTTTGTATTATTGATTCCCGCAAATTTAATATATCATCTACTTTGAGGCGTCCGGTAAATTCATGTTTTGAGATCCAGTCATCGAGAAATTTCAGTAAGTCTGGATTTGTTTTTTCTACTGCTTTCCAGTCTTTACATTTTAACTCGTCTTTTGGACTAACCTTTGGTTTACTTGTCCCTTTTCCCATTTTGAGAATTTGGAGTAATCCGTCGTCCCCTACAGAGCCGAACTTATAAGGATTACTTTTGTCTTTGTTGTAAGATAGCGGTTTAATTTATTACTGTGGTACACATCGCTTCTACTGGAGGTTGTCCCCCAGTGGAGATGTCTTGCCTAGAGCTTCTACAAAAGCCCACTATTACTTCTCACAACTTTAGTATGGAGTGGGAGTGATCGCCTAGTGGCGATCACTCCCACACAATGAAGTGATCGCCTAAAGGCGATCACTCCCACACACTCTCACGTTAACACCTTTCACACTCGTTTTACGGACTTTTCAGTTTTTGTGGACTCTGCCGTCCTTCAGAATATTGGCCTCTTAAGTTTTAGAATTTTTGTTTTTTACGTGGACTCCGCTGTCCTTAATTTGGCTTATTTTCAATGTTGAATTTTACGGAATTTTCCGTTTTTGTGGACTCCGCCGTCCTTCTGATTCTTTGGCTTTTTACCTGTTCGAGCCTAGGATTTACTGGGTTTGTCTATGCGTCGTAACCCTCAGTCACACACTATTTTTCCTTTGTAATTCAAAACATACTCGCTGAAATCTGCGTTCCTCACTCTTGTCCTCGGTTTTTCCCGTCAATCCTCAGATCCCAGCCGGGGGAAGAAAAGCAGATCCTAACTGGGAGATGGTTACCATGGTCTTCTGGTTTTACTCACCCGGCTGGAATCGTCAGACGTGTTGGAATCCGGCTCGAAGGACCAAGAAGATGTCAGGTTCAAACACTGATGACATCTATTAAACAGACCAGAAGCAAGGAATCATGCAGAGACAAAGTTCAATTTGGTTCAATGAGGAGAAACGCATTGGCTGTACTTCTTAGTTACAGATCCAACCTACGCTCTAAAGTCCAGCCCATGTGTTCCTGTATTTATTTGGGAGTTCCTTGGTTACATCACTGAGGCTGCTGCTGAAGGAAGCGGGGTAATTTCAGCTGCCCCAGTTATACACAATATATGATTATTCAGAAATGCAAATGTGCTGACACTCGTGATATCGCCTTGTCTCTGCTTTGTCTGCGTCTCGGTACTCGATGTTCGGTCTTGGCAGTCAGCAGGCCGAGTCTGAACACAAACACTGATACAAGATAACTCGCAATCTTTTGGATTGCCAGTTGTCCCTTTGCACAGATAGAAAAGTACAACTTCAGCACAATTGATAATAACTATAGCAACGGCCCTTAAGCATAGGAGTTGTGTGATAATATATACACTACCATTCAAAAGTTTGGGGTCACATTGAAATGTCCTTATTTTTGAAGGAAAAGCACTGTACTTTTCAATGAAGATAACTTTAAACTAGTCTTAACTTTAAAGAAATACACTCTATACATTGCTAA
>NC_084756.1:6491015-6586015 GCF_033978785.1 Entelurus aequoreus | reverse complement strand
CAGACTTTCAGTGCAACTGTGTCAGCACAACAGTGTTCTCAGGTCACTGAAAGTCTGCTGGTCTCTCAGCTGAAAGTCAACACTACTGTCAGCACAACAGTGTTCTCAGGTCACTGAAAGTCTGTTGGTCTCTCAGCTGAAAGTCAACACTACTGTCACCACAACAGTATTCTCAGGTCACTGAAAGTATGTTGGTCTCTCAGCTGAAAGTCAACACTACTGTCACCACAACAGTGTTCTCAGGTCACTGAAAGTCTGCTGGTCTCTCAGCTGAAAGTCAACACTACTGTCACCACAACAGTGTTCTCAGGTCACTGAAAGTCTGCTGGTCTCTCAGCTGAAATTCAACACTACTGTCAGCACAACAGTGTTCTCAGGTCACCGAAAGTCTGCTGGTCTCTCAGCTGAAAGTCAACACTACTGCCAGCACAACAGTGTTCTCAGGTCACTGAAAGTCTGCTGGTCTCTCAGCTGAAAGTCAACACTACTGTCAGCACAACAGTGTTCTCAGGTCACTGAAAGTCTGCTGGTCTCTCAGCTGAAAGTCAACACTACTGTCAGCACCACAGTGTTCTCAGGTCACTGAAAGTCTGCTGGTCTCTCAGCTGAAAGTCAAAACTACTATCAGCACAACAGTGTTCTCAGGTCACTGAAAGTCTGCTGGTGGCTCAGCTGAAAGTCAACACTACTGTCAGCACAACAGTGTTCTCAGGTCACTGAAAGTCTGCTGGTCTCTCAGCTGAAAGTCAACACTACTGTCAGCACAACAGTGTTCTCAGGTCACTGAAAGTCTGCTGGTGGCTCAACTGAAAGTCAACACTACTGTCAGCACAACAGTGTTCTCAGGTCACTGAAAGTCTGCTGGTCTCTCAGCTGAAAGTCAACACTACTGTCAGCACAACAGTGTTCTCAGGTCACTGAAAGTCTGCTGGTCTCTCAGCTGAAAGTCAACACTACTGTCAGCACAACAGTGTTGGCAGGTCACTGAATGTCTGCTGATGTCTCAGCTGAAAGTCAACACTACCATCAGCACAACAGCGTAGGCAGGTCACTGAATGTCTGCTGGTGTCTCAGCTGAAAGTCAACACTACTGTCAGCACAACAATGTTCTCAGGTCACTGAAAGTCTGCTGGTGTCTCAGCTGAAAGTCAACACTACTGTCAGCACAACAGTGTTCTCAGGTCACTGAAAGTCTGCTGGTGTCTCAGCTGAAAGTCAACACTACTGTCAGCACAACAGTATTGGCAAGTGACTGAAAGTCTGCTGGTGTGTCAGTTGCAGGTCACAGGAGTCTGGACTGGCAGGAGGCCACATGGCAGGAGGTCCCAAGGCAGCTCTTCACACCCTCTAGGTGCCTCAGACCAGGTGGTCCAGTTCTCCAGGAGACTCTGAGAAGGTAAAGATGTCCGACACCAAGATGCCAAAACTAACGTACATTGTAGTCTTTTTCCACATTGTACGTAAGTCATTGTGTAACAAGATGGTTCACAGTCAGGCGGGCCCTCTGAGGACCGTGTGGCCCTCAATGAAAACCGTGTGAGTCGAAGTATTACTTTGAGACTTCACAAGGTGTAATCAGGAGTCACGTGACCAGTGCCAACTGTAGTAGTACAGTAAAGCCCCGCCTCCTAAGCGAAAACAGCCCGCCAACAGTGCCATCACAGGTAGCAACATGTCTACTCTCACTGTTTGCTAAGAAGGATGACAAGAAGATTATTAGCACTCAGACTCCAAATGAACCTTGGCTGAGGTCCACAGGAGTAAGAACTGGTTTGACACTGGACTATTCCAAGTTCTGTCACTCACTCACTCACTCACTCACTCACTCACTCACTCACTCACTCACTCACACATTCACTTACATTATGTCACCTTCAGTTCTACTAAAGCCTGGTCTTAGTGTGTGAACACATTAAGTCTGGTCTTAGTGTGTGAACACATTAAGTCTGGTCTTAGTGTTTCAACGCATTAAGTCTGGTCTTAGTGTGTGAACACATTAAGTCTGGTCTTAGTGTTTCAACGCATTAAGTCTGGTCTTAGTGTGTGAACACATTAAGTCTGGTCTTAGTGTTTGAACGCATCAAGTCTGGTCTTAGTGTGTGAACACATTAAGTCTGGTCTTAGTGTGTGAACACATTAGGTCTGGTCTTAGTGTGTGAACACATTAAGTCCGGTCTTAGTGTTTGAACGCATTAAGTCTGGTCTTAGTGTGTGAACGCATTAAGTCAGGCCTTAGTGTGTGAACGCATTAAGTCTGGTCTTAGTGTGTGAACACATTAACACTGGTCTTAATGATTGAACACATTATGTCTGGTCTTAGTGTGTGAACACATTAACGCTGGTCTTAGTGTGTGAACGCATTAAGTCTGGTCTTAGTGTGTGAACGCATTAAGTCTGGTCTTAGTGTTTGAACGCATTAAGTCTGGTCTTAGTGTGTGAACGCATTAAGTCTGGTCTTAGTGTGTGAACGCATTAAGTCTGGTCCTAGTGTGTGAACACATTAACGCTGGTCTTAATGATTGAACACATTAAGTCTGGTCTTAGTGTGTGAACACATTAACGCTGGTCTTAGTTTGTGAATGCATTAAGTCTGGTCTTAGTGTGTGAACACATTAAGTCTGGTCTTAGTGTGTGAACGCATTAAGTCTGGTCTTAGTGTGTGAACGCATTAAGTCTGGTCTTAGTGTGTGAACGCATTCAGTCTGGTCTTAGTGTGTGAACGCATTAAGTCTGGTCTTAGTGTGTGAACGCATTAAGTCTGGTCTTAGTGTGTGAACGCATTAAGTCTGGTCTTAGTGTGTGAACGCATTAAGTCTGGTCTTAGTGTGTGAACACATTAACGCTGGTCTTAGTGTGTGAACGCATTAAGTCTGGTCTTAGTGTGTGAACACATTAAGTCTGGTCTTAGTGTGTGAACGCATTAAGTCTGGTCTTAGTGTGTGAACACATTAACGCTGGTCTTAGTGTGTGAACGCATTAAGTCTGGTCTTAGTGTGTGAACGCATTAAGTCTGGTCTTAGTGTTTGAACGCATTAAGTCTGGTCTTAGTGTGTGAACGCATTAAGTCTGGTCTTAGTGTGTGAACGCATTAAGTCAGGCCTTAGTGTGTGAACGCATTAAGTCTGGTCTTAGTGTGTGAACACATTAACGCTGGTCTTAATGACTGAACACATTAAGTCTGGTCTTAGTGTGTGAAGGCATTAAGTCTGGTCTTAGTGTGTGAACACATTAATGCTGGTCTTAGTGTGTGAACGCATTAAGTCTGGTCTTAGTGTGTGAACGCATTAAGTCTGGTCTTAGTGTTTGAACGCATTAAGTCTGGTCTTAGTGTGTGAACGCATTAAGTCTGGTCTTAGTGTGTGAACGCATTCAGTCTGGTCTTAGTGTGTGAACGCATTAAGTCTGGTCTTAGTGTGTGAACGCATTAAGTCTGGTCTTAGTGTGTGAACACATTAACGCTGGTCTTAGTGTGTGAACGCATTAAGTCTGGTCTTAGTGTGTGAACGCATTAAGTCTGGTCTTAGTTTTTGAACGCATTAAGTCTGGTCTTAGTGTGTGAACGCATTAAATCTGGTCTTAGTGTGTGAACGCATTAAGTCAGGCCTTAGTGTGTGAACGCATTAAGTCTGGTCTTAGTGTGTGAACACATTAACGCTGGTCTTAATGACTGAACACATTAAGTCTGGTCTTAGTGTGTGAAGGCATTAAGTCTGGTCTTAGTGTGTGAACACATTAACGCTGGTCTTAGTGTGTGAACGCATTAAGTCTGGTCTTAGTGTGTGAACGCATTAAGTCTGGTCTTAGTGTTTGAACGCATTAAGTCTGGTCTTAGTGTGTGAACGCATTAAGTCTGGTCTTAGTGTGTGAACGCATTAAGTCAGGTCTTAGTGTGTGAACACATTAACGCTGGTCTTAGTTTGTGAATGCATTAAGTCTGGTCTTAGTGTGTGAACACATTAAGTCTGGTCTTAGTGTGTGAACGCATTAAGTCGGGTCTTAGTGTGTGAACGCATTAAGTCTGGTCTTAGTGTGTGAACGCATTCAGTCTGGTCTTAGTGTGTGAACGCATTAAGTCTGGTCTTAGTGTGTGAACGCATTAAGTCTGGTCTTAGTGTGTGAACACATTAACGCTGGTCTTAGTGTGTGGACGCATTAAGTCTGGTCTTAGTGTTTGAACGCATTAAGTCTGGTCTTAGTGTGTGAACGCATTAAGTCTGGTCTTAGTGTGTGAACGCATTAAGTCTGGTCTTAGTGTGTGAACGCATTAAGTCAGGCCTTAGTGTGTGAACGCATTAAGTCTGGTCTTAGTGTGTGAACACATTAACGCTGGTCTTAATGATTGAACACATTAAGTCTGGTCTTAGTGTGTGAACACATTAACACTGGTCTTAATGATTGAACACATTAAGTCTGGTCTTAGTGTGTGAACACATTAACACTGGTCTTAATGATTGAACACATTAAGTCTGGTCTTAGTGTGTGAACGCATTAAGTCTGGTCTTAGTGTGTGAACGCATTAAGTCAGGCCTTAGTGTGTGAACGCATTAAGTCTGGTCTTAGTGTGTGAACACATTAACGCTGGTCTTAATGATTGAACACATTAAGTCTGGTCTTAGTGTGTGAACACATTAACACTGGTCTTAATGATTGAACACATTAATTCTGGTCTTAGTGTGTGAACACATTAACACTGGTCTTAATGATTGAACACATTAAGTCTGGTCTTAGTGTGTGAACGCATTAAGTCTGGTCTTAGTGTGTGAACGCATTAAGTCAGGCCTTAGTGTGTGAACGCATTAAGTCTGGTCTTAGTGTGTGAACACATTAACGCTGGTCTTAATGATTGAACACATTTAGTCTGGTCTTAGTGTGTGAACACATTAACACTGGTCTTAATGATTGAACACATTAAGTCTGGTCTTAGTGTGTGAACGCATTAAGTCTGGTCTTAGTGTGTGAACACATTAACACTGGTCTTAATGATTGAACACATTAAGTCTGGTCTTAGTGTGTGAACGCATTAAGTCTGATCTTAGTGTGTGAACGCATTAAGTCTGGTCTTAGTGTGTGAACACATTAACGCTGGTCTTAATGATTGAACACATTTAGTCTGGTCTTAGTGTGTGAACACATTAACACTGGTCTTAATGATTGAACACATTAAGTCTGGTCTTAGTGTGTGAACGCATTAAGTCTGGTCTTAGTGTGTGAACACATTAACACTGGTCTTAATGATTGAACACATTAAGTCTGGTCTTAGTGTGTGAACGCATTAAGTCTGATCTTAGTGTGTGAACGCATTAAGTCTGGTCTTAGTGTGTGAACACATTAACGCTGGTCTCAATGATTGAACACATTATGTCTGGTCTTAGTGTTTGAACGCATTAAGTGTTTCTACTGCCACAAATAAAATAGCTTGGAGGTGGGTAAGCACAACCCGAATGATTCCGTACATCAGGCGCACCGGGTTATAAGGCGCATTGTGAGAAAATGAAATGATTAGAAGTGCGCCTTGCAGTCTGAAAAATAAGGTATGTTAGTTACTTGGTTCTGCTGCCACAAAAAGATGTAGATGGTCTTCCTTGTTTACAAAAACCTGGACTTTCAGGCCAGTCAGTCGGTGCAGGTAAATGGTTGAACAGGTGATTAGAAGGTCCGGGTGGTTGAGACTGAAGGTGTGCTGTCCCCACAGGCGGTGTGCCCATGAGGTCATCTATGCTGGTCCTGTTGCTTTTCTTCAGTGCCCAGGCCGCGGCCGCCATCAAGGAGGACTCGGGCGGCGCCCCCACCGCACACCAGGAGGCTCCGGGCGACTCCGATCCAAGAGTGGGCCCTAAGATCTTCAACAAGCGGCGCAGACTCTCCCCCAGGGTGCTCTTCAGCGTCCAGCCCCCCGACGCCGAACCCGCGGGGCGTAGAAGCCGAAGGCGAGCGGGCCAGCCTCAGGGCCGAGGCGTGTACTCTGTGTGCGAGAGCGTCAGCGTGTGGGTGGGCAACAAGACCAAGGCCACGGACATCTCGGGGAATGAGGTGACGGTGCTGCCAAACGTCAACATCAACAATGTCAACAAGAAGCAGTACTTCTTCGAGACCACGTGTCACAGCTCGCAGGCGGGGGACTCGGGGTGCCTGGGCATCGACGGCCGCCACTGGAACTCTCACTGCACCAACTCGCACACCTTCGTCCGCGCCTTGACCTCCTTCAAGAAGCTGGTGGCCTGGAGGCTCATCCGCATCAACGTGGCCTGCGTGTGCGTGCTCAGCCGCAAGTCATGGCGCCAGTGACACGGCGAGCTGTGGACCACTTCAGGGTAAATTATTAGTGCTATGTCCAGCTGTGAGTTGTGCAGGTCCTGGGTCAGACCCAACACTGACTCCACTTGGACGTGTTGAGAAGGCACACATGTTCCTATTGTGTGTTGATGACAGTGGTGCACCTTCTCTGCTGGCCCAACATGAATCATGAGCAGGAATTGATAAAAGTTGATTTGATTTTTAATTGACTTTCCCTAAATATAAAAGGTATAGGTCATGTCATGTTAGGCTCCAGTGTTGCTCTTGTTATGTTAGAGCTTTAATCCAAACAGACTTCAGCTAACTACAAACCCCGTTTCCATATGAGTTGGGACATTGTGTTAGATGTAAATATAAACGGAATACAATGATTTGCAAATCATTTTCAACTCATATTCAGTTGAATATGCTACAAAGACAACATATTTGATGTTCAAACTCATAAACTTGATTTTTTTTTTTGCAAATAATAATTAACTTAGAATTTCAAAGTAGTTGGGAAAGGGCATGTTCACCACTGTGTTACATGGCCTTTCCTTTTAACAACACTCAGTAAAGGTTTGGGAACTGAGGAGACACATTTTTGAAGCTTCTCAGGTGGAAGTCTTTCCCATTCTTGCTTGATGTACAGCTTAAGTTGTTCAACAGTCCGGGGGTCTCCCTTGTGCTATTTTAGGCTTCATAATGCGCCACACATTTTCAATGGGAGACAGGTCTGGACTACAGGCAGGCCAGTCTAGTACCCACACTCTTTTACCATGAAGCCACGTTGATGTAACACGTGGCTTGGCATTGTCTTGCTGAAATAAGCAGGGGCGTCCATGGTAACGTTGCTTGGATGGCAACATATGTTGCTCCAAAAGCTGTATGTACCTTTCAGCATTAATGGCGCCTTCACAGATGTGTAAGTTACCCATGTCTTGGGCACTAATACACCCCCATACCATCACACATGCTGCCTTTTCCACTTTGCGCCTATAACAATCCGGATGGTTCTTTTCCTCTTTGGTCCGGAGGACACAACGTCCACAGTTTCCAAAAACAATTTGAAATGTGGACTCGTCAGACCACAGAACACTTTTCCACTTTGTATCAGTCCATCTTAGATGAGCTCAGGCCCAGCGAAGCCGACGGCGTTTCTGGGTGTTGTTGATAAACGGTTTACGCCTTGCATAGGAGAGTTTTAACTTGCACTTACAGATGTAGCGACCAACTGTAGTTACTGACAGTGGGTTTCTGAAGTGTTCCTGAGCCCATGTGGTGATATCCTTTACACACTGATGTGGATTGTTGATGCAGTACAGCCTGAGGGATGGAAGGTCACGGGCTTAGCTGCTTACGTGCAGTGATTTCTCCAGATTCTCTGAACCCTTTGATGATATTACGGAGCGTAGATGGTGAAATCCCTCAATTCCTTGCAATAGCTGGTTGAGAAAGGGTTTTCTTAAACTGTTCAACAATTTGCTCAGGCATTTGTTGACAAAGTTGTGACCCTCGCCCCATCCTTGTTTGTGAATGACTGAGCATTTCATGGAAGCTGCTTTTATACCCAATCATGGCACCCACCTGTTCCCAATTTGCCTGTTCACCTGTGGGATGTTCCAAATAAGTGTTTGATGAGCATTCCTCAACTTTATCAGTATTTATTGCCACCTTTCCCAACTTCTTTGTCACGTGTTGCTGCCATCAAATTCTAAAGTTAATGATTATTTGCACAAAAAAAAATGTTTATGAGTTTGAACATCAAATATGTTGTCTTTTTAGCATATTCAACTGAATATGGGTTGAAAATGATTTGCAAATCATTGTATTCCGTTTATATTTACATCCAACACAATTTCCCAACTCATATGGAAACGGGGTTTGTAGTTGCATGAAATATGTCCCAAGTCTTCAGGATCAACAATGTGGGTCAAGTACAGTCGACTGTTGTGATGGCCAATCAGATCCAAGAGTGGGCCTCCCTCGGCTGCCACACATGAACGCCTCCTGTGATTGGATACTCACTTGTGGTCACAAGTGAGTATCCAATCATAGGTTGCAACACCAGGAAGTGCCATGTCGACTTATAACGAGTCACACTGCTCATATTGACTTGATGTTCTTCAGGCCACCATTGCCCAACCACATCAAAACATTGATTAGCTTGCAGGTTTATACTCGCAAGGTCATTTGTAATCTTGTGGGACGAGGTGAGAGAGTTTGTCCACCACTTCCACTCCAATCAACCAACTATGAGCGTGCCTTACCACTTCTGACGGCTGTTGCAAATTGTGAGTTTGAATATTTGATTTCTTTCTTCAAACCTCAAAAGCAGTGAAGTTGTCAGGTTGTGTAAATGGTAAATAAAAAGAGAATACAACAAATCCTTTTCAACTTATATTCAATTGAATAGACTGCAAAGACAAGATATTTCATGTTCACACTGACAAAACTTTGGTATTTTTGGCAAATATTAGCTCATTTGTAATTTGATGCCTGCAACATGTTTCAAAAAAGCTGGCACAAGTGGCAAAAAAGAGTGAGAAAGTTGAGGAATGCTCATCAAAGACTTATTTGGAACATCCCACAGGTGAACAGGCTAATTGGGAACAGGTGGGTGCCATGATTGGGTATAAAAGCAGCTTCCATGAAATGCTCAGTCATTCACAAACAAGGACGGTGCGAGGGTCACCACTTTGTCAACAAATGCCTGAGCAAATTGTTTAAGGACAACATTTCTCAATTAACTATTGCAAGGAATTTAGGGATTTCACCATCTACGTTCCATAATATCATCAAAAGGTTCAGAGAATCTGGAGAAATCACTGCAGGTAAGCCATGATATTACGCACCTCGGATCCCTCAGGCGGTACTGCATCAAAAAGTGTGTAAATGATATCACCACATGGGCTCAGGAACACTTCAGAAAACCACTGTCAGTAACTACAGTTGGTCGCTACATCTGTAAGTGCAAGTTAAAACTCTACTATGTAAAGCCACAGCCATTTATCAACAACACCCAGAAACGCTTCGCTGGGCCCGAGCTCATCTAAGATGGACTGATGCAAAGTGGAAAAGTGTTCTGTGGTCTGACGAGTCCACATTTCAAATTGTTTTTGGAAACTGTGGACCAAAGAGGAAAAGAACCATCCGGACTGTTCTAGGGTGAAAGTGTAAACGTCAGCATGTGTGATGGTATGGGGGTGTATTAGTGCCCAAGACATGGGTAACTTACACATCTGTGAAGGCACCATTAATGCTGAAAGGTACATACAGCTTTTGGAGCAACATATGTTGTTATCATGGACGCCCCTGTTTATTTCAGCAAGACAATGCCAAGCCAGGTCTTACAACAGCGTGGCTTCATAGTAAAAGAGTGTGGGTACTAGACTGGCCTGCCTGTAGTCCAGACATTGAAAATGTGTGAAGGCTAAAATATGAGAAGGGAGACTGTTGAACAACTTAAGCTGTACATCAAGCAAGAATGGGAAAGAATTCCACTTCAAAAATGTGTCTCCTCAGTTCCCAAACCTTTACTGAGTGTTGTTAAAAGGAAAGGCCATGTAACACACTGGTAAAAATGCCTTTTTTGCAATGTGTTGCTGACATTACATTCTAACTTCATGATTATTTGCAAAAAACAACAAAGTTTCTCAGTGTGAACATGAAATATCTTGTCTTTGCAGTCTATTCAATTGAATATAAGTTGAAAAGGATTTGTTGTATTCTCTTTTTATTTACCATTTACACAACCTGACAACTTTACTGCTTTTGTACTTTGTATTTTCACATTAAATATGTTTTTACAATTGTTTAAATTTTGGCACATAGAGATATAAAGTTAAAGTTAAAGTAGCAATGATTGTCACATACACACTAGGTGTGGTGTCATTTGTCCTCTGCATTTGACCCATCCCCTTGTTTCACCCCCTGGGAGGTGAGGGGAGCAGTGAGCAGCAGTGGCGGCCGCGCTCGGGAATCCTTTTTGGTGATTTAACCCCATATTCCAACCCTTGAACATGAGGATCACACATTGGAGGGACGATGCCACTAACTAGTGATGACTTTGTACCAATGAGTATTAGGGCTGACAACAACAACAATAATAATATCACAATATTACCACAGGAGTTCAAAAAGACAAGTGGAGAGAGAGTTTTACATTTCTGTGACTTTCATGATTTACTACATTCTTTATCAGCATTATTGTGTTGAAGTCACATGTTTATTGCCCTAATGCTCCTTGGTGGGACCCACATCATGACCTCCAAGTCAGGAGAGTTGAGAGGTGCCACCACCCGACCGAGGTCTTGTCCACACCAACATGTTTCTTCTACCACTTTGTCAACAACTCACTCCAGGACTTTCATGGACTGATCAGAAGAAAGACAAAAATCCATCAGTCTAGTGCCAAATTACACCTGAAGTTGTACTTTTAACGCGCTTCAAGGAAAACTGCACTTTTGGGGGGGATTATGAGAGACAAGAACACACTTGCCTATCTATTAGGATTCTAAAGAGAAAAAAAAATCTTAGCTAGATGCAGCTAACATTGCAGCTAATGGAAGTCACCTATGTTACACCCAAAGGCCTTTAAAACAACTTCTTAACCATCATCCAAGTTGCATATACACACTGTAAATATATACAGTACATAAATATACAGTACAGGCCAAAAGTTTGGACACACCTTCTCCTCATTCAATGTGTTTTCTTTATTGTCATGACTATTTACATTGTAGATTGTCACATCAAAACTATGAATGAACACATGTGGAGTTATGGACTTAACAAAAAAAAAAAATGAAAACATGTTTTATATTCTAGTTTCTTCAAAATAGCCACCCTTTGCTCCCATTACTGCTTTGCACACTCTTGGCATTCTCTCCGTGAGCTTCAAGAGGTAGTCACCTGAAATGGTTTTCACTTCACAGGTGCGCTTGAAGCTAATGGAGAGAATGCCAAGAGTGTGCAAAGCAGTAATCGGAGCAAAGGGTGGCTATTTTGAAGAAACTAGAATGTAATACATGTTTTCAGTTTTTTTTTTGTTAAGTACATAACTCCACATGTGTTCATTCATAGTTTTGATGTGACAATCTACAATGTAAATAGTCATGGACATATAGATTGAATGAGAACATAGGTCCTACTTCCGTCAACAAACACGCGTGTCAGCTAATCAAGTCCGACTTCGTAATAGACGACAAAGACAACTATTTTTGGACAAATGAGGATTCATGGACCTCATCTTTTTGAAGCTGAATATACTGAGGATGAACTGCTGCCTGTGAAGAGGAGCGAGCACAGAGAGAGGCCGAAACGTTGGCGCAGACGAAGAAGATAGAATAATGTCCTGTCAAAAAAAAAAAGCTACCGAGCACCAAAAAGCATTCAGGTGCGGACGTAGAAGCTAGCTTAAGGCTAACATGTAGCATGCCGTCTCAAGGTCATGTGTTCGTACGCTAGAAGTAGACTTCCCTCTTACAAAAACAATGTTCAGTTTGTTATTAGACAGGTTAGACAACGTAAAGGAAGTATTGTTGACAGTTTTTGAATGCATTTTAAAGTGATTTAGAGGCAGAACCAGCAGATTATTACAAATTATAATACAAAATTAAAGCTGCAAGCAGCGATGGACGGGACCGACTTTGACGGCACATAAAATCCAAACCGGAGCAGTAATTAAAACTCTTTCGTCAACTTAAATCAGAAGGGTTCAATCTCTCTCCTGTGCTAGTTTGTAGCCGACACGACAAACGCGCTCAGAGGAGATCATGTTTGAAAAAAGGTGACCAGTTTTTACAAAACTTTTGTTTTGAAGGGGGAATTGCAAACTTCCTGTTGATTTTTGCTGGGGGTTGTCAGTGAATGAAATCTAGGTCTGAGTGAGACCTACATAGAGGTGTTTGTTTCATGTCTCTACGACATTCCTACTGGAAGTTACAGGCAGTTTTGTCTGTGTTTTCTTCCTAGGAGCAGTTTTGTCTGTGTTTTCTTCCTAGGGGGCGCAATATGCAATATTGCAATATGGTGAGTTTTGAAGCATGTTATTGGGTCAAATTACAGCTCAAAGAGGCGGCGGTATAATAATAATAAAACCTTACAAATACAATAGGGTCCTCTGTCCCAAAGGGACATTTGGTCCCTAAAAACAATAAAACCACAAATATGTTCTTGTCTCTCATAATAAGCAACATTCCAAAAACAAGTGCAGTTCCCCTTTAAGGACCAAAACCCAGGTGTGCATGTGGATGAGAAACCAAAATAGCTTTTTTTTTTAAATATCAATATTTGTGTGGACACGACCTTGATCAGAGGTGACCCGAACTCACTTTCTAGTCCCGTGTCACCTCAAATATGACATCTAATATTTGAGGACACACTTCTAGGTGATCATTGGACTCTTTTCATTCTTGTTACAAACTTCTCCACAGTCTCTGGTTCATGAAAGTGCAAACAAGGTGTCTGAGATGTGTCAAGGTCATTCAATGCCAAGTAGAAGACAACACTCCTCTGACTCGGCAGGTTGCAACCTGTGCTGAAGGAGCAGCAACAAGAACTTGGGAGTTTTTCTAGTCCAGACCTGGTCCGAGGACAACATTATTTATTAAACACTTACATACATGCTGGGTGTCTTTCTTCGAACTTGTTTTAGGTGGGAGATGACAACACAAAAGAAATATATGCTTCAGTTGACTCCAAAGTTGATCAATTAAAAAAAAGCCATGCAGCAATTTTGTATGTAAATGTTGCATATTATAAATAACGATTTATAAAAAATACATTAAAAAAAATAAAAATAAAAAAGCCATGCAACAACTTTGTATGTAAATGTTGCAAATTATAAATAGCGATTTATAAATATAAATTTTTAAAAAAAGAAAAAGAAAAAAGATATATAAAAATAAATAAAAATAAAAAAATAAGCCATGCAGCAACTCTGTATGTAAATGTTGCATATTATAAATAACGATTTATAAAAAAAAAAAAGCAATGCAGCAACTTTGTATGTAAATGTTGCATATTATAAATAACGATTCATAAAAAATACATTAAAAAAAATAAAAAATAAAAAAGCCATGCAACAACTTTGTATGTAAATGTTGCATATTATAAATAGTGATTTATAAATATAAATTTAAAAAAAAAGAAAAAGAAAAAAGATATATAAAAATAAATAAAAATAAAAAAATAAGCCTTGCAGCAACTTTGTATGTAAATGTTGCATATTATAAATAACGATTTATAAAAAAAATAAGCCATGCAGCAACTTTGTATGTAAATGTTGCATATTATAAATAGTGATTTATAAATATAAATTTTTTAAAAAAGAAAAAGAAAAAAGATATATTAAAAAAAATAAATAAATAAATAAATAAGCCATGCAGCAACTTTGTATGTAAATGTTACAAATTATAAATAAAGATTTATAAATAAAAAATAAAAAATAAATAAGCCATGCAGCAACTTTGTATGTAAATGTTGCAAATTATAAATAAAGATTTATAAACATACATTAAAAAAATAAAAATAAAAAAAGCCATGCAGCAACTTTGTATGTAAATGTTGAATATTATAAATAAAGATTTATAAAAATAAATTAAAAATAATAAAAATAAAAAAGCCATGCAGCAACTTTGTATGTAAATTTTGCAAATTATAAATAAATATTTATTAAAAAAATGTTTAAAGAAAAAGAAATAAGCCATGCAGCAACTTTGTATGTAAATGTTGCAAATTATAAATAAAGATTTATAAAAATACATTAAAAAAATAAAAATTAAAAAGCCATGCAGCAACGTTGTATGTAAATGTTGAATATTATAAATAAAGATTTATAAAAATGAATTAAAAAAAAAAAAAAAAAAAAAGCAATGCAGCAACTTTGTATGTAAATGTTGCAAATTATAAATAAAGATGTATTAAAAAAATGTTTAAAAAAAAGAAATAAGCCATGCAGCAACTTTGTATGTAAATGTTGCAAATTATAAATAAAGATTTATAAAAATACATTAAAAAAATAAAAATTAAAAAGCCATGCAGCAACTTTGTATGTAAATGTTGAATATTATAAATAAAGATATATAAAAATGAATTAAAAAAAATAAAAATAAAAAAGCCATGCAGCAACTTCGTATATAAATGTTGCAAATTATAAATAAAGATTTATTTAAAAAATGTTTAAAAAAAATAAATAAGCCATGCAGCAACTTTGTATGTAAATGTTGCATATTATAAATAACGATTTATAAAAATAAATTAAATTTTTTTAAAAAAGAAAAAAATAATCCATGCGGCAACTTTGTATGTAAATGTTGTATATTATAAATAACGATTTATGGAAATAAATTTAAAAAAATAAAAATAAAAAAGCCATGCAGCAACTTTGTATGTAAATGTTGTATATTATAAATAAAGATTTATAAAAGTGAATTACAAACAATAAAAATAAAAAAAGCCATGCAGCAACTTTGTATGTAAATGTTGCAAATTATAAATAAAGATTTATAAAATAAAATTAAAAAATAAAAAATAAAAAAGGCCATGCAGCAACTTTGTTGTAAAGTATACATAAAGATTTATAAATAAATAGATAATAATAATAAATAAATAAATAAATAAAGGCATGCAGTAACTTCCACACCACACTGCCCTCTAGTGGACACACAACGTAAGGACGCGTCTTCTGACCGGCCGACGGGACCAGCTAGTATTCGATTACTAGCTTCTATTCGATTATATAAAGGCTCGGAAACTACAACTCACTAAAAAATCAATTACGTATAGGCAACGATTAAAAGCTGGCAAAGTCAACTTGCTTTTGTACTTTACGGTAAATTGGAACGTGACACTTGATTAGCTTTAATATGCACAGTGCGCATGCGTTATGTTACATTCAGGTGGACTAGGAAAAAAGAACACTCATTGAATATGTGTCGAATTTTTCTCTTTTGTTCATTAAATCTTGACGAGATCACAAATGTAATGAGAACCTTTAAGACAGGGTTCTTAAGCCCAACGACACAGGGGCCCGGGGCCCACTCCAATATTGACAATGAATTAATTGTAATCATATTCATGAACTATGTGTCACCTACTAACAGTTTATGAAAGCATGTGTTCATGGTAAAGATGATTATTTATTCAACACATGAACCTCAAAAATAAGTCCTCTGCATGAGAAGGGACTCAAATAAGTGATGAACATACAATGATGTTGTGCTAAACATGAACATATGATGAACATACAATGATGTTGTGCTAAACATGAACAAATGATGAACATACGATGATGTTGTGCTAAACATGAACATATGATGAACATACAATGATGTTGTGCTAAACATGAACATGTGATGAACATACAATGTTTTTGTGCTAAACATGAACATGTGATGAACATATGATTATGTTGTGCTAAACATGAACATATGATGAACATACAATTATGTTGTGCTAAACATGAACATATGATGAACATACAATGTTGTTGTGCTAAACATGAACATGTGATGATCATGCAATGATGTTGTGCTAAACATGAACATATGATGAACATACAATGTAGTTGTGCTAAACATGAACATATGATGAACATACAATGATGTTGTGCTAAACATGAACAAATGATGAACATACGATAATGTTGTGCTAAACATGAACATATGATGATCATACGATGATGTTGTGCTAAACATGAACATATGATGAACATACAATGATGTTGTGCTAAACATGAACAAATGATGAACATACGATGATGTTGTGCTAAACATGAACATATGATGATCATACGATGATGTTGTGCTAAACATGAACATATGATGAACATACAATTATGTTGTGCTAAACATGAACATATGATGAACATACAATGTTGTTGTGCTAAACATGAACATATGATGAACATACGATGATGTTGTGCTAAACATGAACATATGATGAACATACAATGATGTTGTGCTAAACATGAACAAATGATGAACATACGATGATGTTGTGCTAAACATGAACATATGATGAACATACAATGATGCTGTGCTAAACATGAACATATGATGAACATACAATGTTGTTGTGCTAAACATGAACATGTGATGATCATACGATGATGTTGTGCTAAACATGAACATATGATGAACATACAATGATGTTGTGCTAAACATGAACATGTGATGAACATATGATTATGTTGTGCTAAACATGAACATATGATGAACATACAATGTTGTTGTGCTAAACATGAACATATGACGAACATACAATGATGTTGTGCTAAACATGAACAAATGATGAACATACAATTATGTTGTGCTAAACATGAACATATGATGATCATACGATGATGTTGTGCTAAACATGAACATATGATGAACATACAATGATGTTGTGCTAAACATGAACATATGATGAACATACAATGATGTTGTGCTAAACATGAACATATGATGAACATACAATTATGTTGTGCTAAACATGAACATATGATGAACATACAATGATGTTGTGCTAAACATGAACATATGATGAACATACAATGTTGTTGTGCTAAACATGAACATGTGATGAACATATGATGATGTTGTGCTAAACATGAACATATGATGAACATACAATGATGTTGTGCTAAACATGAACATAAGATGAACACACAATGATGTTGTGCTAAACATGAACATATGTTGAACATACAATGATGTTGTGCTAAACATGAACATACGATGAACATACAATGATGTTGTGCTAAACATGAACATATGATGAACATACAATGATGTTGTGCTAAACATGAACATATGATGAACATACAATGATGTTGTGCTAAACATGAACATATGATGATCATACGATGATGTTGTGCTAAACATGAACATATGATGAACATACAATGATGTTGTGCTAAACATGAACATATGATGAACATACAATGATGTTGTGCTAAACATGAACATATGGTGAACATACGATAATGTTGTGCTAAACATGAACATATGATGAACATACAATGATGTTGTGCTAAACATGAACATATGATGAACATACAATGTTGTTGTGCTAAACATGAACATGTGATGAACATATGATGATGTTGTGCTAAACATGAACATATGATGAACATACAATGATGTTGTGCTAAACATGAACATATGATGAACATACAATGTTGTTGTGCTAAACATGAACATGTGATGATCATACGATGATGTTGTGCTAAACATGAACATATGATGAACATACAATGATGTTGTGCTAAACATGAACATATGATGAACATACAATGATGTTGTGCTAAACATGAACATATGATGAACATACAATGATGTTGTGCTAAACATGAACATATGATGAACATACAATGATGTTGTGCTAAACATGAACATATGATGAACATACAATGTTGTTGTGCTAAACATGAACATGTGATGATCATACGATGATGTTGTGCTAAACATGAACATATGATGAACATACAATGATGTTGTGCTAAACATGAACATGTGATGAACATACGATTATGTTGTGCTAAACATGAACATATGATGAACATACAATGTCGTTGTGCTAAACATGAACATATGATGAACATACAATGATGTTGTGCTAAACATGAACAAATGATGAACATATGATGATGTTGTGCTAAACATGAACATATGATGATCATACGATGATGTTGTGCTAAACATGAACATATGATGAACATACAATTATGTTGTGCTAAACATGAACATATGATGAACATACAACGATGTTGTGCTAAACATGAACATATGATGAACATACAATGATGTTGTGCTAAACATGAACATATGGTGAACATACGATAATGTTGTGCTAAACATGAACATATGATGAACATACAATGATGTTGTGCTAAACATGAACATGAACGGGCTCCAATACTATGGAATGCCCTCCCGGTAAAAGTTAGAGATGCTACCTCAGTAGAAGCATTTAAGTCTCATCTTAAAACTCATTTGTATACTCTAGCCTTTAAATAGACTCCCTTTTTAGACCAGTTGATCTGCCGTTTCTTTTCTTTTCTTTTCTACTCTGCTCCGGGGTGGACCGCTAGCCTGTCCATCAGATGGGGACATCTCTACGCTGCTGACCCGTCTCCGCTCGGGATGGTTCCCGCTGGCCCCACCATGGACTGGACTTTCGCTGATGTGTTGGACTTTCACAATATTATGTCAGACCCACTCGACACCGAGGATGTCGTTGCGGCTTGTACAGCCCTTTGAGACACTTGTGATTTAGGGCTATATAAATAAACATTGATTGATTGATTGATTGATATGATGAACATACAATGTTGTTGTGCTAAACATGAACATATGATGAACATACAATGATGTTGTACTAAACATGAACATATGATGAACATACAATGTTGTTGTGCTAAACATGAACATGTGATGATCATACGATGATGTTGTGCTAAACATGAACATATGATGAACATACAATGATGTTGTGCTAAACATGAACATGTGATGAACATACGATGATGTTGTGCTAAACATGAACATATGATGAACATACAATGTCGTTGTGCTAAACATGAACGTATGATGAACATACAATATGTTGTGCTAAACATGAACAAATGATGAACATACGATGATGTTGTGCTAAACATGAATATATGATGAACATACAATGATGTTGTGCTAAACATGAACATATGATGATCATACGATGATGTTGTGCTAAACATGAACATATGATGAACATACAATGATGTTGTGCTAAACATGAACATATGATGAACATACAATGTTGTTGTGCTAAACATGAACATATGATGAACATACGATGATGTTGTGCTAAACATGAACATATGATGAACATACAATGATGTTGTGCTAAACATGAACAAATGATGAACATACGATGATGTTGTGCTAAACATGAACATATGATGAACATACAATGATGTTGTGCTAAACATGAACATATGATGAACATACAATGTTGTTGTGCTAAACATGAACATGTGATGATCATACGATGATGTTGTGCTAAACATGAACATATGATGAACATACAATGATGTTGTGCTAAACATGAACATGTGATGAACATATGATGATGTTGTGCTAAACATGAACATATGATGAACATACAATGTCGTTGTGCTAAACATGAACATATGACGAACATACAATGATGTTGTGCTAAACGTGAACAAATGATGAACATACGATTATGTTGTGCTAAACATGAACATATGATGATCATACGATGATGTTGTGCTAAACATGAACATATGATGAACATACAATGATGTTGTGCTAAACATGAACATATGATGAACATACAATGATGTTGTGCTAGACATGAACATATGATGAACATACAATGATGTTGTGCTAAACATGAACATATGATGAACATACAATGATGTTGTGCTAAACATGAACATATGATGAACATACAATGTTGTTGTGCTAAACATGAACATGTGATGATCATACGATGATGTTGTGCTAAACATGAACATATGATGAACATACAATGATGTTGTGCTAAACATGAAAATGTGATGAACATATGATGATGTTGTGCTAAACATGAACATATGATGAACATACAATGTCGTTGTGCTAAACATGAACATATGATGAACATACAATGATGTTGTGCTAAACATGAACAAATGATGAACATACGATGATGTTGTGCTAAACATGAACATATGATGATCATACGATGATGTTGTGCTAAACATGAACATATGATGAACATACAATGATGTTGTGCTAAACATGAACATATGATGATCATACGATGATGTTGTGCTAAACATGAACATATGATGATCATACGATGATGTTGTGCTAAACATGAACATATGATGAACATACAACGATGTTGTGCTAAACATGAACATATGATGAACATACAATGATGTTGTGCTAAACATGAACATATGGTGAACATACGATAATGTTGTGCTAAACATGAACATATGAGAACATACAATTATGTTGTGCTAAACATGAACATATGATGAACATACAATGTTGTTGTGCTAAACATGAACATGTGATGAACATATGATGATGTTGTGCTAAACATGAACATATGATGAACATACAATGATGTTGTGCTAAACATGAACATATGATGAACATACAATTATGTTGTGCTAAACATGAACAAATGATGAACATACGATGATGTTGTGCTAAACATGAACATATGATGAACATACAATTATGTTGTGCTAAACATGAACATATGATGAACATACAATGTTGTTGTGCTAAACATGAACATGTGATGATCATACGATGATGTTGTGCTAAACATGAACATATGATAAACATACAATTATGTTGTGCTAAACATGAACATGTGATGAACATATGATGATGTTGTGCTAAACATGAACATATGATGAACATACAATGTCGTTGTGCTAAACATGAACATATGACGAACATACAATGATGTTGTGCTAAACATGAACATGTGATGATCATGCAATGATGTTGTGCTAAACATGAACAAATGATGAACATACGATGATGTTGTGCTAAACATGAACATATGATGAACATACAATGATGTTGTGCTAAACATGAACATATGATGAACATACAATGTTGTTGTGCTAAACATGAACATGTGATGAACATATGATTATGTTGTGCTAAACATGAACATATGATGAACATACAATGATGTTGTGCTAAACATGAACATATGATGAACATACAATGTTGTTGTGCTAAACATGAACATGTGATGATCATGCAATGATGTTGTGCTAAACATGAACATATGATGAACATACAATGTAGTTGTGCTAAACATGAACATATGATGAACATACAATGATGTTGTGCTAAACATGAACAAATGATGAACATACGATAATGTTGTGCTAAACATGAACATATGATGATCATACGATGATGTTGTGCTAAACATGAACATATGATGAACATACAATGATGTTGTGCTAAACATGAACAAATGATGAACATACGATGATGTTGTGCTAAACATGAACATATGATGATCATACGATGATGTTGTGCTAAACATGAACATATGATGAACATACAATTATGTTGTGCTAAACATGAACATATGATGAACATACAATGTTGTTGTGCTAAACATGAACATATGATGAACATACAATGATGTTGTGCTAAACATGAACATATGATGAACATACAATGATGTTGTGCTAAACATGAACAAATGATGAACATACGATGATGTTGTGCTAAACATGAACATATGATGAACATACAATGATGCTGTGCTAAACATGAACATATGATGAACATACAATGTTGTTGTGCTAAACATGAACATGTGATGATCATACGATGATGTTGTGCTAAACATGAACATATGATGAACATACAATTATGTTGTGCTAAACATGAACATATGATGAACATACAATGTTGTTGTGCTAAACATGAACATGTGATGATCATACGATGATGTTGTGCTAAACATGAACATATGATAAACATACAATTATGTTGTGCTAAACATGAACATGTGATGAACATATGATGATGTTGTGCTAAACATGAACATATGATGAACATACAATGTCGTTGTGCTAAACATGAACATATGACGAACATACAATGATGTTGTGCTAAACATGAACATGTGATGATCATGCAATGATGTTGTGCTAAACATGAACAAATGATGAACATACGATGATGTTGTGCTAAACATGAACATATGATGAACATACAATGATGTTGTGCTAAACATGAACATATGATGAACATACAATGTTGTTGTGCTAAACATGAACATGTGATGAACATATGATTATGTTGTGCTAAACATGAACATATGATGAACATACAATGATGTTGTGCTAAACATGAACATATGATGAACATACAATGTTGTTGTGCTAAACATGAACATGTGATGATCATGCAATGATGTTGTGCTAAACATGAACATATGATGAACATACAATGTAGTTGTGCTAAACATGAACATATGATGAACATACAATGATGTTGTGCTAAACATGAACAAATGATGAACATACGATAATGTTGTGCTAAACATGAACATATGATGATCATACGATGATGTTGTGCTAAACATGAACATATGATGAACATACAATGATGTTGTGCTAAACATGAACAAATGATGAACATACGATGATGTTGTGCTAAACATGAACATATGATGATCATACGATGATGTTGTGCTAAACATGAACATATGATGAACATACAATTATGTTGTGCTAAACATGAACATATGATGAACATACAATGTTGTTGTGCTAAACATGAACATATGATGAACATACAATGATGTTGTGCTAAACATGAACATATGATGAACATACAATGATGTTGTGCTAAACATGAACAAATGATGAACATACGATGATGTTGTGCTAAACATGAACATATGATGAACATACAATGATGCTGTGCTAAACATGAACATATGATGAACATACAATGTTGTTGTGCTAAACATGAACATGTGATGATCATACGATGATGTTGTGCTAAACATGAACATATGATGAACATACAATGATGTTGTGCTAAACATGAACATGTGATGAACATATGATTATGTTGTGCTAAACATGAACATATGATGAACATACAATGTTGTTGTGCTAAACATGAACATATGACGAACATACAATGATGTTGTGCTAAACATGAACAAATGATGAACATACAATTATGTTGTGCTAAACATGAACATATGATGATCATACGATGATGTTGTGCTAAACATGAACATATGATGAACATACAATGATGTTGTGCTAAACATGAACATATGATGAACATACAATGATGTTGTGCTAAACATGAACATATGATGAACATACAATTATGTTGTGCTAAACATGAACATATGATGAACATACAATGATGTTGTGCTAAACATGAACATATGATGAACATACAATGTTGTTGTGCTAAACATGAACATGTGATGAACATATGATGATGTTGTGCTAAACATGAACATATGATGAACATACAATGATGTTGTGCTAAACATGAACATAAGATGAACACACAATGATGTTGTGCTAAACATGAACATATGTTGAACATACAATGATGTTGTGCTAAACATGAACATACGATGAACATACAATGATGTTGTGCTAAACATGAACATATGATGAACATACAATGATGTTGTGCTAAACATGAACATATGATGAACATACAATGATGTTGTGCTAAACATGAACATATGATGATCATACGATGATGTTGTGCTAAACATGAACATATGATGAACATACAATGATGTTGTGCTAAACATGAACATATGATGAACATACAATGATGTTGTGCTAAACATGAACATATGGTGAACATACGATAATGTTGTGCTAAACATGAACATATGATGAACATACAATGATGTTGTGCTAAACATGAACATATGATGAACATACAATGTTGTTGTGCTAAACATGAACATGTGATGAACATATGATGATGTTGTGCTAAACATGAACATATGATGAACATACAATGATGTTGTGCTAAACATGAACATATGATGAACATACAATGTTGTTGTGCTAAACATGAACATGTGATGATCATACGATGATGTTGTGCTAAACATGAACATATGATGAACATACAATGATGTTGTGCTAAACATGAACATATGATGAACATACAATGATGTTGTGCTAAACATGAACATATGATGAACATACAATGATGTTGTGCTAAACATGAACATATGATGAACATACAATGATGTTGTGCTAAACATGAACATATGATGAACATACAATGTTGTTGTGCTAAACATGAACATGTGATGATCATATGATGATGTTGTGCTAAACATGAACATATGATGAACATACAATGATGTTGTGCTAAACATGAACATGTGATGAACATACGATGATGTTGTGCTAAACATGAACATATGATGAACATACAATGTTGTTGTGCTAAACATGAACATATGATGAACATACAATGATGTTGTGCTAAACATGAACAAATGATGAACATATGATGATGTTGTGCTAAACATGAACATATGATGATCATACGATGATGTTGTGCTAAACATGAACATATGATGAACATACAATTATGTTGTGCTAAACATGAACATATGATGAACATACAACGATGTTGTGCTAAACATGAACATATGATGAACATACAATGATGTTGTGCTAAACATGAACATATGGTGAACATACGATAATGTTGTGCTAAACATGAACATATGATGAACATACAATTATGTTGTGCTAAACATGAACATATGATGAACATACAATGTTGTTGTGCTAAACATGAACATATGATGAACATACAATGATGTTGTACTAAACATGAACATATGATGAACATACAATGTTGTTGTGCTAAACATGAACATGTGATGATCATACGATGATGTTGTGCTAAACATGAACATATGATGAACATACAATGATGTTGTGCTAAACATGAACATGTGATGAACATACGATGATGTTGTGCTAAACATGAACATATGATGAACATACAATGTCGTTGTGCTAAACATGAACATATGATGAACATACAATATGTTGTGCTAAACATGAACAAATGATGAAAATACGATGATGTTGTGCTAAACATGAACATATGATGAACATACAATGATGTTGTGCTAAACATGAACATATGATGATCATACGATGATGTTGTGCTAAACATGAACATATGATGAACATACAATGATGTTGTGCTAAACATGAACATATGATGAACATACAATTTTAATGTGCTAAACATGAACATATGATGAACATACGATGATGTTGTGCTAAACATGAACATATGATGAACATACAATGATGTTGTGCTAAACATGAACAAATGATGAACATACGATGATGTTGTGCTAAACATGAACATATGATGAACATACAATGATGTTGTGCTAAACATGAACATATGATGAACATACAATGTTGTTGTGCTAAACATGAACATGTGATGATCATACGATGATGTTGTGCTAAACATGAACATATGATGAACATACAATGATGTTGTGCTAAACATGAACATGTGATGAACATATGATGATGTTGTGCTAAACATGAACATATGATGAACATACAATGTCGTTGTGCTAAACATGAACATATGACGAACATACAATGATGTTGTGCTAAACATGAACAAATGATGAACATACGATTATGTTGTGCTAAACATGAACATATGATGATCATACGATGATGTTGTGCTAAACATGAACATATGATGAACATACAATGATGTTGTGCTAAACATGAACATATGATGAACATACAATGATGTTGTGCTAGACATGAACATATGATGAACATACAATGATGTTGTGCTAAACATGAACATATGATGAACATACAATGATGTTGTGCTAAACATGAACATATGATGAACATACAATGTTGTTGTGCTAAACATGAACATGTGATGATCATACGATGATGTTGTGCTAAACATGAACATATGATGAACATACAATGATGTTGTGCTAAACATGAAAATGTGATGAACATATGATGATGTTGTGCTAAACATGAACATATGATGAACATACAATGTCGTTGTGCTAAACATGAACATATGATGAACATACAATGATGTTGTGCTAAACATGAACAAATGATGAACATACAATTATGTTGTGCTAAACATGAACATATGATGATCATACGATTATGTTGTGCTAAACATGAACATATGATGAACACACAATGATGTTGTGCTAAACATGAACATATGATGATCATACGATGATGTTGTGCTAAACATGAACATATGATGAACATACAATGATGTTGTGCTAAACATGAACATATGATGATCATACGATGATGTTGTGCTAAACATGAACATATGATGAACATACAACGATGTTGTGCTAAACATGAACATATGATGAACATACAATGATGTTGTGCTAAACATGAACATATGGTGAACATACGATAATGTTGTGCTAAACATGAACATATGAGAACATACAATTATGTTGTGCTAAACATGAACATATGATGAACATACAATGTTGTTGTGCTAAACATGAACATGTGATGAACATATGATGATGTTGTGCTAAACATGAACATTTGATGAACATACAATGATGTTGTGCTAAACATGAACTTATGATGAACATACAATGATGTTGTGCTAAACATGAACATATGATGAACATACAATGTTGTTGTGCTAAACATGAACATGTGATGATCATACGATGATGTTGTGCTAAACATGAACATATGATGAACATACAATTATGTTGTGCTAAACATGAACAAATGATGAACATACGATGATGTTGTGCTAAACATGAACATATGATGAACATACAATGATGTTGTGCTAAACATGAACATATGATGAACATACAATGTTGTTGTGCTAAACATGAACATGTGATGATCATACGATGATGTTGTGCTAAACATGAACATATGATAAACATACAAATATGTTGTGCTAAACATGAACATGTGATGAACATATGATGATGTTGTGCTAAACATGAACATATGATGAACATACAATGTCGTTGTGCTAAACATGAACATATGACGAACATACAATGATGTTGTGCTAAACATGAACAAATGATGAACATACGATGATGTTGTGCTAAACATGAACATATGATGATCATACGATGATGTTGTGCTAAACATGAACATATGATGAACATACAATGATGTTGTGCTAAACATGAACATATGATGAACATACAATGATGTTGTGCTAAACATGAACATATGATGAACATATAATGATGTTGTGCTAAACATGAACATATGATGAACATACAATGTTGTTGTGCTAAACATGAACATATGATGAACATACAATGATGTTGTACTAAACATGAACATATGATGAACATACAATGTTGTTGTGCTAAACATGAACATGTGATGATCATACGATGATGTTGTGCTAAACATGAACATATGATGAACATACAATGATGTTGTGCTAAACATGAACATGTGATGAACATACGATGATGTTGTGCTAAACATGAACATATGATGAACATACAATGTCGTTGTGCTAAACATGAACATATGATGAACATACAATTATGTTGTGCTAAACATGAACAAATGATGAACATACAATGATGTTGTGCTAAACATGAACATATGATGAACATACAATGATGTTGTGCTAAACATGAACATATGATGATCATACGATGATGTTGTGCTAAACATGAACATATGATGAACATACAATGATGTTGTGCTAAACATGAACATATGATGAACATACAATGTTGTTGTGCTAAACATGAACATATGATGAACATACGATGATGTTGTGCTAAACATGAACATATAATGAACATACAATGATGTTGTGCTAAACATGAACAAATGATGAACATACGATGATGTTGTGCTAAACATGAACATATGATGAACATACAATGATGTTGTGCTAAACATGAACATATGATGAACATACAATGTTGTTGTGCTAAACATGAATATGTGATGATCATACGATGATGTTGTGCTAAACATGAACATATGATGAACATACAATGATGTTGTGCTAAACATGAACATGTGATGAACATATGATGATGTTGTGCTAAACATGAACATATGATGAACATACAATGTCGTTGTGCTAAACATGAACATATGACGAACATACAATGATGTTGTGCTAAACATGAACAAATGATGAACATACGATTATGTTGTGCTAAACATGAACATATGATGATCATACGATGATGTTGTGCTAAACATGAACATATGATGAACATACAATGATGTTGTGCTAAACATGAACATATGATGAACATACAATGATGTTGTGCTAAACATGAACATATGATGAACATACAATGATGTTGTGCTAAACATGAACATATGATGAACATATAATGTTGTTGTGCTAAACATGAACATATGATGAACATACAATGATGTTGTACTAAACATGAACATATGATGAACATACAATGTTGTTGTGCTAAACATGAACATGTGATGATCATACGATGATGTTGTGCTAAACATGAACATATGATGAACATACAATGATGTTGTGCTAAACATGAACATGTGATGAACATACGATGATGTTCTGCTAAACATGAACATATGATGAACATACAATGTCGTTGTGCTAAACATGAACATATGATGAACATACAATTATGTTGTGCTAAACATGAACAAATGATGAACATACGATGATGTTGTGCTAAACATGAACATATGATGAACATACAATGATGTTGTGCTAAACATGAACATATGATGATCATACGATGATGTTGTGCTAAACATGAACATATAATGAACATACAATGATGTTGTGCTAAACATGAACATATGATGAACATACAATGTTGTTGTGCTAAACATGAACATATGATGAACATACGATGATGTTGTGCTAAACATGAACATATGATGAACATACAATGATGTTGTGCTAAACATGAACAAATGATGAACATACGATGATGTTGTGCTAAACATGAACATATGATGAACATACAATGATGTTGTGCTAAACATGAACATATGATGAACATACAATGTTGTTGTGCTAAACATGAACATGTGATGATCATACGATGATGTTGTGCTAAACATGAACATATGATGAACATACAATGATGTTGTGCTAAACATGAACATGTGATGAACATATGATTATGTTGTGCTAAACATGAACATATGATGAACATACAATGTCGTTGTGCTAAACATGAACATATGACGAACATACAATGATGTTGTGCTAAACATGAACAAATGATGAACATACGATTATGTTGTGCTAAACATGAACATATGATGATCATACGATGATGTTGTGCTAAACATAAACATATGATGAACATACAATGATGTTGTGCTAAACATGAACATATGATGAACATACAATGATGTTGTGCTAGACATGAACATATGATGAACATACAATGATGTTGTGCTAAACATGAACATATGATGAACATACAATGATGTTGTGCTAAACATGAACATATGATGAACATACAATGTTGTTGTGCTAAACATAAACATGTGATGATCATACGATGATGTTGTGCTAAACATGAACATATGATGAACATACAATTATGTTGTGCTAAACATGAAAATGTGATGAACATATGATGATGTTGTGCTAAACATGAACATATGATGAACATACAATGTCGTTGTGCTAAACATGAACATATGATGAACATACAATGATGTTGTGCTAAACATGAACAAATGATGAACATACGATGATATTGTGCTAAACATGAACATATGATGATCATACGATGATGTTGTGCTAAACATGAACATATGATGAACATACAATTATGTTGTGCTAAACATGAACATATGATGATCATACGATGATGTTGTGCTAAACATGAACATATGATGAACATACAATGATGTTGTGCTAAACATGAACATATGATGATCATACGATGATGTTGTGCTAAACATGAACATATGATGAACATACAACGATGTTGTGCTAAACATGAACATATGATGAACATACAATGATGTTGTGCTAAACATGAACATATGGTGAACATACGATAATGTTGTGCTAAACATGAACATATGAGAACATACAATTATGTTGTGCTAAACATGAACATATGATGAACATACAATGTTGTTGTGCTAAACATGAACATGTGATGAACATATGATTATGTTGTGGTAAACATGAACATATGATGAACATACAATGATGTTGTGCTAAACATGAACATATGATGAACATACAATGATGTTGTGCTAAACATGAACATGTGATGGTCATACGATGATGTTGTGCTAAACATGAACATATGATGAACATACAATGTCGTTGTGCTAAACATGAACATATGATGAACATACAATTATGTTGTGCTAAACATGAACAAATGATGAACATACGATGATGTTGTGCTAAACATGAACATATGATGATCATACGATGATGTTGTGCTAAACATGAACATATGATGAACATACGATGATGTTGTGCTAAACATGAACATATGATGAACACACAATGATGTTGTGCTAAACATGAACATATGTTGAACATACAATGATGTTGTGCTAAACATGAACAAATGATGAACGTACGATGATGTTGTGCTAAACATGAACATATGATGAACATACTATGTTGTTGTGCTAAACATGAACATGTGATGAACATACGATGATGTTGTGCTAAACATGAACATATGATGAACATACAATGATGTTGTTTTAAACATGAACATATGATGAACATACAATGTTGTTGTGCTAAACATGAACATGTGATGATCATACGATGATGTTGTGCTAAACATGAACATATGATGAACATACAATGATGTTGTGCTAAACATGAACATGTGATAAACATACGATGATGTTGTGCTAAACATGAACATATGATGAACATACAATGTCGTGCTAAACATGAACATATGATGAACATACAATTTCGTTGTGCTAAACATGAACATATGATGAACATACAATGATGTTGTGGTAAACATGAACAAATGATGAACATACGATGATGTTGTGCTAAACATGAACATAAGATGATCATACAATGATCTTGTGCTAAACATGAACATATGATGAACATACAATAATGTTGTGCTAAACATGAACATATGATGAACATACAACGATGTTGTGATAAACATGAACATATGATGAACATACAATGTTGTTGTGCTAAACATGAACATATGATGAACATACAATGATGTTGTGCTAAACATGAATATATGATGAACATACAATAATGTTGTGCTAAACATGAAAATATGATGAACATACGATGATGTTGTGCTAAACATGAACATATGATGAACATACGATGATGTTGTGCTAAACATGAACATATGATGAACATACGATGATGTTGTGCTAAACATGAACATATGATGAACATAAGATTATGTTGTGCTAAACATGAACATATGATGAACATACAATGATGTTGTGCTAAACATGAACATATGATGAACATACAATGATGTTGTGCTAAACATGAACATATGATGAACATACAATGATGCTGTGCTAAACATGAACATATGATGAACATACAATGATGTTGTGCTAAACATGAACATATGATGAACATACAATTATGTTGTGCTAAACGTGAACATATGATGAACATACAATGATGTTGTGCTAAACATGAACATATGATGAACATACAATGTTGTTGTGCTAAACATGAACATATGATGAACATACGATGATGTTGTGCTAAACATGAACATATGATGAACATACGATGATGTTGTGCTAAACATGAACATATGATGAACATACAATGTTGTTGTGCTAAACATGAACATATGATGAACATACAATGATGTTGTGCTAAACATGAACATATGATGAACATACAATGATGTTGTGCTAAACATGAACATATGATGAACATATGATGATGTTGTGCTAAAGATGAACATATGATGAACATACAATTGTGTTGTGCTAAACATGAACATATGATGAACATACAATTATGTTGTGCTAAACATGAACATATGATGAACATACAATGATGTTGTGCTAAACGTGAACATATGATGAACATACAATGATGTTGTGCTAAACATGAACATATGATGAACATGCAATGTTGTTGTGCTAAACATGAACATATGATGAACATACAATGTCGTTGTGCTAAACATGAACATATGACGAACATACAATGATGTTGTGCTAAACATGAACAAATGATGAACATACGATGATGTTGTGCTAAACATGAACATATGATGATCATACGATGATGTTGTGCTAAACATGAACATATGATGAACATACAATGATGTTGTGCTAAACATGAACATATGATGAACATACAATGATGTTGTGCTAAACATGAACATATGATGAACATATAATGATGTTGTGCTAAACATGAACATATGATGAACATACAATGTTGTTGTGCTAAACATGAACATATGATGAACATACAATGATGTTGTACTAAACATGAACATATGATGAACATACAATGTTGTTGTGCTAAACATGAACATGTGATGATCATACGATGATGTTGTGCTAAACATGAACATATGATGAACATACAATGATGTTGTGCTAAACATGAACATGTGATGAACATACGATGATGTTGTGCTAAACATGAACATATGATGAACATACAATGTCGTTGTGCTAAACATGAACATATGATGAACATACAATTATGTTGTGCTAAACATGAACAAATGATGAACATACAATGATGTTGTGCTAAACATGAACATATGATGAACATACAATGATGTTGTGCTAAACATGAACATATGATGATCATACGATGATGTTGTGCTAAACATGAACATATGATGAACATACAATGATGTTGTGCTAAACATGAACATATGATGAACATACAATGTTGTTGTGCTAAACATGAACATATGATGAACATACGATGATGTTGTGCTAAACATGAACATATAATGAACATACAATGATGTTGTGCTAAACATGAACAAATGATGAACATACGATGATGTTGTGCTAAACATGAACATATGATGAACATACAATGATGTTGTGCTAAACATGAACATATGATGAACATACAATGTTGTTGTGCTAAACATGAATATGTGATGATCATACGATGATGTTGTGCTAAACATGAACATATGATGAACATACAATGATGTTGTGCTAAACATGAACATGTGATGAACATATGATGATGTTGTGCTAAACATGAACATATGATGAACATACAATGTCGTTGTGCTAAACATGAACATATGACGAACATACAATGATGTTGTGCTAAACATGAACAAATGATGAACATACGATTATGTTGTGCTAAACATGAACATATGATGATCATACGATGATGTTGTGCTAAACATGAACATATGATGAACATACAATGATGTTGTGCTAAACATGAACATATGATGAACATACAATGATGTTGTGCTAAACATGAACATATGATGAACATACAATGATGTTGTGCTAAACATGAACATATGATGAACATATAATGTTGTTGTGCTAAACATGAACATATGATGAACATACAATGATGTTGTACTAAACATGAACATATGATGAACATACAATGTTGTTGTGCTAAACATGAACATGTGATGATCATACGATGATGTTGTGCTAAACATGAACATATGATGAACATACAATGATGTTGTGCTAAACATGAACATGTGATGAACATACGATGATGTTCTGCTAAACATGAACATATGATGAACATACAATGTCGTTGTGCTAAACATGAACATATGATGAACATACAATTATGTTGTGCTAAACATGAACAAATGATGAACATACGATGATGTTGTGCTAAACATGAACATATGATGAACATACAATGATGTTGTGCTAAACATGAACATATGATGATCATACGATGATGTTGTGCTAAACATGAACATATAATGAACATACAATGATGTTGTGCTAAACATGAACATATGATGAACATACAATGTTGTTGTGCTAAACATGAACATATGATGAACATACGATGATGTTGTGCTAAACATGAACATATGATGAACATACAATGATGTTGTGCTAAACATGAACAAATGATGAACATACGATGATGTTGTGCTAAACATGAACATATGATGAACATACAATGATGTTGTGCTAAACATGAACATATGATGAACATACAATGTTGTTGTGCTAAACATGAACATGTGATGATCATACGATGATGTTGTGCTAAACATGAACATATGATGAACATACAATGATGTTGTGCTAAACATGAACATGTGATGAACATATGATTATGTTGTGCTAAACATGAACATATGATGAACATACAATGTCGTTGTGCTAAACATGAACATATGACGAACATACAATGATGTTGTGCTAAAGATGAACAAATGATGAACATACGATTATGTTGTGCTAAACATGAACATATGATGATCATACGATGATGTTGTGCTAAACATAAACATATGATGAACATACAATGATGTTGTGCTAAACATGAACATATGATGAACATACAATGATGTTGTGCTAGACATGAACATATGATGAACATACAATGATGTTGTGCTAAACATGAACATATGATGAACATACAATGATGTTGTGCTAAACATGAACATATGATGAACATACAATGTTGTTGTGCTAAACATGAACATGTGATGATCATACGATGATGTTGTGCTAAACATGAACATATGATGAACATACAATTATGTTGTGCTAAACATGAAAATGTGATGAACATATGATGATGTTGTGCTAAACATGAACATATGATGAACATACAATGTCGTTGTGCTAAACATGAACATATGATGAACATACAATGATGTTGTGCTAAACATGAACAAATGATGAACATACGATGATATTGTGCTAAACATGAACATATGATGATCATACGATGATGTTGTGCTAAACATGAACATATGATGAACATACAATTATGTTGTGCTAAACATGAACATATGATGATCATACGATGATGTTGTGCTAAACATGAACATATGATGAACATACAATGATGTTGTGCTAAACATGAACATATGATGATCATACGATGATGTTGTGCTAAACATGAACATATGATGAACATACAACGATGTTGTGCTAAACATGAACATATGATGAACATACAATGATGTTGTGCTAAACATGAACATATGGTGAACATACGATAATGTTGTGCTAAACATGAACATATGAGAACATACAATTATGTTGTGCTAAACATGAACATATGATGAACATACAATGTTGTTGTGCTAAACATGAACATGTGATGAACATATGATTATGTTGTGCTAAACATGAACATATGATGAACATACAATGATGTTGTGCTAAACATGAACATATGATGAACATACAATGATGTTGTGCTAAACATGAACATGTGATGGTCATACGATGATGTTGTGCTAAACATGAACATATGATGAACATACAATGTCGTTGTGCTAAACATGAACATATGATGAACATACAATTATGTTGTGCTAAACATGAACAAATGATGAACATACGATGATGTTGTGCTAAACATGAACATATGATGATCATACGATGATGTTGTGCTAAACATGAACATATGATGAACATACGATGATGTTGTGCTAAACATGAACATATGATGAACACACAATGATGTTGTGCTAAACATGAACATATGTTGAACATACAATGATGTTGTGCTAAACATGAACAAATGATGAACGTACGATGATGTTGTGCTAAACATGAACATATGATGAACATACTATGTTGTTGTGCTAAACATGAACATGTGATGAACATACGATGATGTTGTGCTAAACATGAACATATGATGAACATACAATGATGTTGTTTTAAACATGAACATATGATGAACATACAATGTTGTTGTGCTAAACATGAACATGTGATGATCATACGATGATGTTGTGCTAAACATGAACATATGATGAACATACAATGATGTTGTGCTAAACATGAACATGTGATGAACATACGATGATGTTGTGCTAAACATGAACATATGATGAACATACAATGTCGTGCTAAACATGAACATATGATGAACATACAATTTCGTTGTGCTAAACATGAACATATGATGAACATACAATGATGTTGTGGTAAACATGAACAAATGATGAACATACGATGATGTTGTGCTAAACATGAACATAAGATGATCATACAATGATCTTGTGCTAAACATGAACATATGATGAACATACAATAATGTTGTGCTAAACATGAACATATGATGAACATACAACGATGTTGTGATAAACATGAACATATGATGAACATACAATGTTGTTGTGCTAAACATGAACATATGATGAACATACAATGATGTTGTGCTAAACATGAATATATGATGAACATACAATAATGTTGTGCTAAACATGAAAATATGATGAACATACGATGATGTTGTGCTAAACATGAACATATGATGAACATACGATGATGTTGTGCTAAACATGAACATATGATGAACATACGATGATGTTGTGCTAAACATGAACATATGATGAACATAAGATTATGTTGTGCTAAACATGAACATATGATGAACATACAATGATGTTGTGCTAAACATGAACATATGATGAACATACAATGATGTTGTGCTAAACATGAACATATGATGAACATACAATGATGCTGTGCTAAACATGAACATATGATGAACATACAATGATGTTGTGCTAAACATGAACATATGATGAACATACAATTATGTTGTGCTAAACGTGAACATATGATGAACATACAATGATGTTGTGCTAAACATGAACATATGATGAACATACAATGTTGTTGTGCTAAACATGAACATATGATGAACATACGATGATGTTGTGCTAAACATGAACATATGATGAACATACGATGATGTTGTGCTAATCATGAACATATGATGAACATACAATGATGTTGTGCTAAACATGAAAATATGATGAACATACAATGTTGTTGTGCTAAACATGAACATATGATGAACATACAATGATGTTGTGCTAAACATGAACATATGATGAACATACAATGATGTTGTGCTAAACATGAACATATGATGAACATATGATGATGTTGTGCTAAAGATGAACATATGATGAACATACAATTGTGTTGTGCTAAACATGAACATATGATGAACATACAATTATGTTGTGCTAAACATGAACATATGATGAACATACAATGATGTTGTGCTAAACGTGAACATATGATGAACATACAATGATGTTGTGCTAAACATGAACATATGATGAACATGCAATGTTGTTGTGCTAAACATGAACATATGATGAACATACGATGATGCTGTGCTAAACATGAACATATGATGAACATACAATGATGTTGTGCTAAACATGAACATGTGATGAACATACGATGATGTTGTGCTAAACATGAACATATGATGAACACACAATGATGTTGTGCTAAACATGAACATATGTTGAACATACAATTATGTTGTGCTAAACATGAACAAATGATGAACGTACGATGATGTTGTGCTAACCATGAACATATGATGATCATACGATGATGTTGTGCTAAATATGAACATATGATGAACATACAATGATGTTGTGCTAAACATAAACATATGATGAACATACAACGATGTTGTGCTAAACATGAACATATGAACATACAATGATGTTGTGCTAAACATGAACATATGATGAACATGCAATGATGTTGTGCTAAAGATGAACATATGATGAACATACAATGATGTTGTGCTAAACATGAACATATGATGAACATACAATGATGTTGTGCTAAACATGAACATATGATGAACATACAATTATGTTGTGCTAAACATGAACATATGATGAACATACAATGATGTTGTGCTAAACATGAACATATGATGAACATACAATGTTGTTGTGCTAAACATGAACATATGATGAACATACGATTATGTTGTGCTAAACATGAACATATGATGAACATACAATGATGTTGTGCTAAACATGAACAAATGATGAACGTACGATGATGTTGTGCTAACCATGAACATATGATGATCATATGATGATGTTGTGCTAAATATGAACATATGATGAACATACAATGATGTTGTGCTAAACATAAACATATGATGAACATACAACAATGTTGTGCTAAACATGAACATATGAACATACAATGTTGTTGTGCTAAACATGAACATATGATGAACATACAATGATGTTGTGCTAAACATGAACATATGATGAACATACAATAATGTTGTGCTAAACATGTACATATGATGAACATACAATGGCGTTGTGCTAAACATGAACATATGATGAACATACAATGATGTGCTGAAGTCAATGAATATTGAATATATTTAATTTAAGTGACAATGAAACTACAGCTTTAGTCATATTTTGTGTGCTTAAGAAACTTCTCTAGGACTTCTTTTGTTTCTTTGAGATGCTCATTACTGCCACAAGTGGTGGACGAGTGTATTACACCTGAGTAGCACTGCGGCCCTATGGTTAGGAAACCTGCTTTAAGGCTCTCGTCAATGTAATATGAATACATGCTAGTTGTATGTATGTGATAACGACCACTGTATGCTAATCATGATCCACTGATGAAGACGACTGTATGCTAATCACGAAAATGATGATGATGACGACTGTATGCTAATCATGATCCGATGATGAAGACGATGGTGTGCTAATCATGAAGATGATGAAGACAACTGTATGCTAATCATGATGCAATGATGAAGACGACTGTATGCTAATTATGAAGATGATGAAGACGACTGTATGCTAATCATGATCCAATGATGAAGACGACTGTATGTTAATTATGAAGATGATGAAGACGACTGTATGCTTCTCATGATCCAATGATGAAGACTACTGTATGCTAATCATGAAGATGATGAAGAGGACTGTATGCTAATCATTTTGCAATGATGAAGACGACTGTATGCTAATCTTAAACATGATGATGATGACGACTGTATATTAATCATGATCCAATGATGAAGACGACTGTATGCTAATCATGAAGATGATGAAGACGACTGTATGCTAATCATGATCCAATGATGAAAACGACTGTATGCTAATCATGAAGATGATGAAGACGACTGTATGCTAATCATGATCCAATGATGAAGACGACTGTATGCTAATCATGAAGATGATGAAGACGACTGTATGCTAATCATGATCCAATGATGAATACGACTGTATGCTAATCATGAAAATGATGATGAAGACGACTGTATGCTAATCATGAAGATGATGAAGACGACAGTATGCTAATCATTTTGCAATGATGAAGACGACTGTATGCTAATCACGAAAATGATGATGATGACGACTGTATGCTAATCATGATCCAATGATGAATACGACTGTATGCTAATCATGAAGATGATGAGGACGACTGTATGCTAACCATGATGCAATGATGAAGACGACTGTATGCTAATCACAAAGATGATGAAGACGACTGTATGCTAATCATGATGCAATGATGAAGACGACTGCTTGCTAATCATGAAAATGATGAGGATGATGACTGTATGCTAATCATGATATAATGATGAAGACGGCTGTACGCTAATCATGAAGATGATGAAGACGACTGTATGCTAATCATGATGCAATGATGAAGACGACTGTATGCTAATCATGAAAATGATGATGATGATGACGACTGTACGCTAATCATGATCCGATGATAACGATGACTGTATGCTAATCATGAAAATGATGATGATGATGATGACGACTGTATGCTAATCATGATCTGATGATGAAGATGACTGTATGCTAATCATGATCCAATGATGAAGATGACTGTATGCTAATCATGATGCCAATGATGAAGACGACTGTATGCTATTCATGATCCAATGATGATGATGATAACTGTATGCTAATCATGAAGATGATGAAAGCTGCATGTGGAACACAAAACAGGTCAATATTTATCAATATTTGCTTGAGGGTTGCACAAATGACAGGAAGTGTGACCTCACAGATGACAGCAATACAAATGATATAATGCAGCGTCAGCAGGTGTCAAACTCAGGGCCCCGGGGGCCACGTCTGACTTCATCTGATGTGGCCCACTAAATAAAATGCGTCAATAAAGTGGCTTATCTTTTTTTACTAAATGTATTCATTCTTTCCATTTGGACAGAAAAAATACATATACTTAAATATATTTGATTATTAATTATGTTAATGCCTTGTGATGAGGTGGTGACTTGTCCAGGTTGTACCCCACCTACCACCCCAATGCAGCTGGGATAGGCTCCAGCACCCCCACAAGTCATGGACCCACTAGCTGCGCAAGCTAGCTCTCCAATCAGCTAAACAGACTCAATAACTCCAATCCTACTTAATGAATACTTAGGTCTACTACGCTGCTGTATTTAATGTTGTCATTATGGTGGTACTTAATGAATACTTAGGTCTACTACACTACTGTATTTAATGTTGTCATTATGGTGGTACTTAATGAATACTTAGGTCTACTACACTACTGTATTTAATGTTGTCATTATGGTGGTACTTGATGAATACTTAGGTCTACTACACTACTGTATTTAATGTTGTCATTGTGGTGGTACTTAATGAATACTTAGGTCTACTACACTACTGTATTTTAAAGTTGTCATTATGGTGGTACTTGATGAATACTTAGGTCCACTACACTACTGTCATTATGGTGGTACTTAATGAATACTTATTATAGAGTAGTATTCATCATAAATACTGTGTAGTACTATTAGTATTGTTGTTGGTCATATTGTTGACACCACGTGACCATAGCTGGGACGCAGGCAGGCGCACACGCCATCAGCGATGGGCGGGGCTTAGCTTGCGGCGTTGTCGCGGGAGGCGCAATCGTGAGCGTGAACGCGCACGTCCGCCCAGCCGAACCGCGACGGCGCGCAATCACGTCTGGACTCGGGCCGGGTGTGATGGCATCACGTGACAGGATGAGCAACGTGCACGGAGGGATGACGTGCGTGAAGTACCTGCTGCTCGCCCTCACCGCCATCTTCTGGGTGAGTGCCTGCATGACGTCATCCCTCACATTGCGTCATGCAGTCAGCAAACTAAAACATGCAGTGGTAGTGGAGTACAGTATATACTGCGCATGCGCTTGTGCACTTCGTGTAGTGTGTCTGTGTTGTGCACGTTGTGTAGTGTGTTTTTGTGTAGTGTCTTTGTGTTGTGTGTCTTTGTGTTGTGCACTTTGTGTTGTGCACTTTGTGTTGTGTGTCTTTGTGTTGTGCACGTTATGTAGTGTGTCTTAGTTGTGTGTCTTTGTGTAGTCTGTCTTTGTGTAATGTGTCTTTGTGTTGTGCACGTTGTGTAGTGTGTCTGTGTGGTGCACGTTATGTAGTGTGTCTTAGTTGTGTGTCTTTGTGTAGTGTGTCTTTGTGTTGTGCACGTTGTGTAGTGTGTCTTTGTGTAATGTGTCTTTGTGTTGTGCATGTTGTGTAGTGTGTCTCACTGTTGTGCACGTTATGTAGTGTGTCTTAGTTGTGTGTCTTTGTGTTGTGCACGTTGTGTAGTGTGTCTTTGTGTAATGTGTCTTTGTGTTGTGCACGTTGTGTAGTGTGTCTTTGTGTAATGTGTCTTTGTGTTGTGCACGTTGTGTAGTGTGTCTTTGTGTACTGTGTATTTGTGTTGTGTGTCTGCTGCAAAAGATTGATTTGTATATATATATATATATATATATATATATATATATATATATATATATATATATATATACATATATGTGTATTTATTTGTAATGGATTAGTGATTGTGTGATAGTTGTGTAGACGTCCACATAAAATAAAGTGGTATTCTTGGCACATATATTGACATGTTAACTTTGTCATTGGAATATAAGAAATACTAAAAAATAAAATCTTTGTCTGTTATCAAAATTGTGCTCTTGATGAAAAATCACAACCCAAAGCTATCAAAGGTGTTGTGTATCTGTGTGTTGTGTGTCTGTGATCAAAGGGGTTGTGTGTCTGTGTGTTGTGTATCTGTGTGTTGTGTGTCTGTGATCAAAGGGGTTGTGTGTCTGTGTTGTGTGTCTGTGATCAAAGGGGTTGTGTGTCTGTGTTGTGTGTCTGTGATCAAAGGGGTTGTGTGTCTGTGTTGTGTGTCTGTGATCAAAGGGGTTATGTGTCTGTGATAAAAGGGGTCGTGTGTCTGTGTGTTGTGTGTCTGTGATCAAAGGGGTTGTGTGTCTGTGTGTTGTGTGTCTGTGATCAAAGGGGTTGTGTGTCTGTGATCAAAGGGGCTGTGTGTTGTGTGTCCGTGTGTTGTGTGTCTGTGATCAAAAGGGTTGTGTGTCTGTGTGTTGTGTGTCTGTGATCAAAGGGGTTGTGTGTCTGTGAGGGAGGAGTCTCTAATAAACCATCACAACCATCACAATAAATAACATGAAGTTAAACAGTAATTATTATTATTATTGTGTTGTTGTTGTTGAACGTGCTCAAAAAGTACTAAAACACACTCAAATATTTTAACTAAGTTGTGTTTTGTTTTAATAACTGAAATAAATAAACACATTATACTTTCTTGGCAGAGGAAACATTACATTATTATTTATTATTTGTGTAATTACATTTGTTTATCTTCTTCCATTTTAATTTCTAAAATGTTTTTTCACTACCTGTTTGTCTGACATCACGTGAGTACACTTCCTGTTGAAGACATCGTCTGTTTCAACTTGACACTGTGGACTTTATATCCACAACTTTGTGCAAAGACACAACATTCTTTATGTTTATTGTGAATACTGTATCTTAGTTGTTTATTTAATGTGAACACTGTTTTTTATTTGTTTATGTTTAATATGAATACTGTATCTTAGTTGTTTATGTTTAATGTGAATACTGTATTTTAGTTGTTTATGTTTAATGTGAATACTGTATTTTAGTTGTTTATGTTTAATGTGAATACTGTATTTTAGTTGTTTATGTTTAATATGAATACTGTATCTTAGTAGTTTATGTTCAATGTGAATACTGTATCTTAGTAGTTTATGTACAATGTGAATACTGTATCTTAGTCATTTATGTTCAATGGGATTACTGTATCTTAGTTGTTTATGTTTAATGTGAATACTGTATCTTAGTAGTTTATGTTCAATGTGAATACTGTATCTTAGTAGTTCATGTTGAATGTGAATACTGTACCTTATTTGTCTTTGTTCAATGTGAATACTGTACCTTAGTAGTTTGTTTAATGTGAATACTGTATCTTTGTAGTTTACGTTCAATGTGAATACTGTATCTTAGTAGTTTATGTTCAATGTGAATACTGTATCTTTGTAGTTTACGTTCAATGTGAATACTGTATCTTAGTAGTTTATGTTCAATGTGAATACTGTATCTTAGTAGTTTATGTTGAATGTGAATACTGTATCTTAGTTGTTTATTTAATGTGAATACTGTATCTTAGTTGTTTATGTTTAATGTGAATACTGTATCTTAGTAGTTTATGTTGAATGTGAATACTGTATCTTAGTAGTTCATGTTGAATGTGAATACTGTACCTTATTTGTCTTTGTTCAATGTGAATACTGTACCTTAGTAGTTTATGTATAATGTGAATACTGTATCTTTGTAGTTTACGTTCAATGTGAATACTGTATCTTAGTAGTTTATGTTCAATGTGAATACTGTATCTTAGTAGTTTATGTTTAATGTGAATACTGTATCTTAGTTGTTTATTTAATGTGAATACTGTATCTTAGTTGTTTATGTTTAATGTGAATACAGTATCTTAGTAGTTTACGTTTAACGTGAATACTGTATCTTAGTTGTTTACGTTTAATGTGAATACTGTATCTTAGTTGTTTACGTTTAATGTGAATACTGTATCTTAGTAGTTTACGTTTCATGTGAATACTGTATCATGGTAATTTAGACACTAATGTGTTTACACATGTTTAGATTGGGGTATCACGTTTCTTAATGGGGAAAGACGTTAATGTCTTTTGTTTTCATGTTGGCATTTAAGATGGCTAGCAAGCTAATGCTAATCAGTCCATAATTTAATCACGGTTTGGTTATCAATCATGATTTTTCATCATTTTAGTTGTCAGTATTCTTGTTATTAGTATGATTGTTTATGTGGTACTGCTGCCCCTGGATGAGCATGTAAGGTAATAATGTTGTAAAGATGTTTTAGCTTTTTACATTTCTATCATATTATTATTATGGTTATTATTTGGCTGAATAAGAGAAAACATTTTCAGTAAATAAAATACGGCAACAATAGCAATTATGCAGTTTTCTGCAAAGTAAGAATCAATAATTTTGAATCATAGCAGGAGCATAAAAACACTTTTTTTTAAGTCCAAGTGGAGTCACCTTTACACTCTTTGAATGCAGTACAGTCAAGCTGAGCCAATCAGGGGCCTGCTTTCATATTATTGATTATTGATCATTTGAGTTTATTTAGCCTTGGCACTGCTTCATTCAGGACGTTGTCAAGCAATACTGGAGATGTGATGTTTGAGGCCCAAGGAGGGGACTAGGACTGACAAGTGAGCAGGACTCTGGCAGTGTGAGAGGGACAAGCAGTATAAAATGATGGAGTGATGAAACCCTCCTTGTCTGCTAGAAAGGAGACACTTAGTTGCCAGGCACCAAGGGCCTGAGAGTGTGGCTCCTGAGGGGCCCGCATGTATAACATCACTGCTGTGTGGTTGGCAGTGACCCAAGTGCATGATGGGAACACTAATGCACTCATTGATCAGACACGTTGGGGCATATGTTCACTTCAAATCAATAGGATGCTTGGAGCCATGATGCCTTTCCTCTTGCTTTTAGTAGACATCCACTTGTGCCTTCAACATCAATAGAGTTCTTGTCCTCCCTGACTACACTGCAGAGAACTTCTTTCTCTTGTTGTAACCCAAACTATGTCTTCAATATGTAGACAAAACAAAAACAACAAATTTTGAAAAAAAACAACAAAAAAGCCATTCAAGAATGAATAACAAAAACAATAATAATAATAATAATAATAGTAATAATAAAAAGCAAAAGAAACAAGAAATGAAAATAAACATTAATGTAAACATATCCGAAAAGGAGTGAGAAGAAGTAAAAACTTATGTACTCCCACCCCTCTTATTACTTACTGTATGTTTAATAATAATAATAATAATAGTATATAAAAAAGTTATGTCATATAAATACATATACATATATAAGTACGTACACATATATATATATATATATATATATATATAAATACATGTATATCTACAACACACATTTAACAAGTAACTATGAATGTGACACAACAGCGTGTATACATAGTATACATATACATACACATACAAACCTACTGACTCTTAGTGCAGTTCACTATATCCTGTGTACAATATATTTTTGTACATTCTTTTAAAAACATTGATGCTTGGACTTTGCTTATGTACTTCGCTCAGATTGTTCCACAACTTGACACCTGTGATGGAAATGCGAAAACTTTTCATGATGGAATTTCTCATCTGAATTTTCAAATTGAGTTCTCTCCTCAAACTATGCCCCCCCCTCACGTTCACTAAACATGTTTTGAATGTTCAGTGGTAACAAATAATAATAAAAATAATAATAATACCTGGGATTTATATAGCGCTTTTCTAAGTACCCAAAGTCGCTTTACATGTTACAAATGGTTCCTAGCCCTGTACATAGTTATTGCTGTTTGATATGAGACAATGTCGGTGAATTTTAATAATTTAGACTGTAGAAATAGTGCATTGGTGTGTTCCAGATAGCCGACCTTGTGAATGGTCCTTACTGCTCTTTTTTGTAAAATGATTAGTGACTGTAACAAACTTTTGTAATTGTTACCCCAGACTTCAGTACAGTAGTTTAAGTATGGCAAGACTAAAGAACAGTAGAGAGTGTGGAGTGACTTATGATCCAGAACCTGCTTTGCTTTGTTTATGACTGCTATACTTCTTGCTACTTTGTATTTGACATGTGTAATATGTGCTTTCCAGCTGAGCTTGTCGTCAATTGTTACACCAAGGAATTTGATTTTGTGCACCTGCTCAATAGCCACCCCATCAATTTCTATCTTCAACTGTGTGTTTAACCTGAACCTGCCAAAGAACATAAACTTGGTCTTGCTCACATTCAAAGATAATTTGTTCCAGTCAAACCATAATTTCAGTTTATACAACTCTTCATTTATGTTCTTTTGTAATGTATCTAGATCATCACCAGAGCAAAATACAATAGTGTCATCTGCGAAAAGTACCATGGACAGCAACTTGGATACTTGGCAAATATCATTTATGTACAGTATAAAAAGTTTTGGTCCCAATACTGACCCCTGGGGGACTCCACAAGCAATGTCCAAGCAATTTGAGCTATGGTTTCCCAGCTTCACAAACTGTTTCCGTCTGTCCAAATAGCTTTTTATCCAGTCTATTGCCATAGCTCTTATACCAATTTTCTCCAGTTTATTAATTAATATATTGTGATTGATAATGTCAAAAGCTTTTCTGAGGTCAATGAAGATGCCAATTGCATATTGATGATTATCAATTGCGTCTGTGATTCTTTCAATGGATTCCATCAATGCCCGAGAAGTTGATCTTTTAGTTCTAAAACCATATTGACTCTCTGAGAGTACATTATATTTTTCCAGGAATGAATCGAATCTGCTATTAAATAGTTTCTCCAATATTTTTGAAAATTGAGGCAGTAGTGAGACAGGTCTGTAGTTTGTGAAGAGGTGTTTGCTCCCATTTTTATACAGTGGAATGACCTTTGCTATTTTCATTTGATTTGGAAATGAACCGGTTTGAAACAATACATTGCAAATGTGAGTAAGTGGCTTAGAAATCCCCTCAATGACCAGTTTGACCAATGACATGTCAATATCATTAAAATCGGTTGATTGTTTGTTTTTACAGTTTTTTACTATGTCCAATATTTCCTTCTCTTCGACTCTCTCAAGGAACATTGAGCATGGATTTCTCTTCACCAGATCCCCCATATGCTCTCCTTCCACCCCTCGATCCATAATTTTACTCTCTAGATCAGGGCCTACTTTAACAAAAAAGTGATTGAAGCGATCTGCCACCTCCTCCATATTGTAATTTTCAATATCATCTTCTTTGAAATATTTAGGTGAGCTGTTTTGCTTGACACCATCTCTTATTATACTGTTTAATATGTTCCATATCCCTTTTATATTATCTTTATTACGCTCTAGTTTATTCTTGTAGTATTCTTTTTTACTTATCCTTATAATACTGATTAACTTATTTTTATATTTTTTATATTTATCCTCAGCTTCTTTGGTTCTCTGTCTAATAAAATTCCTGTATTGTGCATTTTTCTTTTTACAAGCATTTTGCAAACCTTTCGTTAACCATGAACAGTTATCATATGCTCTTGTTTTGTTGTATTCTTTGATTGGACAATGTTTATCATACTTTGACTTAAATTTTTCCAAAAATATATTATAAGCACTGTCCACATCTTTTTCATTATAAATCATATCCCAGTTCAGTGATACTAGATCCTGTATTAACATATTAATGTCACGACTTGGTCCTTGGCGTGGATTGTTTTTCCGTGGTGCAAAGCAACTTAACTGGACATGACGTGCAGGTGAGGACATGTTTTAATATTTAAACTCAAAAGGCTCAAAAGGGTATAAACAAAAGGCGCTCACAGCGGAGGTAAAAAACTTGACTAGGAAAACAAAAGGCGCGCACAATGGCGGAGAACTATGAACATTAAACAAAAACTTATGTGACAAGGAACTGTGAACATGGCATGAAGAAGCGTGATCATAAAGGGTGCAGAGCATAAATGTGGAGCATGAATGTGATGTTGCCAGGATGAACAGCAGAAACAGAAAAGCTTATATAGTGACATGATCAGTGAAAACAGGTGTGTGACTCTAACCGTGAACAGGTGCGTGACATGACAATGTGAACCAGGTGAAACTAATGGTTGCTATGGTGACAAATAAAAGTGCACACAAAGTCCAAAACCAAATCCGAACATGACTAAAACAAAATGTAATCACAGACATGACAGAGCCCCCCCCTTACGGACAGATCCCAGATGTCCAAAACAAACAAAACAAGGCAGGATCGAGAGTCATGGGAGGGCGGGAGGGGGACATGGCGGTGGGTCGCCAGACCAGGTGTCCCCGAATCCACCGGGGCAGGATCAGGTGGCGGCGACGCGTAGACCGCCGCTGTACCTGACGAGGTGGGCGACCCGGGAATGGCCATATCCATGGCCGACGGGGAGGTGGGCGCACTTGGCGTGGCGGCCGACCAGGTAGTGGCCACATCCGTGGCCGACGAGGAGGTCGGCGTACCTGGCGTGGCGGACGCCCATGGACTGGCCACATCCATGGCCGACGAGAAGGCAGGCGCTTTGTCGACGTGGCAGTCGCAGATGACGAAGCTTGGCGTGGTGCGTCGGGCAGCAAAGCTTGGCGTGGCGTGTCCTGGCAGCGTGGGTCTTGGTTTTGGCAGCGTGGGTCTTGGTGTTGGTCTTGGCAGTCTTGGTGTTGGTCTTGGTAGTCTTGGTGTTGGTCTTGGCAGTCTTGGTGTTGGTCTTGGCAGTCTTGGTCTTTGGGTGGTGTGTCTTGGACTTGGCGTGAGGGGTCTTGGACTTGGCGTGAGGGGTCTTGGACTTGGTCTTGGCTTGAGGGGTCTTGGACTTGGTCTTGGCATGGTGTGTCTTGGACTTGGTCACTTGGAGGGTCTTGGTCTTGGCATGGCGGTTCTTGGTCTTGGCATGGCGGTTCTTGGTCTTGGCATGGAGCTGCGACTGGCGGCACTTGGCGTCGTGGAGCTGCGACTGTCGGCACTAGGCGTCGTGGAGCTGCGACTGGCGGCACTAGGCGTCGTGGAGCTGCGACTGGCGGCACTAGGCGTCGTGGAGCTGCGACTGGCGGCACTTGGCGTCGTGGAGCTGCGACTGGCGGCACTTAGCGTCGTGAAGCTGCGACTGGCAGCACTTGGCGTCGTGAAGCTGCGACTGCCGGCACTTGGCGTCGTGGAGCTGCGACTGGCGGCACTTGGCGTCGTGGAGCTGCGACTGGCGGCCCTTGGCGTCGTGAAGCTGCGACTGGCGGCACTTGGCGGCGTGGAGCAGGTAGCGGAACTTGGCGTGGAGCAGGTAGCGGAACTTGGCATGGAGCAGGTACTGGTGGCGCTTGGCGTGGTGGAGCTTGGCGTGGAGCTGGGCGTGGAGCAGGTGGAGGTGGCCTAGCTGGAGGCTGTGGCTTGGCAGGTCGAAAGACTGGTGGTGGGGGCCGTGCTGGTGGCTGTGGCTTGGCAGGTCGAAAGACTGGTGGTGGTGGTCGTGCTGGAGGCTGTGGCTTGGCATGACGAAATTCAGGTGGTGGTGGCCGAGCTAGAGGCTGTGGCTTGGCATGGCGAAGCTGACCCACCCCACCTGAACAATTCCCAGCCCTAGCCCCCCCCTCAAGGAGCGGATCCCAGACGCGCTCCCCGCGGTCTGGAACCGTCTTTTGGGGTGGGTGGAGGGAGGTCGGAAGGGGGGCAGAATCCTCCCCTCCAAACTGTCCAAAAAGTCTCTCTTTTTCTACCTGGGACTTTGTGAGTGAGAATTTTTTTTTTTGTGACATGGGCGTGACTTGAGTCCTGGGGGGCGGGACATGGAAACTGGGTGACTGTGATTGACATGCTCTTATTTCTAAAAACATGTTTTGATAGTGCTCTATCTTGGACTTAGAGTCTTTTGCTGGGGGCGGATGATCAAAAGAAAAAGAGTTCAGAAAAAAAAAATCCTGGCCTGTGATGTCATCTTGGGGAAGCCGGGCAGGCTGCGGCCCATTTCCGCCCGGAGGGGGAGGAGCTTGCAGGAGCGCTGCGTTCTGTCCGCTCACCTTCCCTGACGTCCTCGGTCTGGAGCGGCGCTTCCGGGACTGCGGTGACGCAGCGCCATCCTCGGACCAAATGGAGCTAATCGGAATTAGCTTGCCATTTGGCCCCCACATCAAATCTCGGTCCCCCATGGCACCTAGCGCTTCCCACCTTCCTTCCTCCATCCGCCAAGTTGCTTGTGGAAAAACGGATTGCTGGCAACATCTGTCACGACTTGGTCCTTGGCGTGGATTGTTTTTCCGTGGTGCAAAGCAACTTAACTAGACATGACGTGCAGGTGAGGACATGTTTTAATATTTAAACTCAAAAGGCTCAAAAGGGTATAAACAAAAGGCGCTCACAGCGGAGGTAAAAAACTTGACTAGGAAAACAAAAGGCGCGCACAATGGCGGAGAACTATGAACATTAAACAAAAACTTACGTGACAAGGAACTGTGAACATGGCATGAAGAAGCGTGATCATAAAGGGTGCAGAGCATAAATGTGGAGCATGAATGTGATGTTGCCAGGATGAACAACAGAAACAGAAAAGCTTATATAGTGACATGATCAGTGAAAACAGGTGTGTGACTCTAACCGTGAACAGGTGCGTGACATGACAATGTGAACCAGGTGAAACTAATGGTTGCTATGGTGACAAATAAAAGTGCACAAAAAGTCCAAAACCAAATCCGAACATGACTAAAACAAAATGTAATCACAGACATGACAATTAATTGATTTGTCGGTCTTTATTCGCCTAAATATTTTTTGTTTACCTGTCCTAATCTTATAAACATAATCAATTACCGTAAATACCGGCAGGTGGTCGGTAATATCGCAGACTAATAACCCACTTATTTTGTTATCAATTACATTGGTAAATATGTTGTCTGTGAGATGTAATTCTACTGGGTCTAGTGATTGAAGGAAGTAGGCACATACTGTGTATTGTATTTATAAAATCCTCTGTGCTTTTATGATTGCTATGTTTCAATATATCTATGTTAGTATCTCCACATATAAATATATTTTTATTACCTATTCCTGAGAACATGCCTCCCATCCAGTCTTTAAAAGTATCAATACTTGAATGGGGCGCCCTGTATACACAACTGATTAGCATATTTTTTTTGTTTTCCATGCAGATCTCAATTGTAATGCATTCGAGAAGGTTATCAACCACCTGTGACATAGCCTCTACAATCTTGAAATTGAAATTTGTATCCACATAAATTGCTACTCCTCCTCCACCTTTGTTAATTCTGTTTTTATAAGTAAGTTCATAGCCATCCATCTCAAAGTCCATTCCCCTTTCCTTGTTGAACCAAGTTTCAGATATTGCTATGATATTGAATGGTTGTGAGAATGAGTACAAATAGTTCTTAATGGATTTAAAGTTTGTATATAGACTTCTACCATTAATGTGAATAATAGATAACTTCACATCTGCTTTGATGTTGTGATTATACTGTTCAGTAGTGTAGTATTTACAAGAGTTATTAATGTTATATATATATATATATATATATATATATATATATATATATATATATATATATATATATATATATATATATATATATATATATATATATATATATATATATATATTTACTATTATTATTATATTTTATTTTTTTTATTATTTTTTTCAGAAGTTTACATTTTTTGAATCAATGAAGAATCGTTGATGAAGAATTGTTACGAATAAGAATCACAATTCTTTGTAACATTGATTTTTTTTTACACCCATAATATATGAGCAACCACTCAGACAAATCATATAGTTGATGTAGATGATCATATAGTTGATGTAGATGATCATATAGTTGACATCATGGCTCACATATGTGGAATATGACATCATGGCTCACATTATATGTGGAATATGACATCATGGCTCACATTATATGTGGAATATGACATCATGGCTCACATTATATGTGGAATATGACATCATGGCTCACATTATATGTGGAATATGACATCATGGCTCACATTATATGTGGAATATGACATCATGGCTCACATTATATGTGGAATATGACATCATGGCTCACATTATATGTGGAATATGACATCATGGCTCACATTATATGTGGAATATGACATCATGGCTCACATTATATGTGGAATATGACATCATGGCTCACATTATATGTGGAATATGACATCATGGCTCACAAGAGCTATGGTGACTCTGATTGGCCAGTTAGACTGCATTACAAAGATGTCTCTCATAAGGAGTATGACACAAAGTTCAGTTGCCCTCCAAGCTAAAGTGAAGTCAAAGACCCTTAAAAAAAATGCAGACTAAACAGTTTTAACTCTTTACTCCACAGCTCTCTGGCTTGTTGGTCCTGGCTGTTGGACTTTGGCTGCGCTTTGACCCTGACACTGTGCAGCTGCTGACTGGAGAGGAAGCCCCCCACACCTTCTTCATGGGTAGTCTTACCACTTCAACTATATCACACTGTAGACTAGTCTGACACCTTCTTCATGGGTAGTCTTACCACTTCTACTATATCACACTGTAGACTAGTCTGACCACTTCTACTATATCACACTGTAGACTAGTCTGACCACTTCTACTATATCACACATTCGACTAGTCTGACCACTTCTACTATATCACACATTAGACTAGTCTGACCACTTCTACTATATCACACATTAGACCACCTGACCACTTCTACTATATCACACATTAGACTAGTCTGACCACTTCTACTGTATCACACATTAGACTAGTCTGACCACTTCTACTATATCACACAGTAGACTAGTCTGACCACTTCCACTATATCACACATTAGACTAGTCTGACCACTTGTACTATATCACACATTAGACTAGTCTGACCACTTGTACTATATCACACATTAGACTAGTCTGACCACTTCTACTATATCACACAATAGACTAGTCTGACCACTTCTACTATATCACACAATAGACTAGTCTGACCAATTCTACTATATCACACATTAGACTAGTCTGACCACTTCTACTATATCACACATTAGACTAGTCTGACCACTTCTACTATATCACACATTAGACTAATCTGACCACTTCTACTACATCACACATTAGACTAGTCTGACCACTTCTACTACATCACACATTACACTAGTCTGAGCACTTCTACTATATCACACATTAGACCACCTGACCACTTCTACTATATCACGCATTAGACTAGTCTGACCACTTCTACTGTATCACACAATAGACTAGTCTGACCACTTCTACTATATCACACATTAGACTAGTCCGACCACTTCTACGATATCCCACAATAGACTAGTCTGACCACTTCTACTATATCACACAATAGACTAGTCTGACCACTTATACTATATCACACATTCGACTAGTCTGACCACTTCTACTATATCACACATTAGACTAGTCTGACCACCTCTACTATATCACACATTAGACTAGTCTGACCACTTCTACTATATCACACAGTAGACTAGTCTGACCACTTCTACTATATCACACAGTAGACTAGTCTGACCACTTGTACTATATCACACATTAGACCAGTCTGACCACTTCTACTATATCACACATTAGACTAGTCTGACCACTTCTACTATATCACACAATAGACTAGTCAGACCACTTCTACTATATCACACAGTAGACTAGTCTGACCACTTCTACTATATCACACATTAGACTAGTCTGACCACCTCTACTATATCACACATTCGACTAGTCTGACCACTTCTACTATATCACACATTAGACTAGTCTGACCACTTCTACTATATCACACATTAGACTAGTCTGACCACTTCTACTACATCACACATTAGACCACCTGACCACTTCTACTATATAACACATTAGACTAGTCTGACCACTTCTACTATATCACACATTAGACTAATCTGACCACTTCTACTACATCACACATTAGACTAGTCTGACCACTTCTACTACATCACACATTACACTAGTCTGAGCACTTCTACTATATCACACATTAGACCACCTGACCACTTCTACTATATCACACATTAGACTAGTCTGACCACTTCTACTATATCACACATTAGACTAGTCTGACCACTTCTACTATATCACACTTTACACTACTCTGACCACTTCTACTATATCACACAGTAGACTAGTCCGACCACTTCTACTATATCACACATTAGACTAGTCTTGACACTTCTACTATATCACACATTAGACTAGTCTGACCACTTGTACTATATCACACATTAGACTAGTCTGACCACTTCTACTATATCACACAGTAGACTAGTCTGACCACTTCTACTATATCACACAGTAGACTAGTCTGACCACTTGTACTATATCACACATTAGACCAGTCTGACCACTTCTACTATATCACACATTAGACTAGTCTGACCACTTCTACTATATCACACAATAGACTAGTCAGACCACTTCTACTATATCACACAGTAGACTAGTCCGACCACTTCTACTATATCACACATTAGACTAGTCTGACCACCTCTACTATATCACACATTAGACTAGTCTGACCACTTCTACTATATCACACATTACACTAGTCTGACCACTTCTACTATATTACACATTAGACCACCTGACCACTTCTACTATATCACACATTAGACTAGTCCGACCACTTCTACTATATCACACATTAGAGTAGTCTGACCGCTTCTACTATATCACACAATAGACCAGTCAGAGGTCACGTCTTCTGGAACATTCCATGGAAATAGAAGTGATGAAGAGTTGTTCCATACATTTATGGTTATTTATTTATTTTCTATTTCACTTGGGACATCCTGCAGAGGGTGTGTAGATTGGGGACCTAACAATAATCACATCAATACACCAAAACATATTTTATATATATATATATAGTCTGACCACCTCTACTATATCACACATTAGACTAGTCTGACCACTCCTACTATATCACACATTAGACTAGTCCGACCACTTCTACTATATCGCACATTAGACTAGTCTGACCACTTCTACTATACCACACATTAGACTAGTCTGACTACTTCTACTATATCACACATTAGACTAGTCTGACCACTTCTACTATATCACACAATAGAGTAGTCTGACCACTTCTACTATATCACACAATAGACTAGTCTGACCAATTCTACTATATCACACATTAGACTAGTCTGACCACTTCTACTATATCACACATTAGACTAGTCTGACCACTTCTTCTATATCACACATTAGACTAGTCTGACCACTTCTACTACATCACACATTACACTAGTCTGAGCACTTCTACTATATCACACATTAGACCACCTGACCACTTCTACTATATCACACATTAGACTAGTCTGACCACTTCTACTATATCACACAATAGACTAGTCTGACCACTTCTACTATATCACACATTAGACTAGTCCGACCACTTCTACGATATCACACAATAGACTAGTCTAACCACTTCTACTATATCACACAATAGACTAGTCTGACCACTTCTACTATATCACACAGTAGACTACTCTGACCACTTCTACTATATCACACATTAGACTAGTCTGACAACCTCTACTATATCACACATTAGACTAGTCTGACCACTTCTACTATATCACACAGTAGACTTGTCTGACCACTTATACTATATCACACAGTAGACTACTCTGACCACTTCTACTATATCACACATTACACTAGTCTGACCACCTCTACTATATCACACATTAGACTAGTCTGACCACTTATACTATATCACACATTCGACTAGTCTGACCACTTCTACTATATCACACATTAGACTAGTCTGACCACCTCTACTATATCACACATTAGACTAGTCTGACCACTTCTACTATATCACACAGTAGACTAGTCTGACCACTTCTACTATATCACACAGTAGACTAGTCTGACCACTTGTACTATATCACACATTAGACCAGTCTGACCACTTCTACTATATCACACATTAGACTAGTCTGACCACTTCTACTATATCACACAATAGACTAGTCAGACCACTTCTACTATATCACACAGTAGACTAGTCTGACCACTTCTACTATATCACACATTAGACTAGTCTGACCACCTCTACTATATCACACATTCGACTAGTCTGACCACTTCTACTATATCACACATTAGACTAGTCTGACCACTTCTACTATATCACACATTAGACTAGTCTGACCACTTCTACTACATCACACATTAGACCACCTGACCACTTCTACTATATAACACATTAGACTAGTCTGACCACTTCTACTATATCACACATTAGACTAATCTGACCACTTCTACTACATCACACATTAGACTAGTCTGACCACTTCTACTACATCACACATTACACTAGTCTGAGCACTTCTACTATATCACACATTAGACCACCTGACCACTTCTACTATATCACACATTAGACTAGTCTGACCACTTCTACTATATCACACATTAGACTAGTCTGACCACTTCTACTATATCACACTTTACACTACTCTGACCACTTCTACTATATCACACAGTAGACTAGTCCGACCACTTCTACTATATCACACATTAGACTAGTCTTGACACTTCTACTATATCACACATTAGACTAGTCTGACCACTTGTACTATATCACACATTAGACTAGTCTGACCACTTCTACTATATCACACAGTAGACTAGTCTGACCACTTCTACTATATCACACAGTAGACTAGTCTGACCACTTGTACTATATCACACATTAGACCAGTCTGACCACTTCTACTATATCACACATTAGACTAGTCTGACCACTTCTACTATATCACACAATAGACTAGTCAGACCACTTCTACTATATCACACAGTAGACTAGTCCGACCACTTCTACTATATCACACATTAGACTAGTCTGACCACCTCTACTATATCACACATTAGACTAGTCTGACCACTTCTACTATATCACACATTACACTAGTCTGACCACTTCTACTATATTACACATTAGACCACCTGACCACTTCTACTATATCACACATTAGACTAGTCCGACCACTTCTACTATATCACACATTAGAGTAGTCTGACCGCTTCTACTATATCACACAATAGACCAGTCAGAGGTCACGTCTTCTGGAACATTCCATGGAAATAGAAGTGATGAAGAGTTGTTCCATACATTTATGGTTATTTATTTATTTTCTATTTCACTTGGGACATCCTGCAGAGGGTGTGTAGATTGGGGACCTAACAATAATCACATCAATACACCAAAACATATTTTATATATATATATATAGTCTGACCACCTCTACTATATCACACATTAGACTAGTCTGACCACTCCTACTATATCACACATTAGACTAGTCCGACCACTTCTACTATATCGCACATTAGACTAGTCTGACCACTTCTACTATACCACACATTAGACTAGTCTGACTACTTCTACTATATCACACATTAGACTAGTCTGACCACTTCTACTATATCACACAATAGAGTAGTCTGACCACTTCTACTATATCACACAATAGACTAGTCTGACCAATTCTACTATATCACACATTAGACTAGTCTGACCACTTCTACTATATCACACATTAGACTAGTCTGACCACTTCTTCTATATCACACATTAGACTAGTCTGACCACTTCTACTACATCACACATTACACTAGTCTGAGCACTTCTACTATATCACACATTAGACCACCTGACCACTTCTACTATATCACACATTAGACTAGTCTGACCACTTCTACTATATCACACAATAGACTAGTCTGACCACTTCTACTATATCACACATTAGACTAGTCCGACCACTTCTACGATATCACACAATAGACTAGTCTAACCACTTCTACTATATCACACAATAGACTAGTCTGACCACTTCTACTATATCACACAGTAGACTACTCTGACCACTTCTACTATATCACACATTAGACTAGTCTGACAACCTCTACTATATCACACATTAGACTAGTCTGACCACTTCTACTATATCACACAGTAGACTTGTCTGACCACTTATACTATATCACACAGTAGACTACTCTGACCACTTCTACTATATCACACATTACACTAGTCTGACCACCTCTACTATATCACACATTAGACTAGTCTGACCACTTATACTATATCACACATTCGACTAGTCTGACCACTTCTACTATATCACACATTAGACTAGTCTGACCACCTCTACTATATCACACATTAGACTAGTCTGACCACTTCTACTATATCACACAGTAGACTAGTCTGACCACTTCTACTATATCACACAGTAGACTAGTCTGACCACTTGTACTATATCACACATTAGACCAGTCTGACCACTTCTACTATATCACACATTAGACTAGTCTGACCACTTCTACTATATCACACAATAGACTAGTCAGACCACTTCTACTATATCACACAGTAGACTAGTCTGACCACTTCTACTATATCACACATTAGACTAGTCTGACCACCTCTACTATATCACACATTCGACTAGTCTGACCACTTCTACTATATCACACATTAGACTAGTCTGACCACTTCTACTATATCACACATTAGACTAGTCTGACCACTTCTACTACATCACACATTAGACCACCTGACCACTTCTACTATATAACACATTAGACTAGTCTGACCACTTCTACTATATCACACATTAGACTAATCTGACCACTTCTACTACATCACACATTAGACTAGTCTGACCACTTCTACTACATCACACATTACACTAGTCTGAGCACTTCTACTATATCACACATTAGACCACCTGACCACTTCTACTATATCACACATTAGACTAGTCTGACCACTTCTACTATATCACACATTAGACTAGTCTGACCACTTCTACTATATCACACTTTACACTACTCTGACCACTTCTACTATATCACACAGTAGACTAGTCCGACCACTTCTACTATATCACACATTAGACTAGTCTTGACACTTCTACTATATCACACATTAGACTAGTCTGACCACTTGTACTATATCACACATTAGACTAGTCTGACCACTTCTACTATATCACACAGTAGACTAGTCTGACCACTTCTACTATATCACACAGTAGACTAGTCTGACCACTTGTACTATATCACACATTAGACCAGTCTGACCACTTCTACTATATCACACATTAGACTAGTCTGACCACTTCTACTATATCACACAATAGACTAGTCAGACCACTTCTACTATATCACACAGTAGACTAGTCCGACCACTTCTACTATATCACACATTAGACTAGTCTGACCACCTCTACTATATCACACATTAGACTAGTCTGACCACTTCTACTATATCACACATTACACTAGTCTGACCACTTCTACTATATTACACATTAGACCACCTGACCACTTCTACTATATCACACATTAGACTAGTCCGACCACTTCTACTATATCACACATTAGAGTAGTCTGACCGCTTCTACTATATCACACAATAGACCAGTCAGAGGTCACGTCTTCTGGAACATTCCATGGAAATAGAAGTGATGAAGAGTTGTTCCATACATTTATGGTTATTTATTTATTTTCTATTTCACTTGGGACATCCTGCAGAGGGTGTGTAGATTGGGGACCTAACAATAATCACATCAATACACCAAAACATATTTTATATATATATATATAGTCTGACCACCTCTACTATATCACACATTAGACTAGTCTGACCACTCCTACTATATCACACATTAGACTAGTCCGACCACTTCTACTATATCGCACATTAGACTAGTCTGACCACTTCTACTATACCACACATTAGACTAGTCTGACTACTTCTACTATATCACACATTAGACTAGTCTGACCACTTCTACTATATCACACAATAGAGTAGTCTGACCACTTCTACTATATCACACAATAGACTAGTCTGACCAATTCTACTATATCACACATTAGACTAGTCTGACCACTTCTACTATATCACACATTAGACTAGTCTGACCACTTCTTCTATATCACACATTAGACTAGTCTGACCACTTCTACTACATCACACATTACACTAGTCTGAGCACTTCTACTATATCACACATTAGACCACCTGACCACTTCTACTATATCACACATTAGACTAGTCTGACCACTTCTACTATATCACACAATAGACTAGTCTGACCACTTCTACTATATCACACATTAGACTAGTCCGACCACTTCTACGATATCACACAATAGACTAGTCTAACCACTTCTACTATATCACACAATAGACTAGTCTGACCACTTCTACTATATCACACAGTAGACTACTCTGACCACTTCTACTATATCACACATTAGACTAGTCTGACAACCTCTACTATATCACACATTAGACTAGTCTGACCACTTCTACTATATCACACAGTAGACTTGTCTGACCACTTATACTATATCACACAGTAGACTACTCTGACCACTTCTACTATATCACACATTACACTAGTCTGACCACCTCTACTATATCACACATTAGACTAGTCTGACCACTTCTACTATATCACACAGTAGACTAGTCTGACCACTTCTACTATATCACACATTAGACTAGTCTGACCACTTCTACTATATCACACATTCGACTAGTCTGACCACTTCTACTATATCACACATTGGACTAGTCTGACCACTTCTACTATATCACACATTAGACCACCTGACCACTTCTACTATATCACACATTAGACTAGTCTGACCACTTCTACTGTATCACACATTAGACTAGTCTGACCACTTCTACTATATCACACAGTAGACTAGTCTGACCACTTCCACTATATCACACATTAGACTAGTCTGACCACTTCTACTATATCACACATTAGACTAGTCTCACCACTTGTACTATATCACACATTAGACTAGTCTGACCACTTGTACTATATCACACATTAGACTAGTCTGACCACTTCTACTATATCACACAATAGACTAGTCTGACCACTTCTACTATATCACACAATAGACTAGTCCGACCAATTCTACTATATCACACATTAGACTAGTCTGACCACTTCTACTATATCACACATTAGACTAGTCTGACCACTTCTACTATATAACACATTAGACTAGTGTGACCACTTCTACTATATCACACATTAGACCACCTGACCACTTCTACTATATCACATATTAGACTAGTCTGACCACTTCTACTATATCACACATTAGACTAGTCTGACCACTTCTACTATATCACACATTCGACTAGTCCGACCACTTCTACTATACCACACATTCGACTAGTCCGACCACTTCTACTGTATCACACATTAGACTAGTCTGATCACTTCTACTATATCACACATTAGACTAGTCTGACCACTTCTACTATATCACACAGTAGACTAGTCTGACCACTTCTACTATATCACACATTAGACTAGTCTGACCACTTCTACTATATCACACATTAGACTAGTCTGACCACTTCTACTATATCACACATTAGACCACCTGACCACTTCTATTATATCACACATTAGACTAGTCTGACCACTTCTACTGTATCACACATTAGACTAGTCTGACCACTTCTACTATATCACACAGTAGACTAGTCTGACCACTTCCACTATATCACACATTAGACTAGTCTGACCACTTGTACTATATCACACATTAGACTAGTCTGACCACTTGTACTATATCACACATTAGACTAGTCTGACCACTTCTACTATATCACACAATAGACTAGTCTGACCACTTCTACTATATCACACAATAGACTAGTCTGACCAATTCTACTATATCACACATTAGACTAGTCTGACCACTTCTACTATATCACACATTAGACTAGTCAGACCACTTCTACTATATCACACATTAGACTAATCTGACCACTTCTACTACATCACACATTAGACTAGTCTGACCACTTCTACTACATCACACATTACACTAGTCTGAGCACTTCTACTATATCACACATTAGACCACCTGACCACTTCTACTATATCACGCATTAGACTAGTCTGACCACTTCTACTGTATCACACAATAGACTAGTCTGACCACTTCTACTATATCACACATTAGACTAGTCCGACCACTTCTACGATATCCCACAATAGACTAGTCTGACCACTTCTACTATATCACACAATAGACTAGTCTGACCACTTATACTATATCACACATTCGACTAGTCTGACCACTTCTACTATATCACACATTAGACTAGTCTGACCACCTCTACTATATCACACATTAGACTAGTCTGACCACTTCTACTATATCACACAGTAGACTAGTCTGACCACTTCTACTATATCACACAGTAGACTAGTCTGACCACTTGTACTATATCACACATTAGACCAGTCTGACCACTTCTACTATATCACACATTAGACTAGTCTGACCACTTCTACTATATCACACAATAGACTAGTCAGACCACTTCTACTATATCACACAGTAGACTAGTCTGACCACTTCTACTATATCACACATTAGACTAGTCTGACCACCTCTACTATATCACACATTCGACTAGTCTGACCACTTCTACTATATCACACATTAGACTAGTCCGACCACTTCTACTATATCACACATTAGACCACCTGACCACTTCTACTATATAACACATTAGACTAGTCCGACCACTTCTACTATATCACACATTAGACTAATCTGACCACTTCTACTACATCACACATTAGACTAGTCTGACCACTTCTACTACATCACACATTACACTAGTCTGAGCACTTCTACTATATCACACATTAGACCACCTGACCACTTCTACTATATCACACATTAGACTAGTCTGACCACTTCTACTATATCACACAATAGACTAGTCTGATCACTTCTACTATATCACACATTAGACTAGTCCGACCACTTCTACGATATCCCACAATAGACTAGTCTGACCACTTCTACTATATCACACAATAGACTAGTCTGACCACTTATACTATATCACACAGTAGACTACTCTGACCACTTCTACTATATCACACATTAGACTAGTCTGACCACCTCTACTATATCACACATTAGACTAGTCTGACCACTTCTACTATATCACACAGTAGACTAGTCTGACCACTTCTACTATATCACACAGTAGACTAGTCTGACCACTTGTACTATATCACACATTAGACCAGTCTGACCACTTCTACTATATCACACATTAGACTAGTCTGACCACTTCTACTATATCACACAATAGACTAGTCAGACCACTTCTACTATATCACACAGTAGACTAGTCTGACCACTTCTACTACATCACACATTAGACTAGTCTGACCACCTCTACTATATCACACATTAGACTAGTCTGACCACTTCTACTATATCACACATTACACTAGTCTGACCACTTCTACTATATTACACATTAGACCACCTGACCACTTCTACTATATCACACATTAGACTAGTCCGACCACTTCTACTATATCACACATTAGACTAGTCTGACCGCTTCTACTATATCACACAATAGACCAGTCAGAGGTCACGTCTTCTGGAACATTCCATGGAAATAGAAGTGATGAAGAGTTGTTCCATACATTTATGGTTATTTATTTATTTTCTATTTCACTTGGGACATCCTGCAGAGGGTGTGTAGATTGGGGACCTAACAATAATCAAATCAATACACCAAAACATATTTTATATATATATATTTATATATATATAGTCTGACCACCTCTACTATATCACACATTAGACTAGTCTGACTACTCCTACTATATCACACATTAGACTAGTCCGACCACTTCTACTGTATCGCACATTAGACTAGTCTGACCACTTCTACTATACCACACATTAGACTAGTCTGACTACTTCTACTATATCACACATTAGACTAGTCTGACCACTTCTACTATATCACACAATAGAGTAGTCTGACCACTTCTACTATATCACACAATAGACTAGTCTGACCAATTCTACTATATCACACATTAGACTAGTCTGACCACTTCTACTATATCACACATTAGACTAGTCTGACCACTTCTACTATATCACACATTAGACTAGTCTGACCACTTCTACTACATCACACATTACACTAGTCTGAGCACTTCTACTATATCACACATTAGACCACCTGACCACTTCTACTATATCACACATTAGACTAGTCTGACCACTTCTACTATATCACACAATAGACTAGTCTGACCACTTCTACTATATCACACATTAGACTAGTCCGACCACTTCTACGATATCACACAATAGACTAGTCTGACCACTTCTACTATATCACACAATAGACTAGTCTGACCACTTCTACTATATCACACAGTAGACTACTCTGACCACTTCTACTATACCACACATTAGACTAGTCTGACCACCTCTACTATATCACACATTAGACTAGTCTGACCACTTCTACTATATCACACAGTAGACTTGTCTGACCACTTATATTATATCACACAGTAGACTACTCTGACCACTTCTACTATATGACACATTAGACTAGTCTGACCACTTCTACTATATCACACAGTAGACTAGTCCGACCACTTCTACTATATCACACATTAGACTAGTCTTGACACCTCTACTATATCACACATTAGACTAGTCTGACCACTTGTACTATATCACACATTAGACTAGTCTGACCACTTCTACTATATCACACAGTAGACTAGTCAGACCACTTCTACTATATCACACAGTAGACTAGTCTGACCACTTGTACTATATCACACATTAGACCAGTCTGACCACTTCTACTATATCACACATTAGACTAGTCTGACCACTTCTACTATATCACACAATAGACTAGTCAGACCACTTCTACTATATCACACAGTAGACTAGTCCGACCACTTCTACTATATCACACATTAGACTAGTCTGACCACCTCTACTATATCACACATTAGACTAGTCTGACCACTTCTACTATATCACACATTACACTAGTCTGACCACTTCTACTATATTACACATTAGACCACCTGACCACTTCTACTATATCACACATTAGACTAGTCCGACCACTTCTACTATATCACACATTAGAGTAGTCTGACCGCTTCTACTATATCACACAATAGACCAGTCAGAGGTCACGTCTTCTGGAACATTCCATGGAAATAGAAGTGATGAAGAGTTGTTCCATACATTTATGGTTATTTATTTATTTTCTATTTCACTTGGGACATCCTGCAGAGGGTGTGTAGATTGGGGACCTAACAATAATCACATCAATACACCAAAACATATTTTATATATATATATATAGTCTGACCACCTCTACTATATCACACATTAGACTAGTCTGACCACTCCTACTATATCACACATTAGACTAGTCCGACCACTTCTACTATATCGCACATTAGACTAGTCTGACCACTTCTACTATACCACACATTAGACTAGTCTGACTACTTCTACTATATCAGACATTAGACTAGTCTGACCACTTCTACTATATCACACAATAGAGTAGTCTGACCACTTCTACTATATCACACAATAGACTAGTCTGACCAATTCTACTATATCACACATTAGACTAGTCTGACCACTTCTACTATATCACACATTAGACTAGTCTGACCACTTCTTCTATATCACACATTAGACTAGTCTGACCACTTCTGCTACATCACACATTACACTAGTCTGAGCACTTCTACTATATCACACATTAGACCACCTGACCACTTCTACTATATCACACATTAGACTAGTCTGACCACTTCTACTATATCACACAATAGACTAGTCTGACCACTTCTACTATATCACACATTAGACTAGTCCGACCACTTCTACGATATCACACAATAGACTAGTCTAACCACTTCTACTATATCACACAATAGACTAGTCTGACCACTTCTACTATATCACACAGTAGACTACTCTGACCACTTCTACTATATCACACATTAGACTAGTCTGACAACCTCTACTATATCACACATTAGACTAGTCTGACCACTTCTACTATATCACACAGTAGACTTGTCTGACCACTTATACTATATCACACAGTAGACTACTCTGACCACTTCTACTATATCACACATTACACTAGTCTGACCACCTCTACTATATCACACATTAGACTAGTCTGACCACTTCTACTATATCACACAGTAGACTAGTCTGACCACTTCTACTATATCACACATTAGACTAGTCTGACCACTTCTACTATATCACACATTCGACTAGTCTGACCACTTCTACTATATCACACATTGGACTAGTCTGACCACTTCTACTATATCACACATTAGACCACCTGACCACTTCTACTATATCACACATTAGACTAGTCTGACCACTTCTACTGTATCACACATTAGACTAGTCTGACCACTTCTACTATATCACACAGTAGACTAGTCTGACCACTTCCACTATATCACACATTAGACTAGTCTGACCACTTCTACTATATCACACATTAGACTAGTCTCACCACTTGTACTATATCACACATTAGACTAGTCTGACCACTTGTACTATATCACACATTAGACTAGTCTGACCACTTCTACTATATCACACAATAGACTAGTCTGACCACTTCTACTATATCACACAATAGACTAGTCCGACCAATTCTACTATATCACACATTAGACTAGTCTGACCACTTCTACTATATCACACATTAGACTAGTCTGACCACTTCTACTATATCACACATTAGACTAGTCTGACCACTTCTACTATATAACACATTAGACTAGTGTGACCACTTCTACTATATCACACATTAGACCACCTGACCACTTCTACTATATCACATATTAGACTAGTCTGACCACTTCTACTATATCACACATTAGACTAGTCTGACCACTTCTACTATATCACACATTCGACTAGTCCGACCACTTCTACTATACCACACATTCGACTAGTCCGACCACTTCTACTGTATCACACATTAGACTAGTCTGATCACTTCTACTATATCACACATTAGACTAGTCTGACCACTTCTACTATATCACACAGTAGACTAGTCTGACCACTTCTACTATATCACACATTAGACTAGTCTGACCACTTCTACTATATCACACATTAGACTAGTCTGACCACTTCTACTATATCACACATTAGACCACCTGACCACTTCTATTATATCACACATTAGACTAGTCCGACCACTTCTACTGTATCACACATTAGACTAGTCTGACCACTTCTACTATATCACACAGTAGACTAGTCTGACCACTTCCACTATATCACACATTAGACTAGTCTGACCACTTGTACTATATCACACATTAGACTAGTCTGACCACTTGTACTATATCACACATTAGACTAGTCTGACCACTTCTACTATATCACACAATAGACTAGTCTGACCACTTCTACTATATCACACAATAGACTAGTCTGACCAATTCTACTATATCACACATTAGACTAGTCTGACCACTTCTACTATATCACACATTAGACTAGTCAGACCACTTCTACTATATCACACATTAGACTAATCTGACCACTTCTACTACATCACACATTAGACTAGTCTGACCACTTCTACTACATCACACATTACACTAGTCTGAGCACTTCTACTATATCACACATTAGACCACCTGACCACTTCTACTATATCACGCATTAGACTAGTCTGACCACTTCTACTGTATCACACAATAGACTAGTCTGACCACTTCTACTATATCACACATTAGACTAGTCCGACCACTTCTACGATATCCCACAATAGACTAGTCTGACCACTTCTACTATATCACACAATAGACTAGTCTGACCACTTATACTATATCACACATTCGACTAGTCTGACCACTTCTACTATATCACACATTAGACTAGTCTGACCACCTCTACTATATCACACATTAGACTAGTCTGACCACTTCTACTATATCACACAGTAGACTAGTCTGACCACTTCTACTATATCACACAGTAGACTAGTCTGACCACTTGTACTATATCACACATTAGACCAGTCTGACCACTTCTACTATATCACACATTAGACTAGTCTGACCACTTCTACTATATCACACAATAGACTAGTCAGACCACTTCTACTATATCACACAGTAGACTAGTCTGACCACTTCTACTATATCACACATTAGACTAGTCTGACCACCTCTACTATATCACACATTCGACTAGTCTGACCACTTCTACTATATCACACATTAGACTAGTCCGACCACTTCTACTATATCACACATTAGACCACCTGACCACTTCTACTATATAACACATTAGACTAGTCCGACCACTTCTACTATATCACACATTAGACTAATCTGACCACTTCTACTACATCACACATTAGACTAGTCTGACCACTTCTACTACATCACACATTACACTAGTCTGAGCACTTCTACTATATCACACATTAGACCACCTGACCACTTCTACTATATCACACATTAGACTAGTCTGACCACTTCTACTATATCACACAATAGACTAGTCTGATCACTTCTACTATATCACACATTAGACTAGTCCGACCACTTCTACGATATCCCACAATAGACTAGTCTGACCACTTCTACTATATCACACAATAGACTAGTCTGACCACTTATACTATATCACACAGTAGACTACTCTGACCACTTCTACTATATCACACATTAGACTAGTCTGACCACCACTACTATATCACACATTAGACTAGTCTGACCACTTCTACTATATCACACAGTAGACTAGTCTGACCACTTCTACTATATCACACAGTAGACTAGTCCGACCACTTGTACTATATCACACATTAGACCAGTCTGACCACTTCTACTATATCACACATTAGACTAGTCTGACCACTTCTACTATATCACACAATAGACTAGTCAGACCACTTCTACTATATCACACAGTAGACTAGTCTGACCACTTCTACTATATCACACATTAGACTAGTCTGACCACCTCTACTATATCACACATTAGACTAGTCTGACCACTTCTACTATATCACACATTACACTAGTCTGACCACTTCTACTATATTACACATTAGACCACCTGACCACTTCTACTATATCACACATTAGACTAGTCCGACCACTTCTACTATATCACACATTAGACTAGTCTGACCGCTTCTACTATATCACACAATAGACCAGTCAGAGGTCACGTCTTCTGGAACATTCCATGGAAATAGAAGTGATGAAGAGTTGTTCCATACATTTATGGTTATTTATTTATTTTCTATTTCACTTGGGACATCCTGCAGAGGGTGTGTAGATTGGGGACCTAACAATAATCAAATCAATACACCAAAACATATTTTATATATATATATATATATATATATATATAGTCTGACCACCTCTACTATATCACACATTAGACTAGTCTGACTACTCCTACTATATCACACATTAGACTAGTCCGACCACTTCTACTATATCGCACATTAGACTAGTCTGACCACTTCTACTATACCACACATTAGACTAGTCTGACTACTTCTACTATATCACACATTAGACTAGTCTGACCACTTCTACTATATCACACAATAGAGTAGTCTGACCACTTCTACTATATCACACAATAGACTAGTCTGACCAATTCTACTATATCACACATTAGACTAGTCTGACCACTTCTACTATATCACACATTAGACTAGTCTGACCACTTCTACTATATCACACATTAGACTAGTCTGACCACTTCTACTACATCACACATTACACTAGTCTGAGCACTTCTACTATATCACACATTAGACCACCTGACCACTTCTACTATATCACACATTAGACTAGTCTGACCACTTCTACTATATCACACAATAGACTAGTCTGACCACTTCTACTATATCACACATTAGACTAGTCCGACCACTTCTACGATATCACACAATAGACTAGTCTGACCACTTCTACTATATCACACAATAGACTAGTCTGACCACTTCTACTATATCACACAGTAGACTACTCTGACCACTTCTACTATACCACACATTAGACTAGTCTGACCACCTCTACTATATCACACATTAGACTAGTCTGACCACTTCTACTATATCACACAGTAGACTTGTCTGACCACTTATATTATATCACACAGTAGACTACTCTGACCACTTCTACTATATCACACATTAGACTAGTCTGACCACCTCTACTATATCACACATTAGACTAGTCTGACCACTTCTACTATATCACACAGTAGACTAGTCTGACCACTTCTACTATATCACACATTAGACTAGTCTGACCACTTCTACTATATCACACATTCGACTAGTCTGACCACTTCTACTATATCACACATTCGACTAGTCTGACCACTTCTACTATATCACACATTAGACCACCTGACCACTTCTACTATATCACACATTAGACTAGTCTGACCACTTCTACTGTATCACACATTAGACTAGTCTGACCACTTCTACTATATCACACAGTAGACTAGTCTGACCACTTCCACTATATCACACATTAGACTAGTCTGACCACTTCTACTATATCACACATTAGACTAGTCTGACCACTTGTACTATATCACACATTAGACTAGTCTGACCACTTGTACTATATCACACATTAGACTAGTCTGACCACTTCTACTATATCACACAATAGACTAGTCTGACCACTTCTACTATATCACACAATAGACTAGTCCGACCAATTCTACTATATCACACATTAGACTAGTCTGACCACTTCTACTATATCACACATTAGACTAGTCTGACCACTTCTACTATATCACACATTAGACTAGTCTGACCACTTCTACTATATCACACATTAGACTAGTGTGACCACTTCTACATTTATCACACATTAGACCACCTGACCACTTCTACTATATCACATATTAGACTAGTCTGACCACTTCTACTATATCACACATTAGACTAGTCTGACCACTTCTACTATATCACACATTCGACTAGTCCGACCACTTCTACTATATCACACATTCGACTAGTCCGACCACTTCTACTGTATCACACATTAGACTAGTCTGATCACTTCTACTATATCACACATTAGACTAGTCTGACCACTTCTACTATATCACACAGTAGACTAGTCTGACCACTTCTACTATATCACACATTAGACTAGTCTGACCACTTCTACTATATCACACATTAGACTAGTCTGACCACTTCTACTATATCACACATTCGACTAGTCCGACCACTTCTACTATATCACACATTCGACTAGTCCGACCACTTCTACTGTATCACACATTAGACTAGTCTGATCACTTCTACTATATCACACATTAGACTAGTCTGACCACTTCTACTATATCACACAGTAGACTAGTCTGACCACTTCTACTATATCACACATTAGACTAGTCTGACCACTTCTACTATATCACACATTAGACTAGTCTGACCACTTGTACTATATCACTCATTAGACTAGTCTGACCACTTCTACTATATCACACATTAGACTAGTCCGACCATTTCTACTATACCACACATTAGACTAGTCCGACCACTTCTACTATATCACACATTAGACTAGTCTGACCACTTCTACTATATCACACATTAGACCACCTGACCACTTGTACTATATCACACATTAGACTAGTCTGACCACTTGTACTATATCACACATTAGACTAGTCTGACCACTTCTACTATATCACACAGTAGACTAGTCTGACCACTTCTACTATATCACACATTAGACTAGTCCGACCACTTGTACTATATATCACATTAGACTAGTCTGACCACCTCTACTATATCACACATTAGACTAGTCTGTCATCTTCTACTATATCACACATTAGACTACTCTGACCACTTCTACTATATCACACATTAGACTAGTCTGACCACTTCTACCCTATCACACATTAGACTAGTCTGACCACTTCTACTATATCACACATTCGACTAGTCTGACCACTTCCACTATATCACACAATAGACCACCTGACCACCTCTACTATATCACACATTAGACTAGTCTGAACACTTCTACTATATCACACATTAGACTAGTCTGACCACTTCTACTATATCACACATTAGACTAGTCTGACCACTTCTACTATATCACACATTAGACTAGTCTGACCACTTCTACTATATCACACATTAGACTAGTGTGACCACTTCTACTATATCACACATTCGACTAGTCCGACCACCTCTACTATATCACACATTCGACTAGTCTGACCACTTCTACTATATCACACATTAGACCACCTGACCACTTCTACTATATCACACATTAGACTAGTCTGACCACTTCTACTATATCACACAATAGACTAGTATGACCTCTTCTACTATATCACACATTAGACTAGTCCGACCACTTCTACGATATCACACATTAGACTAGTCTTGACACTTCTACTATATCACACATTAGACTAGTCTGACCACTTGTACTATATCACACATTAGACTAGTCTGACCACTTCTACTATATCACACATTAGACTAGTCTGACCACTGCTACTATATCACACAGTACACTAGTCTGACCACTTCTACTATATCACACATTAGACTAATCTGACCACTTCTACTATATCACACATTAGACTAGTCTGACCACTTGTACTATATCACTCATTAGACTAGTCCGACCACTTCTACTATATCACACATTAGACTAGTCTGACCACTTCTATTATATCACACATTAGACTAGTCTGACCACTTCTACTATATCACACTTTACACTACTCTGACCACTCTACTATATCACACAGTAGACTAGTCCGACCACTTCTACTATATCACACATTAGACTAGTCTTGACACTTCTACTATATCACACATTAGACTAGTCTGACCACTTGTACTATATCACACATTAGACTAGTCCGACCACTTCTACTATATCACACATTAGACTAGTCTGACCACTTCTACTATATCAGACAGTACACTAGTCTGACCACTTCTAGTATATCACACATTAGACTAGTCTGACCACTTCTACTATATCACACATTAGACTAGTCTGACCACTTGTACTATATCACTCATTAGACTAGTCCGACCACTTCTACTATATCACACATTAGACTAGTCTGACCACTTCTACTATATCACACATTAGACTAGTCTTGACACTTCTACTATATCACACATTAGACTAGTCCGACCATTTCTACTATATCACACATTACACTAGTCTGACCACTTCTACTATATCACACATTAGACCACCTGACCACTTGTACTATATCACACATTAGACTAGTCCGACCACTTGTACTATATCACACATTAGACTAGTCTGACCACTTCTACTATATCACACAGTAGACTAGTCCGACCACTTCTACTATATCACACATTAGACTAGTCCGACCACTTCTACTATATCACACATTAGACTAGTCTGACCACTTCTACTATATCACACATTAGACTAGTCTTGACACTTCTACTATATCACACATTAGACTAGTCTGACCACTTGTACTATATCACACATTAGACTAGTCCGACCACTTCTACTATATCACACATTAGACTAGTCTGACCACTTCTACTATATCAGACAGTACACTAGTCTGACCACTTCTAGTATATCACACATTAGACTAGTCTGACCACTTCTACTATATCACACATTAGACTAGTCTGACCACTTGTACTATATCACTCATTAGACTAGTCCGACCACTTCTACTATATCACACATTAGACTAGTCTGACCACCTCTACTATATCACACATTAGACTAGTCTTGACACTTCTACTATATCACACATTAGACTAGTCCGACCATTTCTACTATATCACACATTAGACTAGTCTGACCACTTCTACTATATCACACATTAGACCACCTGACCACTTGTACTATATCACACATTAGACTAGTCCGACCACTTGTACTATATCACACATTAGACTAGTCTGACCACTTCTACTATATCACACAGTAGACTAGTCTGACCACTTCCACTATATCACACAATAGACCACCTGACCACCTCTACTATATCACACATTAGACTAGTCTGACCACTTCTACTATATCACACATTAGACTAGTCTGACCACTTCTACTATATCACACATTAGACTAGTCTGACCACTTCTACTATATCACACATTAGACTAGTCTGACCACTTCTACTATATCACACATTAGACTAGTCTGACCACTTCTACTATATCACACATTAGACTACTCTGACCACTTCTACTATATCACACATTAGACCACCTGACCACTTGTACTATATCACACATTAGACTAGTCCGACCACTTGTACTATATCACACATTAGACTAGTCCGACCATTTCTACTATATCACACATTAGACTAGTCTGACCACTTCTACTATATCACACATTAGACTAGTCCGACCATTTCTACTATACCACACATTAGACTAGTCCGACCACTTCTACTATATCACACATTAGACTAGTCTGACCACTTCTACTATATCACACATTAGACCACCTGACCACTTGTACTATATCACACATTAGACTAGTCTGACCACTTGTACTATATCACACATTAGACTAGTCCGACCACTTCTACTATATCACACAGTAGACTAGTCTGACCACTTCTACTATATCACACATTAGACTAGTCCGACCACTTGTACTATATATCACATTAGACTAGTCTGACCACCTCTACTATATCACACATTAGACTAGTCTGTCCTCTTCTACTATATCACACATTAGACTACTCTGACCACTTCTACTATATCACACATTAGACTAGTCAGACCACTTCTACCCTATCACACATTAGACTAGTCTGACCACTTCTACTATATCACACATTCGACTAGTCTGACCACTTCCACTATATCACACAATAGACCACCTGACCACCTCTACTATATCACACATTAGACTAGTCTGACCACTTCTACTATATCACACATTAGACTAGTCTGACCACTTCTACTATATCACACATTAGACTAGTCTGACCACTTCTACTATATCACACATTAGACTAGTCCGACCACTTCTACTATATCACACATTAGACTAGTCTGACCACTTCTACTATATCACACATTCGACTAGTCCGACCACTTCTACTATATCACACATTCGACTAGTCTGACCACTTCTACTATATCACACATTAGACCACCTGACCACTTCTACTATATCACACATTAGACTAGTCTGACCACTTCTACTATATCACACAATAGACTAGTATGACCTCTTCTACTATATCACACATTAGACTAGTCCGACCACTTCTACGATATCACACATTAGACTAGTCTTGACACTTCTACTATATCACACATTAGACTAGTCTGACCACTTGTACTATATCACACATTAGACTAGTCTGACCACTTCTACTATATCACACATTAGACTAGTCTGACCACTGCTACTATATCACACAGTACACTAGTCTGACCACTTCTACTATATCACACATTAGACTAGTCTGACCACTTCTACTATATCACACATTAGACTAGTCTGACCACTTGTACTATATCACTCATTAGACTAGTCCGACCACTTCTACTATATCACACATTAGACTAGTCTGACCACTTCTATTATATCACACATTAGACTAGTCTGACCACTTCTACTATATCACACTTTACACTACTCTGACCACTTCTACTATATCACACAGTAGACTAGTCCGACCACTTCTACTATATCACACATTAGACTAGTCTTGACACTTCTACTATATCACACATTAGACTAGTCTGACCACTTGTACTATATCACACATTAGACTAGTCCGACCACTTCTACTATATCACACATTAGACTAGTCTGACCACTTCTACTATATCAGACAGTACACTAGTCTGACCACTTCTAGTATATCACACATTAGACTAGTCTGACCACTTCTACTATATCACACATTAGACTAGTCTGACCACTTGTACTATATCACTCATTAGACTAGTCCGACCACTTCTACTATATCACACATTAGACTAGTCTGACCACTTCTACTATATCACACATTAGACTAGTCTTGACACTTCTACTATATCACACATTAGACTAGTCCGACCATTTCTACTATATCACACATTAGACTAGTCTGACCACTTCTACTATATCACACATTAGACCACCTGACCACTTGTACTATATCACACATTAGACTAGTCCGACCACTTGTACTATATCACACATTAGACTAGTCTGACCACTTCTACTATATCACACAGTAGACTAGTCCGACCACTTCTACTATATCACACATTAGACTAGTCCAACCACTTCTACTATATCACACATTAGACTAGTCTGACCACTTCTACTATATCACACATTAGACTAGTCTTGACACTTCTACTATATCACACATTAGACTAGTCTGACCACTTGTACTATATCACACATTAGACTAGTCCGACCACTTCTACTATATCACACATTAGACTAGTCTGACCACTTCTACTATATCAGACAGTACACTAGTCTGACCACTTCTAGTATATCACACATTAGACTAGTCTGACCACTTCTACTATATCACACATTAGACTAGTCTGACCACTTGTACTATATCACTCATTAGACTAGTCCGACCACTTCTACTATATCACACATTAGACTAGTCTGACCACTTCTACTATATCACACATTAGACTAGTCTTGACACTTCTACTATATCACACATTAGACTAGTCCGACCATTTCTACTATATCACACATTAGACTAGTCTGACCACTTCTACTATATCACACATTAGACCACCTGACCACTTGTACTATATCACACATTAGACTAGTCCGACCACTTGTACTATATCACACATTAGACTAGTCTGACCACTTCTACTATATCACACAGTAGACTAGTCCGACCACTTCTACTATATCACACAGTAGACTAGTCTGACCACTTGTACTATATCACACATTAGACTAGTCTGACCACTTGTACTATATCACACATTAGACTAGTCTGACCACTTCTACTATATCACACATTAGACTAGTCTGACCACTTCTACTATATCACACATTAGACTACTCTGACCACTTCTACTATATCACACATTAGACCACCTGACCACTTGTACTATATCACACATTAGACTAGTCCGACCACTTGTACTATATCACACATTAGACTAGTCCGACCATTTCTACTATATCACACATTAGACTAGTCTGACCACTTCTACTATATCGCACATTAGACCACCTGACCACTTGTACTATATCACACATTAGACTAGTCCGACCACTTGTACTATATCACACATTAGACTAGTCTGACCACTTCTACTATATCACACAGTAGACTAGTCCGACCACTTCTACTATATCACACAGTAGACTAGTCTGACCACTTGTACTATATCACACATTAGACTAGTCTGACCAATTCTACTATATCACACATTAGACTAGTCTGACCACTTCTACTATATCACACAATAGACCAGTCAGAGGTCACGTCTTCTGGAACATTCCATGGAAATAGAAGTGATGAAGAGTGGTTCCATACATTTATGGTCATTTATTTATTTTCTATTTCTTTTGGGACATCCTGCAGAGGGTGTGTAGATTGGGGACCTTACAATAATCATCATATTGTCTTATCAATACACGAAAACACACATATATATATATATATATATATATATATATATATATATATATATATATATATATATATATATATATATATATATATATATATATATATATATGTATATATATATATATATATATATATATATATATATATATATATATATATATATATATATATATATATATATATATATATAGTAGGAATCACACACACACACAGTACACTGCTGCCCTCCTCTGGTGAGATGATGAACTGCAGCTGAATTAACAATTTTTTTTTTACATTCCTTAAAGTCCTACTGAATTTTTTTTTTTTTTATTCAAACGGGAATAGCAGATCCATTCTATGTGTCATATTTGATCATTTTGCGATATTGCTATATTTTTGCTGAAAGGATTTAGTAGAGAAAATCGACGATAAAGTTCGCAACTTTTGCTCGCTGATAAAAAAAAAGCCTTGGCTGTACCGGAAGTAGCGTGACGTCACAGGAGGTAATATTCCTCACAATTTTCCTTTGTTTACAATGGAGTGAGAGAGATTCGGAGCGACAAAGCGACGATTACCCCATTAATTTGAGCGAGGATGAAAGATTCGTGGATGAGGAACGTTAGAGTGAAGAACTAGAGGCAGTGCAGGACGTATCTTTTTTCGCTCTGACCGTAACTTAGGTACAAGCTGGCTCATTGGATTCCACACTCTCTCCTTTTTCTATTGTGGATCACGGATTTGTATTTTAAACCACCTCGGATACTATATCCTCTTGAAAATGAGAGTCGAGAACGCGAAATGGACATTCAAAGTGACTTTTATCTCCACGACAATACATCGGTGACACACTTAGCTACTGAGCTAACGTGATAGCATCGTTCTCAAATGCAGATAGAAACAAAATAAATAAACCATTGACTGGAAGGATAGACAGAAGATCAACAATACTATTAAACCATGGACCTGTAACTACACGGTTACATCAACAGCCGTGCTCACCTGCGTTCAAGCGATCGGCGGCGCGACGAAGGACTTCACCCATCATCGACGAAGCTCTTTAGCATGAGCTAACGTGATAGCATCTGTCTCAAATGCAGATAGAAACAAAATACATAAATCCCTGACTGGAAGGATGGACAGAAGATCAACAATACTATTAAACCATGTACATGTAAATACACGGTTAAAAATTCTCAGCCTGGTAAGGCTTAACAATGCTGGTGCTAACGACGCTAAGGCTAACTTAGCAACCGGACCTCACAGAACTATGATAAAAACATTAGCGCTCCACCTACGCCAGCCAGCCCTCATCTGCTCATCAACAGCCGTGCTCACCTGCGTTCCAGCGATCGACGGTGCGACGAAGGACTTCACCCGTGGGTTTGGCGGCTAGCATCGGCTAGGCGTCTGCTAAGTAAGTAGTACTTGTCGTTTAGCTGTAAGTATTGTACTTAGCCGCTAATACACCGATCGATCCCACCTACAACGTTCTTCTTTGCAGCCTCCATTGTTCATTAAACAAATTGCAAAAGATTCACCAACACAGATGTCCAGAATACTGTGGAATTATGAAATGAAAACAGAGCTTTTTCTACGGGCTCCGAATACTTCCCTTGCCCTCGTGACGTCACGCGCATACGTCAGCATAATAAAACGTTTTTAACCGGAAGTGTGGCGGGAAATTTAAAATGTCACTTTATAAGTTAACCCGGCCGTATTGGCATGTGTTGCAATGTTAAGATTTCATCATTGATATATAAACTATCAGACTGCGTGGTCGCTAGTAGTGGCTTTCAGTAGGCCTTTAAAAGTTGTTAAGAGGCTCATAAAGTGTTATTTGTAATGATTGTTGTGTAACTAAATTGTAATCCTGCTCAAACTGATTCAATTAAGGTCACATTTACATTCTGTCTTTAAAAAGTTGATGCAGTTGTTTTCGGATCGGTACCAAAATGGGTGGTGTCGCCTTAAAATATCACTAAAATATCATAATAATAATAATAATAATAATACTAGCCGAGTGTATCTTACACGCATAAACATCCACGCAGCCGTGAATATTTGCAACATGTCTCCTGAAGGCGAAGAAGACTCACTGATCGACGACTGAGCTCAACAAACATTCAATCAGTCAAGTGTCGAAAGTAGCGTAAGCAGAACCGGAAGTATCACCTACAAAATAAAAGCTCCTAAATGACAAAAGCATCCATTTTAATGAACAAAACCTCTGAAGGAGTTTTGAAGCCAACCAAAGTTGTATAATGTTGTAAATAATAAATATTTTCTTACTGGTATATTTTGTACATACTTTAAAATAAATTTAGTACTTTTTTGCAGTTAATACTATTAGTACTTGCAGGCGTGTACATAATAACAGTTATTACAGTTGTACACATGATAGTACTACATGTTTATGGTACTTGCAGGTGTGTACACAAAAACAGTTATTACAGTTGTACACATGATAGTACTACATGTTTATGGTACTTGCAGGCGCGTACATAATAACAGTTATTACAGTTGTACACATGATAGTACTACATGTTTATGGTACTTGCAGGCGCGTACATAATAACAGTTATTACAGTTGTACACATGATAGTACTACATGTTTATGGTACTTGCAGGCGCGTACATAATAACAGTTATTACAGTTGTACACATGATAGTACTACATGTTTATGGTACTTGCAGGCGCGTACATAATAACAGTTATTAGTGTTGTACACATGATAGTACTGCATGTTTATGGTACTTGCAGGCGTGTACACAATAACAGTTATTAGTGTTGTACACATGATAGTACTACATGTTTATGGTACTTGCAGGTGTGTACATAATAACAGTTATTAGTGTTGTACACATGATAGTACTACATGTTTATGGTACTTGCAGGTGTGTACATGATGACAGTTATTACAGTTGTACACATGATAGTACTACATGTTTATGGTACTTGCAGGTGTGTACATGATGACAATTATTACAGTTGTACACATGATAGTACTACATGTTTGTATATTTATGGTACTTGCAGGCGTGTACACAATAACAGTTATTACAGTTGTACACATGATAGTACTACATGTTTGTATATTTATGGTACTTGCAGGCACGTACCTGATGACAGTTATTACAGTTGTACACATGATAGTACTACATGTTTGTATATTTATGGTACTTGCAGGCACATACATGATGACAGTTATTACAGTTGTACACATGATAGTACTACATGTTTGTATATTTATGGTACTTGCAGGCACGTACCTGATGACAGTTATTACAGTTGTACACATGATAGTACTACATGTTTGTATATTTATGGTACTTGCAGGCACGTACATGATGACAGTTATTACAGTTGTACACATGATAGTACTACATGTTTATGGTATTTGCAGGCACGTACATGATGACAGTTATTACAGTTGTACACATGATAGTACTACATGTTTATGGTATTTGCAGGCACATACATGATGACAGTTATTACAGTTGTACACATGATAGTACTACATGTTTATGGTATTTGCAGGCACGTACATGATGACAGTTATTACAGTTGTACACATGATAGTACTACATGTTTATGGTATTTGCAGGCACATACATGATGACAGTTATTACAGTTGTACACATGATAGTACTACATGTTTATGGTATTTGCAGGCACGTACATGATGACAGTTATTACAGTTGTACACATGATAGTACTACATGTTTATGGTATTTGCAGGCACATACATGATGACAGTTATTACAGTTGTACACATGATAGTACTACATGTTTATGGTATTTGCAGGCACATACATGATGACAGTTATTACAGTTGTACACATGATAGTACTACATGTTTATGGTATTTGCAGGCACGTACATGATGACAGTTATTACAGTTGTACACATGATAGTACTACATGTTTATGGTATTTGCAGGCACATACATGATGACAGTTATTACAGTTGTACACATGATAGTACTACATGTTTATGGTATTTGCAGGCACGTACATGATGACAGTTATTACAGTTGTACACATGATAGTACTACATGTTTATGGTATTTGCAGGCACATACATGATGACAGTTATTACAGTTGTACACATGATAGTACTACATGTTTATGGTATTTGCAGGCACATACATGATGACAGTTATTACAGTTGTACACATGATAGTACTACATGTTTATGGTATTTGCAGGCACGTACATGATGACAGTTATTACAGTTGTACACATGATAGTACTACATGTTTATGGTATTTGCAGGCACGTACATGATGACAGTTATTACAGTTGTACACATGATAGTACTACATGTTTATGGTATTTGCAGGCACGTACATGATGACAGTTATTACAGTTGTACACATGATAGTACTACATGTTTGTGGTACTTGCAGGCGTGTACATGATGACAGTTATTACAGTTGTACACATGATAGTACTTGTACACATGATAGTACTAGATGTTTGTGGTACTTGCAGGCGCGTACATGATGACAGTTATTACAGTTGTACACATGATAGTACTTGTACACATGATAGTACTAGATGTTTGTGGTACTTGCAGGCGCGTACATGATGCTGGGGGCCACAGTGCTGATGATGCTGGGGGCCCTGCTGGGAAGTGTGGGGGCCGTGAGAGAGTCTCAGAGTCTTCTGACTTCAGTGAGTTGACAACTTTTCTTTTTATTTTACTAAGTAAGCAAGTAAATATTACTTCATTCCAAAGTACTGTCTACTACTTTATTATACTGTGTACTACTTTGTGATAGTGTGTACTACTTTGTGATACTGTGTACTACATGCTTTGTGATAGTGTGTAGTACTTTGTGATACAGTGTACTACATACTTTGTGATAGCGTGTAGTACTTTGTAATAGCGTGTAGTACTTTGTGATAGTGTGTAGTAATTTGTGATATGGTGTACTACATGCGTTGTGATAGTGTGTAGTACTTTGTGATACTGTGTACTACATGCTTTGTGATAGTGTGTAGTACTTTGTGATACAGTGTACTAAATATTTTGTGATAGTGTGTAGTACTTTGTGATACTGTGTACTACATGCTTTGTGATAGTGTGTAGTGCTTTGTGATACAGTGTACTAAATGCTTTGTGATAGTGTGTAGTACTTTGTGATACTGTGTACTACATGCTTTGTGATAGTGTGTAGTACTTTGTGATACAGTGTACTAAATGCTTTGTGATAGTGTGTAGTACTTTGTGATACTGTGTACTACATGCTTTGTGATAGTGTGTAGTGCTTTGTGATACTGTGTACTACATGCGTTGTGATAGTGTGTAGTACTTTGTGATACTGTGTACTACATGCTTTGTGATAGTGTGTAGTACTTTGTGATACAGTGTACTAAATGCTTTGTGATAGTGTGTAGTACTTTGTGATACTGTGTACTACATGCTTTGTGATAGTGTGTAGTACTTTGTGATACAGTGTACTAAATGCTTTGTGATAGTTTGTCGTATTTTGTGTTGCAGTGTACCACATGCTTTCTGATAGTGTGTAGTACTTTGTGATAGTGTGTAGTAATTTGTGATATGGTGTACTACATGCGCTGTGATAGTGTGTAGTACTTTGTGATACAGTGTACTAAATGCTTTGTGATAGATTGTAGTATTTTGTGTTGCAGTGTACTACATGCTTTCTGATAGTTTGTAGTACTTTGTGATAGTGTGTAGTAATTTGTGATATGGTGTACTACATGCGCTGTGATAGTGTGTAGTACTTTGTGATACTGTGTACTACATGCTTTGTGATAGTTTGTAGTACTTTGCGTTGCAGTGTACTACATGCTTTCTGATAGTGTGTACTACTTTGTGATACGGTGTACTACATGCTTTCTGATTGTGTGTACTACTTTGTGATACAGTGTACTACACACTTTGTGATACTGTGTAGTACTTTGTGATAGTGTGTACTACATTATTTGTAATAGTGTATACTACTTTCTTTGTAATAGTGTGTAGTGTACTACATCTTTGTGATAGTGTGTACTACATGCTTTGTGATAGTGTGTACTACATTATTTGTGATAGTACTTTGTGATAGTGTGTACTACATTCTTTGTAATAGTGTGTTCTACATTATTTGTGATAGTGTGTACTACATGCTTTGTGATAGTGTGTAGTACATGCTTTGTGATAGTGTGTACTACATTCTTAGTGATAGTGTGTACTACATTCTTTGTGATAGTACTTTGTAATAGTGGGTACTACATTGTTTCTGATAGTGCGTACTACATTGTTAGTGATAGTGTGTACTACATTGTTAGTAATAGTACTTTGTGTATTGCAGTTCTTGGTGTGTCTGCTGATCATATTTGCTGCAGAGATCACAGCAGGCGTGTTTGGATTCATCAACAAAGAACAGGTAAACAATAATAATCGTAATCATAATAATGTACTGAATATAAACATGTATATTATTGATATTTACAGGTAAACAATATGAATCATAATAATAATATACTGAATATAAACATGTATAGTATTTATATTTACAGGTAAACAATAATCATAATAATAATAAACATGAATGTGATGTATATTTACAGGTATATAAAGATGTATATAATGTATATTTATAGGTATATAAAGATGTATAAAATGTTTATTTACAGGTATATCAAGATGTATATAATGTTTATTTACAGGTATATAAAGATGTATATAATGTATATTTACAGGTATATAAAGATGTACATAATGTATATTTACAGGTATATAAAGATGTATATAATGTATATTTACAGGTATATAAAGATGCATATAATGTATATTTACATGTATACAATGTATATTTCCAGGTATATAAAGATGTATATAATGTATATTTACATGTATATAATGTATATTTCTAGGTATATAAAGATGTATATTTCCATGTATATGTACAGATAGTGGAGGAGGTCCAAAAGTACTACAGCACGTCCATCAGAGACAACACAAGCAACATTTCAGTCATCTATCACACAACTGTGAGATACTCTCTTCACTTCTTTATGGCTCATATTTGTTATTTATATTCATCATATTCATCATATTTATCATAATCATAATTTGTCGTTATATTTATCATATTCATCATAATCATCTTATTTTCCATAATCATCATATTAATCATAAAATCATATTTATCATATTTATATTCCTCACATTTATCATGTTCATCATATTCATCATATTTTTCATATTCATCATATTTATCATATTAAAATATTCATGATAATTATCACATTTATAATATTTATCATATTCATCACATTCATATTTATTACATTTATTTATCATATTCATCATATTGTATCATATTCATAATATGTATTCTATTTATTTATAATGTTCATATTCATCATATGTATCATATTTATCATATTCATCATATTGTATCATATTCATATGTATTCTATTTATTTATAATGTTCATATTCATCATATGTATCATATTTATCATATTCATCACATTCATGATATTTATCATAATCATCATATTTGTATGTATCATATTTAACATATGTATCATATTCATATTTATCATATTCATATTCATCATGTTGATTTATCATATTCATCATATTTATCATATGTATGATTTATCATAATCATCATATTTTTATCATATTGATTCATCATATTCATCATACGTATCATTTTTATTTATCATATTCATCATATGTGTCATATTTATCAAAATCATCATATTTTTTGTCATAAGTATCACATTTATTTATCATATTCATCATGTGTCATATTATATTTATTTATCATATTCATCATATATATCATAATAATCATATTCATATGTGTGTCATATTCATCATATGTATGATATTTATCATAATCATATTTGTATCATATGTATCATATTGATTTATCATATTCATCATATGTATCATATTTATTTATCATATTCATCATATGTGTCATATTTATCATATTTATGCATCATAGTCATCATATGTGTCATATTTATCATAATATTTTTATCATAAGTATCACATTTATTTATCATATTCATCATTTGTGTCATATTTATTTATAATATTCATCATATGTATCGTAATAATCATATGCATATGTATCATATTTATGTATCATATTCATCATATGTATATTTATCATAGTCATCATATTTTTATCATACGTATCATATTTATTCACCATGTGTGTCATATTTATTATATTTATGTATCCTATTCATCATATTTATTTATCATATTCATGATATGTATCATATTTATATATCATATTCATCATATGTGTCATATTTATTTATCATATTCATCATTTGTGTCATATTTATCATATGTATCATAATAATCATATTCATATTTATCATATTTATGTCTCATATTCATCATATGTATCATAATAATCATATTCATATGTATCATATTTATGTCTCATATTCATCATATGTATGATATTTATCATAATCATCATGTTGTATTATATGTATCATATTTATTTATCATATTCATATTCATCATACGTATCATATTTATTTATCATATTCATCATATGTATCATATTTAACATATGTATCATATTTACATTTGCAGTTGAGTTGCTGTGGAGGATCTTCATCATCATCATCATCAGTCCTTTGTGCGCATGCTCCTCAGGAGACGAAGGTGAACCTGCTTGTTGTGACGCCTTTTGGCCACGTGAGGGCACCACACCTGTCACTCATGTCACTGACAGCAGGGTGTCCTAACTTTTGCACTGAATAATATAACATGCGGGTGCTATTTTCATATTTTTCATTTTCAAAACCTATATATATATATATATATATATATGTATACATATATTTATATATATTTATATATATATATATAAATATATATATATATATATATATATATATATATATATATATATATATATATATATATATATATATATATATATATATATATATATATATATATATATATATGTATATATATATATATATATATATGTATATATATATATATATATATATATATATATATATATATATATATATATATATATATATATATATATATATATAAATACATATATATATATATATATACATATATATATATGTATATATAGTGTTGTGATGTGTGTGTGGTGTGAAGGACTGTCTGAGGGCCATCACAGACTTCTTCAGCCACAAGATGCTCCTCATGGTCTACATGGGCACAGCCGTGGGAGGAGTGATGGTGAGAAGACTGAATATTACAAACATGAAGTCCTCAGTCAGGTTCTCAAGGAGTATTTCTTTGTCCCTCAGATCCTGGGGATGATCTTCAGCATGGTGCTGTGTTGTGCCATCAGACACAGCAGGGAGGTCATCTGAGAGGACCACCTCTGACCCTTGAACTCACATGACACCCCCCATCCTCGCAGCCCACTTCTGCCTAACACCAGTTCTCGGCTTCTGGGACTTTCCTCCCTTCAAACACTTTTAGGACCAAATCTTCAACCATGTCCTTAGAACTCACCTTTGGGACTAAATGTTCAACCATGTCCTTAGAACTCGCCTTTAGGACTAAATGTTCAACCATGTCCTTAGAACTCACATTTGGGACCAAATCTTCAACCATGTGCTGAGAACTCACCTTTGGGACCAAATCTTCAACCATGTCTTTAGAACTCACCTTTGGGACTAAATGTTCAACCATGTCCTTAGAACTCACCTTTGGGACTAAATGTTCAACCATGTCCTTAGAACTCACCTTTGGGACCAAATCTTCAACCATGTCCTTAGAACTCACTTTTGGGACTAAATATTCAACCATGTCCTTAGAACTAACCTTTGGGACCAAATCTTCAACCATGTCCTTAGAACTCACCTTTGGGACTAAATGTTCAACCATGTCCTTAGAACTCAGCTTTGGGACTAAATGTTCAACCATGTCCTTAGAACTAACCTTTGGGACCAAATGTTCAACCATGTCCTTAGACTCACCTTTGGGACTAAATGTTCAACCATGTCCTTAGAACTCACCTTTGGGACTAAATGTTCAACCATGTCCTTAGAGCTCACCTTTGGGACTAAATGTTCAACCATGTCCTTAGAACTCACCTTTGGGACTAAATGTTCAACCATGTCCTTAGAACTCACCTTTGGGACTAAATGTTCAACCATGTCCTTAGAACTCACCTTTGGGACTAAATGTTCAACCATGTCCTTAGAACTCACCTTTGGGACTAAATGTTCAACCATGTCCTTAGAACTCACCTTTGGGACTAAATGTTCAACCATGTCCTTAGAATTCACCTTTGGGACTAAATGTTCAACCATGTCCTTAGAACTCACCTTTGGGACTAAATGTTCAACCATGTCCTTAGAACTCACCTTTGGGACTAAATGTTCAACCATGTCCTTAGAACTCACCTTTGGGACTAAATGTTCAACCATGTCCTTAGAACTCACCCTTGGGACCAAATGTTCAACCATGTCCTTAGAAACCTGCGTGGAGTGGAATGTATGTACTGTGTGTGTCCTGTGTGTTTTCTTTGTGCCTACTGGTCCAGCTACCAGTCCTAGTATTCATCTTTCCAGCGTGTAGATGTTTGCTAGCACAGATGCTGAATGTGTCAGCACTAGACACACACACACACACACACACACACACGCACACACACAGTGCATAATTTCAAATATTTTGTTGCCATCTTGTGTACTTTTGAAGTCAGTGTACTTCCATCTTGCTGTGGACTGTAGACAAGTGGAGGGTCTAAAGCAGGGGTCCTCAAACTAAGACCTGCAGGCTGGATCTGGTCCACCAGTGTCCACAACCTGACCAGCAAGATGTCCCAAATAAAAAAAAGATGTTTGTCTTTTTAAATGTATATATATATCATACATACAATGTAAATGTGTATATATATATATGTATATATATATATATATATATATATATATATATATATATATATATATATATATATATATATATATATATATATATATATATATATATATATATATATATATATATATATATAATACATACAATGTAAATGTATATATATATATATATATAATGAATACAATGTAAATGTATATATATAATACATACAATGTAAATGTATATATATATATAATACATACAATGTATATATATATATATATATATATATATATATATATATATATATATATATATATATATATATATATATATATATATATATATATATATATATATATAATACATACATTTGGACTGCATGTAAAGTTTCTTCAGCGCAAAAAATATAACTAAAGTGGTGAAGCTGTATTTTTATTTCCACTTGAATTCTACTGAGAGTTTAGTGAGGAAACATATTTATTATCGAAGTAGTGCATTTATTTGATTACTACATACTTGCATGTACATTTAAAATGCACTTCTCATGCAGTACTAATATTTGTAATCATGCTGACCTCGGTCTAAGGTTGATGTGTTGAGAAAATAATCATCTGGAAGAGCACATGATTTCATATCAGTGGACAAGTTGTGAACTGTAAATATAATTATTGAGTATGATTCAAATAAAGAGTAAGATTACTAATTATGTGTATTTTGTCCTGTGCAGCTATCATGATGTTGATGGAGATTATCTATATCTGCTCTACACTTTGACTCTAGGATAGAGAAGTGTTGACGTATTTGTATTTGACTTTGTTACATGGATTTTTATAACAAAAGTCAAAAGCAGTGAAGTTGTCACGTTGTGTAAATGGTAAATAAAAAGAGAATACAATAAATCCTTTTCAACTTATATTCAATTGAATAGGCTGCAAAGACAAGATATTTCATGTTCACCCTAACAAACTTTGGTATTTTTGGCAAATATTAGCTCATTTGTAATTTGATGCCTGCAACATGTTTCAAAAAAGCTGGCACAAGTGGCAAAAAAGAGTAATAAAGTTGAGGAATGCTCATCAAAGACTTATTTGGAACATCCCACAGGTGAACAGGCTAATTGGGAACGGGTGGGTGCCATGATTGGGTATATAAGCAGCTTCCATGAAATGCTCAGTCATTCACAAACAAGGACGGGGCGAGGGTCACCACTTTGTCAACAAATGCCTGAGCAAATTGTTTAAGAACAACATTTCCCAAGCAGCTATTGCAAGGAATTTAGGGATTTCACCATCTACGCTCCGTAATATCATCAAAAGGTTGAGAGAATCTGGAGAAATCACTGCACGTAAGCCATGATATTACGCACCTTGGTTCCCTCAGGCACTACTGCATCAAAATGCCACATCAGTGTGTAAAGGATATCACCACATGGGCTCAGGAACACTTCAGAAAACCACTGTCAGTAACTACAGTTGGTCGCTACATCTGTAAGTGCAGGTTAAAACTCTACTATGCAAAGCCAAAGCCATTTATCAACAACACCCAGAAACGCTTCACTGGGCCCGAGCTCATCTAAGATGGACTGATGCAAAGTGGAAAAGTGTTCTGTGGTCTGACGAGTCCACATTTCTAATTGTTTTTGGAAACTGTGGACTAAAGAAGAAAAGAACCATCTGGACTGTTATAGGCGCAAAGTTAAAAAGCCAGCATCTGTGATGATATGGGGGTGTATGAGTGCCCAAGACATGGGTAATTTACGCATATGTGAAGGCACCATTAATGCTGAAAGGTACATACAGCTTTTGGAGCAACATATGTGTCACAGTCCCTGCAGTGTCTTGTGTGTTTGTGTCGTCTGTCTGGGTGTGGTCATGTGTGTGGGCGGAGTTTGGGTTCCTGGCGTCCCAGTCTGGCACACCTGGCACTGATCAGCCCACTCACCTGCCTGCCATCAGCTAATCACCTCCACTCCACAAAAGCCCTGGTCTCCTCACACGACGCTGCCAGATCGTTTCACAGCTCTCCAAGTGGTAACGCTTCTCGCCAGTTCTCGCAGCATTTTGACGATGTTGTTGATCTTTTGTTTGTGCCTTTGCTCCTGGTAGCTTGTTCCTCGACTCACCATTGTTTTCCTCTGCCTCCAGTGCCGACCTTCTCTAATCCTGCCTGCCTGCCAGACACCTCCACTCCAGCCGACAACGCCTTTCCCTCCTCCCTCATCTGCCTGAATTAAACCCTTTGGACTTTTTATTTGCCTCTCTTGTCTGCTTTTGGGTCCGCCAGCTTGTTAAACCGTGACAGAACGATCTGGCCAGAATGGACCCAGCAGACTTGGAAAGGGTCAAGGAGGTCATCGGCAACCAAAGTCGGCGTCTGGGAGATCACAACAACTCCTTCAGACCCTTGTGGAAGAGGTATCCAAGATTACCACTAAACTTGATACCCTCTGTGCTGCTCCACGACAGGCTCCACCAGCAGAACCACTTCAAGCCGATGGCGCTGCCCCTCCCCCAGCACCAGTTGTCCAAGCAGTTGAGCCTCATCTTCCACCTCCTGCAAAATATTCTGGCAACCCCAACACCTGCCGTGAGTTCCTCACCCAAGTTCGTCTCACCTTTAAGGCTCAACCAACCCGCTTTGTCCATTAGGCAGCCAAGATAGCTTTCATTGCCAGCCTTCTTGAGGGGCCTCCACTCAGTTACTTCAACGCCCTGCATGAGATGAATTCTCCCGCAGCTCAGTCCTTTGCTCTCTTCGCCGCTGAGCTCAAAAAGATTTATGTTCACCCCATTCGTGGACAACAGGCCGGTCAGCAGCTTTTGAGACTCCGCCAAGGTCGACGTTCTGTGAGAGAGTTCGCCAGTGAGTTTCGTTCCTTGGCCGTGGAGTCTGGTTGGAATGACCAAGCGCTGCTCACCGACTTCCAGAGTGGGCTCAACCGGACCATTGGCAGGGAGATCGCACTAAGGCAGGAGCTTGATTCCCTAGATGAGGCTATTACCACCGCCATCAAGATTTCGGACCAAATAGCCCAGGGGAAAGGCGAGACTGTTCCCTCCGTGTCGACTGCCCCTTTTCCGACAGTGATTTTCTGCCACATGAACTCCGACGTACTGTACCCCTAGCCCTGCCGTCCGGGTCCCCAGGGGAGGAGCCCATGCAACTAGGGCGGACCCGTCTCTCCGCTGACGAGCGCCTCCGATGGTTGAGGTCGGGGGTGTGCTTCTACTGTGGACAGCCCAGTCATCTTCGTGCCTCCTCCCCCATTCGGCCAAAGGAGGAGGCTCACCAGTAGCAGTGGGGGTTCTGGTGAGCCAAACAGTCTCTTCCCCGAGTCCCGGGATTGCATGCAATTCTCCGCCACTCTTCAGTGGCACTCTCAGTCCGTGCCGTTACTCGCCCTGGTTGATTCAGGGGCAGATGAGAATTTCATCGACTCAGCTGTTGTTTCCCAGGCAGGCATCTCCCTTGAGCCTCTACCCTCTCCTCTGAAAGCCAACGCCCTCACGGGTAGCCTTCTCGCTCAAGTATCCCATTGCACCGTGCGAGTCCACCTCATTGTGTCACAGTGTGTGTGTGTATATATATATATATATATATATATATATATCCAGTATTTATTCCACCCGAATGCAGCTGGGATAGGCTCCAGACACCCGAGAGAGACAAGCGGTATAAAATGGATGTATAAGTATAGTGTGTCCAGTGTTGCTCCCTCCTCACTTTGTGTATCTGCTTTGTGTGTAGTTGTAGTTATGAAGTCAATGGCGCCACCTGCAGTCCAAACATGCTCTACACTCCCCCGTCATTCACCTCCAACCATGCACAGCCTGCTAATGCTAGCAGAAAGTTAGCAGCTGATGACTTTAATCCCAATTGAAGGTTGAGGTTTGGAGATAGAGGGGGCGTATGGGGGCGGCTTTAAAAAAGATCCTCTTAGGTCAGGTCATGTGACCGCTCTGTGGGTGACACAATGTGTGTGTAGGCATTGACTGTCCATGTTGGCTCCTCTTAGCCTAGCTTCACATGCTACTAACCCGTCTCCTTATTGGTCCACAATGCCACTCCATGATGGCAGGACTCCAGAGGCCTGGACCCGTGACAGGTATGTGGTCTACCTACTACTAACCCGTCTCCTTATTGGTCCACAATGCCACTCCATGATGGCAGGACTCCAGAGGCCTGGACCCGTGACGGGTATGTGGTCTACCTACTACTAACCCGTCTCCTTATTGGTCCACAATGCCACTCCATGATGGCAGGACTCCAGAGGCCTGGACCTGTGACGGGTATGTGGTCTACCTACTACTAACCCGTCTCCTTGTTGGTCCACAATGCCACTCCATGATGGCAGGACTCCAGAGGCCTGGACCCGTGACAGGTATGTGGTCTACCTACTACTAACCCGTCTCCTTATTGGTCCACAATGCCACTCCATGATGGCAGGACTCCAGAGGCCTGGACCCGTGACAGGTATGTGGTCTACCTACTACTAACCTGTCTCCTTATTGGTCCACAATGCCACTCCATGATGGCAGGACTCCAGAGGCCTGTACCTGTGACAGGTATGGGGTCTACCTACTACTAACCCATCTCCTTATTGGTCCACAATGCCACTCCATGATGGCAGGACTCCAGAGGCCTGTACCTGTGACAGGTATGTGGTCTACCTACTACTAACCCGTCTCCTTATTGGTCCACAATGCCACTCCATGATGGCAGGACTCCAGAGGCCTGTACCTGTGACAGGTATGGGGTCTACCTACTACTAACCCGTCTCCTTATTGGTCCACAATGCCACTCCATGATGGCAGGACTCCAGAGGCCTGGACCCCTGACAGGTATGTGGTCTACCTACTACTAACCCGTCTCCTTATTGGTCCACAATGCCACTCCATGATGGCAGGACTCCAGAGGCCTGGACCCCTGACAGGTATGTGGTCTACCTACTACTAACCCGTCTCCTTATTGGTCCACAATGCCACTCCATGACTGCAGGACTCCAGAGGCTTGGACCCCTGACAGGTATGTGGTCTACCTAACAATCATGATATTTGTGTGTACGCATGTTTTTTTCAAACACCACCTTAGCTCACTTTGGGTGTTGCTCTTTTCTAGATGGCCATTACTGGTTGGCCACGCCCATTTTCCAACGCAGCTCGCCAAGTGGTGCTAAACCAATTAGTGTCAAAGCTAAACAGTTGGGCCGACCCAGTCATTGGGCGGCCATTTTTAAGCCTTTGTTTTGATCCGCCAGTCCAGAATGTTCTTGTTGTTGGTCTAACTAATGTTCATTAATTGTTGGTCTTACTAATGTTCATTAATTGTTGGTCTTGCTAATGTTCATTAATTGTTGGTCTTACTAATGCTCATTAAATGTTGGTCTTGCTAATGTTCATTAATTGTTGGTCTTGCTAATGTTCATTAATTATTGGTCTTACTAATGTTCATTAATTGTTGGTCTTGCTAATGTTCATTAATTGTTGGTCTTGCTAATGTTCATTAAATGTTGGTCTTGCTAATGTTCATTAATTGTTGGTCTTACTAATGTTCATTAATTGTTGGTCTTACTAATGCTGATTAATTGTTGGTCTTACTAATGCTGATTGGTAATGTCTGGTTGATGAATAAAGTTAGCAGAGCTCCAGACTGCGTTTTAAGACGTGCAGCAAAGCCTGATTTTTGTATTTAGTTGTGTTTCTTTCACAAAGTTTGATGTGTAAATGTGAGTGATATTGGTAAAGGCAGAGGTGTGGACTCGAGTCATGAATTTGATGACTTTGGACTCGACTTGATAAAATGTAAAGAGACTTGCAACTCGGGCAGCACGGTGGAAGAGGGGCTAGTGCATCTGCCTCACAATACGAAGGTCCTGAGTAGTCGTGAGTTCAATCCCGGCCTCGGGATCTTTCTGTGTGGAGTTTGCATGTTCTCCCCGTGACTGCGTGGGTTCCCTCCGGGTACTCCGGCTTCCTCCCACCTCCAAAGACATGCACCTGATGATAGGTTGATTGGCAACACTAAATTTGCCCTAGTGTGTGAATGTGAGTGTGAATGTTGTCTGTATCTGTGTTAGCCCTGCGATGAGGTGGCGACTTGTCCAGGGTGTCCCCGCCTTCCGCCCGATTGTAGCTGAGATAGGCTCCAGCGCCCCCCGCGACCCCGAAGGGAATAAGCGGTAAAAAATGGATGGATGGATGGACTTGCAACTCGACTTAGACTTTAACATCCATGACTTGTGACTTCACTTGGACTTGAGCCTTTTGACTTGACATGACTTGCTACTTTTCCCAAAACCCAAAGATTAAAAAGTTATTTGGGAGCGCGCCGCTCCGTATTTTTCATTTTCTTCGTCTGTGTCTATCAGCGTGTTGTTCCTGTCAGCTGGTGTGCTCTCAGTACAACAGCCAATCAAATTAGATCTACGCTGTTTTCATCCCACAGCTCTCATCCAATCAAATTGCAGGACAACCAATGAAGAAGAATTGTCAAACAATGCGGCAGTGAGAAACAATTATGCCAAAGTTAATTTCGTTCGGGTATTAAAACTACGACTTGGTCAACAAAAAACGAATAGCCCTATGCAAATCATGCAGTTCGAATATTATAGACGGAGACGTAACAACTTCCAACTTCGTTCGACATTTGAAGATGTACAAAGAAGGGTAAGTTTTGAATGTAAGATAATGTTTATTGGCTAAGTAACGTGACTTTTATTTGCTGTGTAGTTAAATCAGTGAGGCTGTAAACTCACTGCTAACGTTATAACCATAGACATCTTATAAGTAGA
>NC_084756.1:6478515-6481015 GCF_033978785.1 Entelurus aequoreus | reverse complement strand
ACCCACAAAATATACCCAACCACAACAATAAATAACATGGCTAAATTAATGTGTCCAAAAATGTTACAGCCATCATATCTTCAAAATGTGTTTTAAAAAAAAAAGTACTGACACTAAAATATTTGAACCAAGTTGTATTTGAATAACTAATATAAATAAACACGCAATATGCTTTCTTGACAGATGATTTATTTGTATTTATTATTTGTGAGTTTAATATGTTTACCTTCTTCCATTTTAATTTGTAAACGTTCTACAATATTTTGTCACTTCCTGTTTCTGTCTAACATCACGTGAGTTCACTTCCTGTTGACGTCTGTTTCAACTTGACACTGTGGACTTTATATCCACAACTTTGTGCAAAGACACAACATTATTTATGTTTAATGTGAATACTGTATCTTAGTTGTTTATTTAATGTGAATACTGTATCTTATTTGTTTATGTTTAATGTGAATACTGTATCTTATTAGTTTATGTTTAGTGTAAATATTGTATCTTATTTGTTTATTTAATGTGAATACTGTATCTTAGTTGTTTATGTTTAATGTGAATACTGTATCTTATTTGTTTATTTAATGTGAATACCATATCTTAGTTGTTTATGTTTAATGTGAATACTGTATCTTATTAGTTTATGTTTAATGTGAATATTGTATCTTATTTGTTTATTTAATGTGAATACTTTATCTTAGTTTATTTAATGTGAATACTGTATCTTAGTTGTTTATGTTTAATGTGAATACTGTATCTTATTAGTTTATGTTTAATGTGAATATTGAATCTTATTTGTTTATTTAATGTGAATACTGTATTTTACTTGTTTGTTTAATGTGAATACTGTATCTTATTTGTTTATTTAATGTGAATACCGTATCTTAGATGTTTATGTTTAATGTGAATATTGTATTTTAGTTGTTTATGTTTAATGTGAATACTGTATCTTAGTTGTTTATTTAATGTGAATACCGTATCTTAGTTGTTTATTTAATGTGTACCGTATCTTAGTTGTTTATGTTTAATGTGAATACTGGGTCTTAGTTGTTCATGTTTAATGTGAATAATGTGTCTTAATTGTTTGTTTAATATGAATACTGTATCTTAGTTGTTTATGTTTAATTAAGAATATTGTATCTTAGTTGTTTATGTTTAATGTGAATACTGTATCTTAGTTGTTTATGTTTAATAAGAATAATGTATCTTAGTTGTTTATGTTCAGTGTGAATATTGTATCTTAGTAGTTTATGTTTAGTATGAATACTGTATCTTAGTTGTTTATGTTCAGTGTGAATATTGTATCTTAGTAGTTTATGTTTAATGTGAATACTGTATCTTAGTAGTTTATGTTCAATGTGAATATTGTATCTTAGTAGTTTATGTTTAATGTAAATATTGTATCTCAGTTGTTTATGTTTAATGTTAATACTGTATCTTAGTTGTTTATGTTTAATGTTAAAACTGTCTTGGTTGTTTCTTTAATAGGAATACTGTATCTTAGTAGTTTATGTTCAATGTGAATACTGTGTCTTAGTTGTTTATGTTTAATGTGAATACTGTATCTTAGTTGTTCATGTTTAATGTGAATACTGTATCTTAATTGTTTATGTTTAATGTGAATACTGTATCTTTTTTGTTTATGTTTAATAAGAATACTGTATCTTAGTAGTTTATGTTCAATGTGAATACTGTATCTTAGTTGTTTATGTTTAATGTGAATACTGTATCTTTGTTGTTTATGTTGAATGTGAATACTGTATCTTAATTGTTTATGTTTAATGTGAATAATGTATCTTTGTTGTTTATGTTTAATAAGAATACTGTATCTTAGTAGTTTATGTTCAATGTGAATACTGTATCTTAGAAGTTTATGTTTAATGTGAATACTGTATCTTAGTTGTTTATGTTTAATGTGAATACTGTATCTTAGTTTTTATTTAATGTGAATACCGTATCTTAGTAGTTTATGTTTAATGCTAATACTGTATCTTATTTGTTTATGTTTAATCCTAATACTGTATCTTAGTTGTTTATGTTTGATGTTAATACTGTATCTTAGTTGTTTATATTTAATGTAAATATTGTATCTTGGTAATTGAGACAGTAATGTCTTCATACAAGTTTAGTTTGGGGTATGATGTTTCTTAATGGGGAGAGCTGTTAATGTCTCTGTTTTTCATGTTAGCATTGAAGCTAACGCTAGTTAGTCCATACATTTTTCAGGGTGTGTTTATCCATCACGTTTTTCAACCATTTAAATTTAAGACGGTTATCCTAAATGTGGGGAGTTCTACAGCGGTTATTATTTCTCCTGTTGATGTTCATGTCGTACAAACGCTGCTGAAACTGTGACTACTTGTGATGCTCCTCACCTCGCTTCTTGGCCTTTATGTTGCTTATCCAGGCTGGCAAATGTATCCACTTGATGTCCATTAATCGTTCGAATAATTGACTAGTCGAATATCAGCCCAGGTTTAGTCAAGTCAAGTCATAGCATCTCATT
>NC_084756.1:6323515-6476015 GCF_033978785.1 Entelurus aequoreus | reverse complement strand
TATGCTTTATCAACTATGATGGTTGTCGTAGCGACCAGGAGCAAACTGCACACTCAGCAATATTACCGGGGCTGATGTCATCGTAAAGAAGAAATGTAACACACCAGATTGTCATGTGAAAGATACATCTGCTGGATGCTGACCACTAATGGTCCCTCAAACGTGTATCTTGTGGAGTTTAATTACATCCGGAGGTCGCCTACAGCCACGGCTGTTAATGCTATGGTGCTAGTTAGAGAGAAACTGAATGGAGATGAACTTGTCTTTGTTTTTTTTACCCTTGCATCATCCTCTGATCTGATTGGTGCTGGTGAGTTCTTCACATGTCTTTCAGACTTTTAGATCATCTCTGATACAAGCTGACTTCATAATTTAGTGTCATGTGATCCTTGTGTGACAGGAAATGGACGAAAGAAGCCAAAGAAGAAGAAAGAGGAGGCCAGCAGCACCACGGAGGCCAAGCTGAAAGGAGGCGAGGCCAAGATGAAAAAAGTCAAAAGTAAAAAGAAGGAGGAGGCGCCAGAGGAGACTCAAAGTAGACCTCAGACACTTTCCTACTGTTTGTCTGCTGGCAATGATTGAATATTGTGTTCTAGATGGAAAAAAGGTGAGGAACAAGAAGGCAGAGAAGACTAAAGAAGAAGCAGACCCAGAGAAGGAAAAGGAGACCAAAAAGAAAGTCAAAAGTGATCCCAAGAAAAAGAAAGGTCAGTCGTTGCTGCAACACATGAAAACATCTTCTTCATTGGTCGGGCTGCTTGTGTAGGTTCTGTATCTTCTTCATTGGTCGGGCTGCTTGTGTAGGTTCTGTCACGGACGAGGAGGACCAGGACGAGGAGGAGAAGGACACCCCCAAGAAGAAAGGCAAGAAAAAGACCAGCAAGGACAGCTCACCTTCTGCCAAGGAGAAGAAACCTCGATCTAAAGGTGAAGAACATCACCCTGTTGTGGGGGAACCTCCTCAATATGTGGGGGAACCTCCTCAATATTGTGGAGGAACCTCCTCAAAATTGTGGAGGAACCTCCTCAATATGTGGAGGACCCTCCTCAATATGTGGGGTAACCCCCTCAATATGTGGGGGAACCTCCTCAAAATGTAGGGGAACCTCCTCAAAATGTGGTGGAACCTCCTCAATATGTGGAGGAACCTCCTCAATATGTGGAGGACATTCCTCAATATGTGGAAGAACCTCCTCAAAATTGTGGAAGAACCTACTCAATATGTGTAGGAACCTATTCAATATGTGGAAAAAAAACTCCTCAAAATTGTTTAGGAACCTCCTCAATATGTGGAGGGACCTCCTCAATATGTGGGGGAACCTCCTCAATATGTGGGGTAATCTCCTCAATATGTGGAGGACACTCCTCAATATGTGGGGGAACATCCTCAATATGTGCAGGAACCTCCTCAATATGAGAAAGAACCTACTCAAAATTGTGGAAGAACCTACTCAATATGTGTAGGAACCTCCTCAATATGTGGAAAAACCTCCTCAATATGTGGAAAAACCTCCTCAATATGTGTAGGAACCTCCTCAATATGTGGGGTAACCTCCTCAATATGTGGAAAAACCTCCTCAATATGTGTAGGAACCTCCTCAATATGTGTAGGAACCTCCTCAATATGTGGGGTAACCTCCTCAATATGTGGAGGACACTCCTCAATATGTGGGGGAACATCCTCAATATGTGGAAGAACCTCCTCAAAATTGTGGAAGAACCTACTCAATATGTGTAGGAACCTCTTCAATATGTGGAAAAACCTCCTCAAAATTGTTTAGGAACCTCCTCAATATGTGGAGGGACCTCCTCAATATGTGGGGGAACCTCCTCAATATTTGGGGGAACCTCCTCAATATGTGGAGGACCCTCCTCAATATGTGGAGGAACATCCTCAATATGTGCAGGAACCTCCTCAATATGTGGAGGACCCTCCTCAATATGTGGAGGAACGTCCTCAATATGTGCAGGAACCTCCTCAATATGTGGAAGAACCTCCTCAAAATTGTGGAAGAACCTACTCAATATGTGTAGGAACCTCCTCAATATGTGGAAAAACCTCCTCAATATGTGTAGGAACCTCCTCAAAATGTGGGGGAACCTCCTCAATATGTGGAAGAACCTCCTCAATATGTAGAAGAACCTCCTCAATATGTGTAGGAACCTCTTCAATATGTGAAGGAACCTCCTCAATATGTGGGGGAACCTCCTCAATATGTGGAGGAACTTCCTCAATATGTGGCTGAACCTCCTCAATATGTGGAAGAACCTCCTCAATATGTAGAAGAACCTCCTCAATATGTGTAGGAACCTCTTCAATATGTGAAGGAACCTCCTCAATATGTGGGGGAACCTCCTCAATATGTGGAGGAACTTCCTCAATATGTGGCTGAACCTCCTCAATATGTGGGGGACACTATTTCCACATTCACCCATTCACACACTGATGGCGGGAGCTGCCATGCAAGGCGCTAACCATCACCCATCAGGAGCAAGGGTGAAGTGTCTTGCTCAAGGACACAATGGACGTATATATATATATATATATATATATATATATATATATATATATATATATATATATATATATATATATATATATATATATATATATATATATATATATATATATATATATATATATATATATATAAACACACACACATCACCAATATATATATAGGGCAGAACTTTTTGGCAGGTTTTTCCGCACACGTTCTTACATAATTATACTGATTGTAGTACTGCAACTTAGTCGCCATCTTGTGGACAATGTGAGTAATTCAGGTTAAGGACCATCAATTGAATAAAAAAATAAAATAAAATTAAAAAAATTAAAAATTAAAAATTAAAAAATTTAAAAAAAATAAAAAATGAAATAAAATAAAATACATTTAAAAAATATATATATATATATATATATATATATATATATATATATATATATATATATATATATATATATATATATATATATATATATATATATATATATATATATATATATATATATATATATATATATATATATATATATATACATATATATATATATATATATATATATTTTTTTTTTTTTTAATGTTTTTATTTTTTTAATTAAAGTACTATCTATCTACAGTATATATATACTGTTACAGCATTTGAACTGAATGTTGTGCCTTGCTACTTCTGCACGTTTGCTGCATTGTATGCTAAGTTCAGATGGTTTTGGGTCATTTGAGAGTTAATTAGTCTCGTTGACAGCGTTTCCATTCATACGTAGTTTATTTAACGCAGTGGTTCTTAAGCTTGTTGGAGGTACCGAACCCCACCAGTTTCAAATTCGCACTCACCAAACCCTTCTTTAGTGAAAAATAAAATGTTTAGTTTTTAAAAAAAAAAATCAAGACAAAGTTATGTTTTTTTTTCTACTGGTGCACAAAATGGACCGTGCATGAACATCACCTCGTTCAACGAACAAAACCAACACAGTGCATGAACTCACAACAAATTACACACCTGCAAATCAGTGTGACTTCGGCTGTTGCCGTATCCACAATCATCATCATCGGCGGTCACTCGAACGAGTATGAAGATCCTCCTGGTAGGGGTGTATCCCTTTATGGAGGATGCCTGTGCGTGACTTTGTTTAACGTGGGGAGACTGGTGCACAGACAGTCACCACACGATCCTTGACAGAATCGGGTCAGGGTCCAGTGGCGTGGAGTCCAAGACGTTGAGGTCTTCACCGTATCCCTGGCTAGGGGGCAGTCAGGTACTAGGCCTTTGTCAAGGGCCACCTGGGGTAACAGTAGTAAAGGGGTTAACCTCCTAGCGCCCCAAGACCCCATAGAGGAGCCTCCACTGCCGGATGCACTTTAACGTCATGCCCAGGACGTATCCATAATACGGCGATAGGGAGAAGTTTTTATTTACACGATGAGTCGGGTGTGTGACCTCCATGGCGGAGGCTCTGCCGAACCTCTGAGGCCTACTCACCGAACCCCTAGGGTTCGATCGAACCCAGGTTAAGAACCACTGATTTAACGTCATTGCAACTGCGATGGCGTAGTTTGGCCTCTAGATGGCGACAGAGACCACATAATCGCCATATATGGCTCTGCAGCTTAGAAACTTGTTGAAGTTCATGCATAGTTGAGTGCAGTATATACTGTATGTTGTTGTTATGCAGCTTTATATTATATTTATGCACATGCATGTATATTAATGACTATATCATTGGATTGTCATTTTTCCTATTTTCTCTATTTGTTTAGACCACACACACACACACACACACACACACACACACACACACACACACACACACACACACACACACACACACACACACACACACACACACACACACACACACACACACACACACACACACACACACACACACACACACATTCACATCTACCTGTCAGCAATAAAGATGATTAAAGGATTCTCTGTCCATCGTGTCCCAACTCTTAAAGAACTACTATCCCTTCCTCACGCTACCTGTTGTTCATCTTTCATGGCTGACCCTCAGAGGACAAGGAGTCGGATGGAAAGGAGAAGAAGTCCAAGTCCAAAGAGAAGGACAAGAAGCAAGAACCAGCCTCCATGTTCCAGATAAATGCTGATAAAGACTCCAAAAGCAAAAAGAAAGGTGACAAAAACTCACCTTGCATACCTGCAATAATGACATCATTTAATTACTGCTAATGACGTCATCGCATCCTTCAGCCGCCAAGTCCGAGAGCGACGAGAGCGAAGAAGAAAGCAAGTCCACCAAGTCCAAGAAGAAATCAGCATCGTCTCTCTTCCAGACGTCAGGAGACAAGGACAAGAAGTCCAAGAAGAAAGGCAAGTGTCTTGTCTTCTCCTGTTGGACATAACACCACAGGTGTTGCATTTGTGTCTTCTCCTGTTGGACATAACACCACAGGTGTTGCATTTGTGTCTTCTCCTGTTGGACATAACACCACAGGTGTTGTTCCCCTCAGGTAAGGCGGAGCAGAGCCAGTCGGACTCGGAGAAAGAAGAGAAATCCAAAAAGAAAAAAGGCAAAGGGAAGAAGAAGAAGGTATCAAATACACTTTGATTTAGTAGGAACCTGCTTGTTAGCATGTTGCTAATATAATATGTTAGCATGTTGCTAATATAATGTGTTAGCATGTTGCTCATATCATTTGTTAGCATATTGCTAATATAATGAGTCAGCATGTTGCTAATATACTATGTTAGCATGTTGCTAATATAATTTGTTGGCATGTTGCTAATATAATGTTAGCATGTTGCTAATATAATGTGTTAGTATGTTGCTCATATCGTTTGTTAGCATATTGCTAATATAATGAGTTAGCATGTTGCTAATATACTATGTTAGCATGTTGTTAATATACTATGTTAGCATGTTGTTAATATAATGTTGGCATAAGGGGCGGCGTGGCGAAGTTGGTAGAGTGGCCGTGCCAGCAATCGGAGGGTTGCTGGTTACTGGGGTTCAATCCCCACCTTCTACCATCCTAGTCACGTCCGTTGTGTCCTTGGGCAAGACACTTCACCCTTGCTCCTGATGGCTGCTGGTTAGCGCCTTGCATGGCAGCTCCCGCCATCAGTGTGTGAATGTGTGTGTGAATGGGTGAATGTGGAAATACTGTCAAAGCGCTTTGAGTACCTTGAAGGTAGGAAAGCGCTATACAAGTATAACCCATTTATTTATTTATTTATGTTGCTCATATAATGTGTCAGCATGTTGCTAATATAATGTGTTAGCATGTTGCTAATATACTATGTTAGCATGTTGCTCATATAATTTGTTAGCATGTTGCTAATATAATGTTAGCATGTTGCTCATATAATGTGTTAGCATGTTGCTAATATAATGTGTTAGCATGTTGCTAATATCATGTGTTAGCATGTTGCTAATATTATGTTAGCATGTTGCTAATATATTTTGTTAGCATGTTGCTAATATAATGTGTTAGCATGTTGCTCATATAATGTGTTAGCATGTTGCTCATATAATGTGTTAGCATGTTGCTCATATTATGTGTTAGCATGTTGCTCATATAATGTGTTAGCATGTTGCTCATATTATGTGTTAGCATGTTGCTCATATTATGTGTTAGCATGGTGCTCATATTATGTGTTAGCATGTTGTTCATATAATGTGTTAGCATGTTGCTCATATAATGTGTTAGCATGTTGCTAATACATGTAGTTGTATAAAGTAACTGTATAAAGTTACAACTATAAGTCTTAACTTTACAACGTTACAGTTATGTACACAGGAAGGAGCCAGAGCTGGTGCGCGAGGTGGAGAAGTTCCGGCTACACATAGTTGGACTCACTTCGACGCACAGCAAGGGCTCTGGAACCAGTCCTCTCGAGAGGGGCTGGACTCTCTTCCACTCTGGCGTTGCAAGCAATGAGAGGCGACGGGCTGGGGTAGCAATTCTTGTTGCCCCCCGGCTCTAAGTCTGCACGTTGGACTTTAACCCAGTAGACGAGAGGGTAGCTTCCCTCCGCCTTCGGGTTGGGGGACGGGTCCTGACTGTTGTTGGTGCTTACGCACCAAACAGCTGCTCAGAGTACCCACCCTTTTTGGATTCCCTTGAGGGAGTACTGGAGAGTGCTCCCCCGGGTGATTCCCTTGTTCTGCTGGGGGACTTCAACGCTCATGTTGGCAACGACAGTGAAACCTGGAGAGGTGTGATGGCCGCCCGGATCTGAACCCAAGTGGTGCTTTGTTATTGGACTTTTGTGCTCGTCACGGATTGTCCATAACAAACACCATGTTCAAATATAAAGGTGTTCATAAGTGCACTTGGCACCAGGGCACCCTAGGCCGCAGTTCCATGATTGACTTACTAGTTGTGTCATCGGATTTGCGGCCTCATGTTTTAGACACTCGGGTGAAGAGAGGGGCAGAGCTTTCTACCGATCACCGCCTGGTGGTGAGCTGGCTCCGATGGTGGGGGAGGATGCCGGACAGACCTGGCAGGCCCAAACGCATTGTGAGGGTCTGCTGGGAACGTCTAGCAGAGTCTCCTGTCAGAGAGAGTTTCAATTCCCACCTCCGGAAGAGCTTTGAACATGTCCCCCGGGAAGTCCTGTGGGGAGTGCTCAGAGAGTATGGGGTATCGGACTGTCTGATTGTGGCGGTCCGCTCCCTGTATGATCAGTGTCAGAGCTCCAGCAGTAAGTCAGACACGTTTCCAGTGAGGGTTGGACTCCGCCAAGGCTGCCCTTTGTCACCGATTCTGTTCATAACTTTTATGGACAGAATTTGTAGGCGCAGTCAGGGCCTTGAGGGGATCTGGTTTGGTGGCTGCAGGATTAGGTCTCTGCTTTTTGCAGATGATGTGGTCCTGATGGCTTCATCTGGCCAGGATCTTCAGCTCTCACTGGACCGGTTCGCAGCCGAGTGTGAAGCGATTGGGATGAGAATCAGCACCTCCAAGTCCGAGTCCATGGTTCTCGCCCGGGAAAGGGTGGAGTGCCATCTCCAGGTTGGGGAGGAGATTTTTCCCCAAGTGGAGGAGTTCAAGTACCTAGGAGTCTTGTTCACGAGTGAGGGAAGAGTGGATCGTGAGATCGACAGGCGGATCGGTGCGGCGTCTTTAGTAATGTGGACGCTGTATCGATCCGTTGTGGTGAAGAAGGAGCTGAGCCGGAAGGCAAAGCTCTCAATTTACCGGTCGATCTACGTTCCCATCCTCACCTATGGTCATGAGCTTTGGATTATGACCGAAAGGACAACATCACGGGTACAAGCGGCCGAAAAGAGTTTCCGCCGCCGGGTGGCGGGTCTCTCCCTTAAAGATAGGGTGAGAAGATCTGTCATCCGGGAGGAACTCAGAGTAAAGCCGCTGCTCCTCCACATTGAGAGGAGCCAGATGAGGCGGTTCGGGCATCTGGTCAGGATGCCACCCGAACGCCTCCCTAGGGAGGTGTTTAGGGCACGTCCAACCGGCAGGAGGCCACGGGGAAGACCCAGGACACGTTGGGAAGACTATGTCTCCCGGCTGGCCTGGGAACGCCTTGGGATCCCTTGGGAAGAGCAGGACGAAGTGGCTGGGGAGAGGGAAGTCTGGGGTTCTCTGCTTAGGCTGCTTCCCCCGCAACCCGACCTCGGATAAACGGAAGAAAATGGATGGATGGATGAAAGGATACATGCTGGGACATTCTGTAGTGTCAGCTTTAATGGATGAGGCCCAGGTGTTTACAATAACAACATTCTTTGTGACTAGACAAGATCGCCATCGCCCGAGATCCACTTTGACAACCTGGAGGTGTTTGTGTTGGAGCCTGCATCTCAAGGCAGGACTGTGAAGTGCAGAGTGACCCGGGACCAGCGGGGGATGGACAAGAGTCTCTACCCGCTCTACTACCTGCACCTGGACAATGACAAGAAGGTAGGAGGTCACCTCATGAAATATTACAATACAGTGTTACTGTTCAAACTGTGTGTCATGTTACACTGGCCTAAAATATGAAATACACTTGTTCATTAAAACCTCTGTCTTGTTTTAATGAATACTTAGGTCTACTACCCTACTGTATTTAATGTTGTCATTATGGTGGTACTTAATGAATACTTAGGTCTACTACACTACTGTATTTAATGTTGTCATTATGGTGGTACTTAATGAATACTTAGGTCTACTACACTACTGTATTTAATGTTGTCATTATGGTGGTACTTAATGAATACTTAGGTCTACTACACTACTAGCATCTTATCTTCATCATCACCTTCATTCCATAAGACACATTAGTTTAATTTTACACAACAAACTGTAACACACTAGTTTCCCACTAACATGTGAGGAACATACAGTATTAAAGCCATGCAGATACTGCCATCTAGTGGCCTACATCAACACCTACACCCACATCTAGTGGCCTACTTCAACACCTACACCCACATCTAGTGGCCTACATCAACACCTACACCCACATCTAGTGGCCTACATCAACACCTACGCCCACATCTAGTGGCCTACATCAACACCTAAACCTACATCTAGTGGCCTACTTCAACACCTACACCCAAATCTAGTGGCCTACATCAACACCTACACCCACATCTAGTGGCCTACATCAACACCTACACCCACATCTAGTGGCCTACATCAACACCTACGCCCACATCTAGTGGCCTACATCAACACCTAAACCCACATCTAGTGGCCTACTTCAACACCTACACCCAAATCTAGTGGCCTACATCAACACCTACACCCACATCTAGTGGCCTACATCAACACCTAAACCCACATCTAGTGGCCTACTTCAACACCTACACCCACATCTAGTGGCCTACATCAACACCTACACCCACAACTAGTGGCCTACATCAACACCTACACCCACATCTAGTGGCCTACATCAACACCTACACCCACATCTAGTGGCCTACATCAACACCTACACCCACATCTAGTGGCCTACATCAACACCTACACCCACATCTAGTGGCCTACATCAACACCTACACCCACAACTAGTGGCCTACATCAACACCTACACCCACATCTAGTGGCCTACATCAACACCTACACCCACATCTAGTGGCCTACATCAACACCTACACCCACATCTAGTGGCCTACATCAACACCTACGCCCACATCTAGTGGCCTACATCAACACCTAAACCCACATCTAGTGGCCTACTTCAACACCTACACCCAAATCTAGTGGCCTACATCAACACCTACACCCACATCTAGTGGCCTACATCAACACCTAAACCCACATCTAGTGGCCTACTTCAACACCTACACCCAAATCTAGTGGCCTACATCAACACCTACACCCACAACTAGTGGCCTACATCAACACCTACACCCACATCTAGTGGCCTACATCAACACCTACACCCACATCTAGTGGCCTACATCAACACCTACACCCACATCTAGTGGCCTACATCAACACCTACACCCACATCTAGTGGCCTACATCAACACCTACACCCACAACTAGTGGCCTACATCAACACCTACACCCACATCTAGTGGCCTACATCAACACCTACACCCACATCTAGTGGCCTACATCAACACCTACACCCACATCTAGTGGCCTACATCAACACCTACACCCACATCTAGTGGCCTACATCAACACCTACACCCACATCTAGTGGCCTACATCAACACCTACACCCACATCTAGTGGCCTACATCAATACCTACACCCACATCTAGTGGCCTACATCAACACCTACACCCACATCTAGTGGCCTACATCAACACCTACACCCACATCTAGTGGCCTACATCAACACCTACACCCACATCTAGTGGCCTACATCAACACCTACACCCACATCTAGTGGCCTACATCAACACCTACACCCACATCTAGTGGCCTACATCAACACCTACACCCACATCTAGTGGCCTACATCAACACCTACACCCACATCTAGTGGCCTACATCAACACCTACACCCACATCTAGTGGCCTACATCAACACCTACACCCACAACTAGTGGCCTACATCAAGACCTACACCCACATCTAGTGGCCTACATCAACACCTACACCCACATCTAGTGGCCTACATCAACACCTACACCCACATCTAGTGGCCTACATCAACACCTACGCCCACATCTAGTGGCCTACATCAACACCTAAACCTACATCTAGTGGCCTACTTCAACACCTACACCCAAATCTAGTGGCCTACATCAACACCTACACCCACATCTAGTGGCCTACATCAACACCTACACCCACATCTAGTGGCCTACATCAACACCTACACCCACATCTAGTGGCCTACATCAACACCTACGCCCACATCTAGTGGCCTACATCAACACCTAAACCCACATCTAGTGGCCTACTTCAACACCTACACCCAAATCTAGTGGCCTACATCAACACCTACACCCACATCTAGTGGCCTACATCAACACCTAAACCCACATCTAGTGGCCTACTTCAACACCTACACCCAAATCTAGTGGCCTACATCAACACCTACACCCACAACTAGTGGCCTACATCAACACCTACACCCACATCTAGTGGCCTACATCAACACCTACACCCACATCTAGTGGCCTACATCAACACCTACACCCACATCTAGTGGCCTACATCAACACCTACACCCACATCTAGTGGCCTACATCAACACCTACACCCACAACTAGTGGCCTACATCAACACCTACACCCACATCTAGTGGCCTACATCAACACCTACACCCACATCTAGTGGCCTACATCAACACCTACACCCACATCTAGTGGCCTACATCAACACCTACACCCACATCTAGTGGCCTACATCAATACCTACACCTACATCTAGTGGCCTACATCAACACCTACACCCACATCTAGTGGCCTACATCAACACCTACACCCACATCTAGTGGCCTACATGAACACCTACACCCACATCTAGTGGCCTACATCAACACCTACACCCACATCTAGTGGCCTACATCAACACCTACACCCACATCTAGTGGCCTACATCAACACCTACACCCACAACTAGTGGCCTACATCAACACCTACACCCACATCTAGTGGCCTACATCAACACCTACACCCACATCTAGTGGCCTACATCAACACCTACACCCACAACTAGTGGCCTACATCAAGACCTACACCCACATCTAGTGGCCTACATCAACACCTACACCCACAACTAGTGGCCTACATCAACACCTACACCCACATCTAGTGGCCTACATCAACACCTACACCCACATCTAGTGGCCTACATCAACACCTAAACCCACATCTAGTGGCCTACATCAACACCTACACCCACATCTAGTGGCCTACATCAACACCTAAACCCACATCTAGTGGCCTACTTCAACACTACACCCACATCTAGTGGCCTACATCAACACCTACACCCACATCTAGTGGCCTACATCAAGACCTATATCCACATCTAGTGGCCTACATCAACGCCTACATCAACACCTACACCCACATCTAGTGGCCTACTTCAACACCTACACCCACATCTAGTGGCCTACATCAACACCTACACCCACAGCTAGTGGCCTACATCAACACCTACACCCACATCTAGTGGCCTACAGCAACACCTACACCCACATCTAGTGGCCTACATCAACACCCACACCCACATCTAGTGGCCTACATCAACACCTACACCCACATCTAGTGGCCTACATCAACACCTACACCCACATCTAGTGGCCTACTTCAACACCTACACCCACATCTAGTGGCCTACATCAACACCTACACCCACAACTAGTGGCCTACATCAACACCTAAACCCACATCTAGTGGCCTACATCAACACCTACACCCACATCTAGTGGCCTACATCAACACCTACACCCACATCTAGTGGCCTACATCAACACCTACACCCACATCTAGTGGCCTACATCAACACCTACACCCACAACTAGTGGCCTACATCAACACCTACACCCACATCTAGTGGCCTACATCAACACCTACACCCACATCTAGTGGCCTACATCAACACCTACACCCACATCTAGTGGCCTACATCAACACCTACACCCACATCTAGTGGCCTACATCAACACCTACACCCACATCTAGTGGCCTACATCAACACCTACACCCACATCTAGTGGCCTACATCAACACCTACACCCACATCTAGTGGCCTACATCAACACCTACACCCACATCTAGTGGCCTACATCAACACCTACACCCACATCTAGTGGCCTACATCAACACCTACACCCACATCTAGTGGCCTACATCAACACCTACACCCACATCTAGTGGCCTACATCAACACCTACACCCACATCTAGTGGCCTACATCAACACCTACACCCACAACTAGTGGCCTACATCAACACCTACACCCACATCTAGTGGCCTACATCAACACCTACACCCACATCTAGTGGCCTACATCAACACCTACACCCACATCTAGTGGCCTACATCAACACCTACACCCACATCTAGTGGCCTACATCAATACCTACACCTACATCTAGTGGCCTACATCAACACCTACACCCACATCTAGTGGCCTACATCAACACCTACACCCACATCTAGTGGCCTACATGAACACCTACACCCACATCTAGTGGCCTACATCAACACCTACACCCACATCTAGTGGCCTACATCAACACCTACACCCACATCTAGTGGCCTACATCAACACCTACACCCACAACTAGTGGCCTACATCAACACCTACACCCACATCTAGTGGCCTACATCAACACCTACACCCACATCTAGTGGCCTACATCAACACCTACACCCACAACTAGTGGCCTACATCAAGACCTACACCCACATCTAGTGGCCTACATCAACACCTACACCCACAACTAGTGGCCTACATCAACACCTACACCCACATCTAGTGGCCTACATCAACACCTACACCCACATCTAGTGGCCTACATCAACACCTAAACCCACATCTAGTGGCCTACATCAACACCTACACCCACATCTAGTGGCCTACATCAACACCTAAACCCACATCTAGTGGCCTACTTCAACACTACACCCACATCTAGTGGCCTACATCAACACCTACACCCACATCTAGTGGCCTACATCAAGACCTATATCCACATCTAGTGGCCTACATCAACGCCTACATCAACACCTACACCCACATCTAGTGGCCTACTTCAACACCTACACCCACATCTAGTGGCCTACATCAACACCTACACCCACAGCTAGTGGCCTACATCAACACCTACACCCACATCTAGTGGCCTACAGCAACACCCACACCCACATCTAGTGGCCTACATCAACACCCACACCCACATCTAGTGGCCTACATCAACACCTACACCCACATCTAGTGGCCTACATCAACACCTACACCCACATCTAGTGGCCTACTTCAACACCTACACCCACATCTAGTGGCCTACATCAACACCTACACCCACAACTAGTGGCCTACATCAACACCTAAACCCACATCTAGTGGCCTACATCAACACCTACACCCACATCTAGTGGCCTACATCAACACCTACACCCACATCTAGTGGCCTACATCAACACCTACACCCACATCTAGTGGCCTACATCAACACCTACACCCACAACTAGTGGCCTACATCAACACCTACACCCACATCTAGTGGCCTACATCAACACCTACACCCACATCTAGTGGCCTACATCAACACCTACACCCACATCTAGTGGCCTACATCAACACCTACACCCACATCTAGTGGCCTACATCAATACCTACACCTACATCTAGTGGCCTACATCAACACCTACACCCACATCTAGTGGCCTACATCAACACCTACACCCACATCTAGTGGCCTACATGAACACCTACACCCACATCTAGTGGCCTACATCAACACCTACACCCACATCTAGTGGCCTACATCAACACCTACACCCACATCTAGTGGCCTACATCAACACCTACACCCACAACTAGTGGCCTACATCAACACCTACACCCACATCTAGTGGCCTACATCAACACCTACACCCACATCTAGTGGCCTACATCAACACCTACACCCACAACTAGTGGCCTACATCAAGACCTACACCCACATCTAGTGGCCTACATCAACACCTACACCCACAACTAGTGGCCTACATCAACACCTACACCCACATCTAGTGGCCTACATCAACACCTACACCCACATCTAGTGGCCTACATCAACACCTAAACCCACATCTAGTGGCCTACATCAACACCTACACCCACATCTAGTGGCCTACATCAACACCTAAACCCACATCTAGTGGCCTACTTCAACACTACACCCACATCTAGTGGCCTACATCAACACCTACACCCACATCTAGTGGCCTACATCAAGACCTATATCCACATCTAGTGGCCTACATCAACGCCTACATCAACACCTACACCCACATCTAGTGGCCTACTTCAACACCTACACCCACATCTAGTGGCCTACATCAACACCTACACCCACAGCTAGTGGCCTACATCAACACCTACACCCACATCTAGTGGCCTACAGCAACACCTACACCCACATCTAGTGGCCTACATCAACACCCACACCCACATCTAGTGGCCTACATCAACACCCACACCCACATCTAGTGGCCTACATCAATACCTACACCCACATCTAGTGGCCTACATCAACACCTACACCCACATCTAGTGGCCTACATCAACACCCACACCCACATCTAGTGGCCTACATCAACACCTACACCCACATCTAGTGGCCTACATCAACACCTACACCCACATTTAGTGGCCTACATCAACACCTACACCCACATCTAGTGGCCTACATCAACACCTACACCCACAACTAGTGGCCTACATCAAGACCTACACCCACATCTAGTGGCCTACATCAACACCTACACCCACATCTAGTGGCCTACATCAACACCTACGCCCACATCTATTGGCCTACATCAACACCTACACCCACATCTAGTGGCCTACATCAACACCTAAACCCACATCTAGTGGCCTACATCAACACCTAAACCCACATCTAGTGGCCTACATCAACACCTACACCCACATCTAGTGGCCTACATCAAGACCTACATCCACATCTAGTGGCCTACATCAACACCTACACCCACATCTAGTGGCCTACATCAACACCTACACCCACATCTAGTGGCCTACATCAACACCTAAACCCACATCTAGTGGCCTACATCAACACCTACACCCACATCTAGTGGCCTACATCAACACCTACACCCACAAGTGTTTCATTGGTAGACCAGACCCCAGATCATGAATGTAAACATTCCTGGTTTCTTGTCTTCTTCTTCCAGACCTTTCTGCTGGCTGGCAGGAAAAGAAAAAAATGTGCAACCTCTAATTATCTCATCTCTACTGACGCTACCGATCTATCAAGAGGAGGACATAATTTCATAGGGAAGCTGAGGTATGGCATTCATTAATTAATTCATTCATTCATTCTGTCCCCAACATGCAACTAGATGCTAACATCTTCATGTGTCAGGCATGTCCAACTAGATGCTAACATGGTCATGTGTCATGCAAGTCCAACTAGATGCTAACATCCAACTAGATGCTAACATGGTCATGTGTCATGCAGGTCCAACTAGATGCTAACATCCAACTAGATGCTAACATGGTCATGTGTCATTCAGGTCCAACTAGATGCTAACATCCAACTAGATGCTAACATGGTCATGTGTCATGCAGGTCCAACTAGATGCTAACATCCAACTAGATGCTAACATGGTCATGTGTCATTCAGGTCCAACTAGATGCTAACATCCAACTAGATGCTAACATGGTCATGTGTCATTCAGGTCCAACTAGATGCTAACATCCAACTAGATGCTAACATGGTCATGTGTCATGCAGGTCCAACTAGATGCTAACATGGTCATGTGTCATGCAGGTCCAACTAGATGCTAACATGGTCATGTGTCATGCAGGTCCAACTAGATGCTAACATCCAACTAGATGCTAACATGGTCATGTGTCATGCAGGTCCAACTAGATGCTAACATCCAACTAGATGCTAACATGGTCATGTGTCATGCAGGTCCAACTTGATGGGCACCAAGTTCACGGTCTTTGACAACGCTCTGAACCCCGAGAGAGCCCTACCAGACATGTCTAATGCCCGGCAGGAGTTAGCAGGCATCATCTACGTAAGTCAGCAGAAGTCCTCTTCAACCACACAAGCATCTCCAACCTTGACTTCTGGCACCAGGAGACCAACGTCTTAGGGATGAAGGGCCCCAGGAGGATGATGGTCATCGTCCCCGGCATGGACAAGGACGACGAGCGAGTGGCCCTACGGCCAAGAAATGTGGGTTCCGGGGAGAATAAGTCCTTGACCTGGTGTTTTCCTGCTGTGTGAACCATGACATGTTTCCAGGACTGTGACGGCCTGCTGATCCGGCACCAGAACCGCAGGATGGAGAATCTGATTGAGCTTCACAATAAGACGCCGGTGTGGAACGAAGAAACCTCCTCACATGTGCTCAACTTCAATGGCAGGGTCACCCAGGCCTCCATTAAGAACTTCCAGATAGTCCATGACAAAGACTGTAAGTCCACCTATAGTACATATCAATACTACCTTCTTGTACCTATAGTACATATCAATACTACCTTCTTGTACCTATAGTACATATCAATACTACCTTCTTGTACCTATAGTACACCAATACTGCCTTCTTGTACCTATAGTACACATCAATACTACCTTCTTGTACCAATAGTACACATCAATACTACAAACAAACTTCAACCAGCCAACTACAAAGACTGAGTCTATATATTCGTTATATAGAAGGCAATCTACCATCTAGCTACCATCTACCATCTGGCTACCATCTAGCTACCATCTACTATCTAGCTACCATTTATGCTACCATCTACCATCTAGCTACCATCTATCTACTATCTGGCTACCATCTATCTACCATCTACCATCTGGCTACCATCTACCATCTAGCTACCATCTACCATCTAGCTACCATCTATCTACTATCTGGCTACCATATAGCTACCATCTAGCTACCATCTACGGCGTGGCGAAGTTGGTAGAGTGGCCGTGCCAGCAATCGGAGGGTTGCTGGTTACTGGGGTTCAATCCCCACCTTCTACCATTCTAGTCATGTCCGATGTGTCCTTGGGCAAGACACTTCACCCTTGCTCCTGATGGGTGCTGGTTAGCGCCTTGCATGGCAGCTCCCGCCATCAGTGTGTGAATGGGTGAATGTGGAAATACTGTCAAAGCGCTTTGAGTACCTTGAAGGTAGAAAAGCGCTATACAAGTATAACCCATTTATCATTTATCATTTATATAGCTACCAGCTACTATCTGGCTACCATCTACCATCTAGCTACCATCTGGCCACCATCTACCATCTAGCTAGCATCTAACTACCATCTACCATCTACCAGGGACACACCCTGGACCTGATTATCACAAAAGGTCTCAATGTTTCTGATGTTCTTGTGATTGATCCTTCATTGTCTGATCATTTCTGTGTTTTCTTTAATATTTCTGTAATTCCGGACACACAAACAGAATCAAAGAATGTCAAAAAGCGGTACATAAATGAACATGCTAATGTCCTCTTTAAAAACGCCATCTCCTCACTACCACCTCTAAACCCATGTCATGCTGATGATCTTGTAAGCAACTTTAATTCCAAAATTGTGAATATCATAGATATCATTGCACCTGTTACAGTTAAAACGATTTCTGGCAAGCAAAAGGCACCCTGGAGAAAATCTGCTGCTGTAACAGCCCAGAGAAGAGAGTGCAGGAAGGCTGAACGAATCTGGCGGAATACAAAACTTCATATTCACCATGACATCTATAAAGAGAGCCTCCAGGCCTACAATTTAGTCTTAAAAAGTGCTAGAGAAACATTCTTCTCCAATATCATAAACAGCAACACAAATAAGGCCAAAACCCTATTCACAATCGTTGACAGACTGACTAAACCCCCAACACAAATACCAGCCGAACTCCATTCCACGCAGAAATGCAATGACTTTGCATTCTTTTATACTGATAAAATTGAAGGCATCAGACGCACCATCAATATCTCAAGTAAAAAAGTTGGATCACCACCCCATTTAGGCAAAAGTAACACAGCAATGATGGCAAGCTTTAATGCCATAGACTCTAAAACTCTAGTGGAAACGGTGACAGCTCTAAAGTCATCCACCTGCTGCCTTGATGTTTTACCTACCAACTTCTTTAAGAATGTTTTTGACTGCCTATCAACAGACATCTTGCAAATAGTTAATAATTCTATTAAATCGGGCAATTTCCCGAAGGCTTTCAAAACTGCAGTCATTAAACCTCTTCTAAAAAAGCAGAGCCTAGATGCCTCTGTTATCAACAACTACAGACCAATTTCAAATCTACCATTCATAAGTAAAATAATTGAGAAAGTTGTCCTCCAACAACTAAATCACTTCTTGGCTTCTACTGGCTGCCACAACAACTTCCAGTCAGGATTTCGACCTCTTCATAGCACAGAGACGGCCCTTCTTAAAGTTATAAATGACATCCGTCTAAACACAGACTCTGGCAAAACTTCAGTATTAATGCTTTTGGACCTCAGTGCTGCATTTGACACTGTCGACCACTCAATACTTTTGGACAGGTTGGAAAACTGGGTGGGGATCTCAGGCACAGTTTTAAGCTGGTTCAAGTCATATCTACAAGATAGGAACTATTTTGTTTCCATTGGTGACTTTGTATCAGAACCAACCAACGTAACGTGTGGAGTCCCCCAAGGTTCAATCTTGGGGCCGACTTTATTTAACATCTATATGCTCCCACTAGGACAAATCATGCAAAATAATAACATTGACCATCATTGCTATGCCGATGACACCCAAATCTATGTAGCGCTATCACCAAATGACTATCGCCCCATAGATCTTCTGTGCCAGTGCATTGAGCAAGTCAAACACTGGATGTGCCAAAATTTCCTACAACTAAATGAAGATAAAACTGAGATAATTGTTTTTGGTGCTAAAAAAGAAAGGTTTAAAGTCATCCAACACCTTAAATCACTGTCCCTGAAAACCTCAAATAAAGCCAGAAATCTTGGGGTTATTTTAGATTCTGATTTACATTTCGACAGTCACATCAAATCAGTAACAAAATCGGCCTACTATCACCTCAAAAATGTAAAAAGACTTAGAGGGCTCATGTCAGCTCAAGACTTAGAAAAACTTGTACATGCCTTTATTACCAGTAGGCTAGACTATTGTAATGGTCTCCTTGCAGGTCTTCCCAAAAAAACTGTCAGGCAGCTACAGCTTGTTCAGAACGCTGCTGCTAGAGTTCTAACAAAGACCAAAAAATGTGAGCACATTACACCAATTCTTAAATCCTTACATTGGCTCCCTGTACATCAGAGAATAGATTTCAAAATCCTCCTGCTCACATATAAATCACTACATGGTCTAGGGCCCAAGTATATCACTGATATGCTCCCACTATATACGCCCTCTAGATCACTAAGATCTTCTGAGACCAATCTGTTAGCGGTTCCAAGAGTAAACTCAAATCAAGGGAGATCATCATTCAGTCACTATGCAACACATAGCTGGAATAAACTTCCTGAAGATGTCAGACTCTCCCCAACTCTCACTACTTTTAAAACTAGACTGAAGACTTTTATGTTCACCTTAGCTTTCAGCTAAATCTTTTAATCTTTTAACTTTTAACGTCTGCACTGTTTTTATTTTTATTGTCTGCATTTTAATTTTGCTTTTATTTTCTTTCATTTCACTTTGTTGTCTGTGAAGCACTTTGAGTCTGCCTTGTGTATGAAAAGCGCTATACAAATAAAGTTGCCTTGCCTTGCCTTGCCTTACCATCTAGCTACCGTACTACAACATATTGTCCTATTTAGCATAGGAGTTTGGCATTCTGCATGTTCTCCTGTCGACTTTAGTACTTAGGTTCTTACATATAGTTAAATATAAACAAGTGCAGGCTGAGTGCCTGTACGTTGGAGTTCACCCCAGTGGACAAGAGGAAAAATTCTGACTGTTTGTGCGTACGCACCAAACAAGAGTTCAGAGTATTCGGCCTTCTTGGATACCTTGCATGGGGTCCTGTATGGGGCACCGGCAGGGGATTCCATAGTCTTGCTGGGGGACTTCAACGCGCACATGGACAATGACAGTGATACTTGGACTGACGTGATTGGGAGTAACGGTCTGCCTGATCTGAGCCTGAGTGGTGGATTGTTATTGGACTTCTGTGTTAGTCATGGAGTTGCGATAACAAACACCATAAGGATGCTCATAGGTGTACCTGGTACCAGAGCACCCTAGGCCAAAGATCAATGATCAATTTTGTAATCGTATCAGGTGATCTGAGGCCGTATGTTTTGGACACTTGGGTGAAGAGAGGGGCTTAACTGTCAACTGATCATCATCTGGTGGTGAGTTGGGTCAGATGGCGGGGGAACCTCTGGATAGACCAGGCAAACCCAAGCGTGTAGTGCGGGTGAACTGGGAACGATTGGAGGAGTCCTCTGTCTGGAAGGACTTCAACTCCCACCTCTGGCGGGACTTCTCTGCCATCCCTGTGGAGGTTGGGGACATTGAACAGGAATGGGCAATGTTCAAAGCCTCTATTGCTAAAGCTGCAGCTGCGAGCTGTGGCCAGAAGGTCTTGGGTGCCTCAAGGGGCGGTAACCCTCGAACACCCTTGTGGACAGCGGTGGTCAGGGAAGCTGTCCGACTGAAGGAGTCCTACCGGGGTATGTTATCCCAGGGGACTCCGGAGGCTGTTGCAAGGTACCGATAGGCCCGAAGCGCAGCGGCCGTGGCTGTGGACGAGGCTAAGCAGAGGGTGTGGGATCAGTTCGGTGAATCCATGGAGGAGGACTATCAGGTGGCACCAAAATGTTCTGGAAGACCATACGGCACCTCAGGAGGGGGAAGCAGGGAACCATCCAAGCTGTGTACAGCAAGGATGAGACTCTGCTGACTTCAAGTGAGGAAGTCGTAGGACGTTGGAAAGAGCACTTTGAGGAACTCCTGAACCCATCTACACCAGACACACCCTCCGTGACAGGAGCTGAGCCTGAGGATGATGGGGGATCGACGTTGATCCCTCGGAGTGAAGTCACTGAGGTAGTTAGACAACTCCACAGTGGCAAGGCTTCGAGGGTTGACGAGATCCGTCCAGAAATGCTGAAGGCTCTGGGTTTTGAGGGGCTGTCTTGGTTGATACGCCTTTTTAACATTGCGTGGAAGTCTGGGACAGTGCAGAGGGAGTGGCAGACTGGGGTGGTGGTTCCCATATTCAAAAAGGGGGACCAGAGGGTGTGTACTAATTACTGGGGTATCATACTACTCAGCCTCCCTGGGAAAGTTTACGCCAAGCTACTGGAAAGGAGGGTCAGGCCGATAGTCGAACCTCAGGTTCAAGATGAGCAATGTGGATTCCGTCCTGGTCGTGGAACAACTGACCAGCTCTTTACTCTTGCGGGAATCCTGGAGAAGGCCTGGTAGTATGCCTATCCAGTCTACATGTGCTTTGTGGATTTGGAGAAGGCGTATGACTGGGTCCCCCGGGAGATCCTGTGGGAGGTGCTGAGGGAGTACGGGTTGAGGGGAACCCTGCTGAGGGCCATCCAATCTCTGCACAAGCAAAGCGAGAGTTGTGTCCGGATGCTTGGATGTAAGTTGGATCCGTTTCCAGTGGGGGTTGGTCTCCGCCAGGGCTGCGCTCTGTCACCTATCCTGTTTGTGATTTTCATGAACAGGATTTCTAGGCAGCCCCCCGCGACCCCAAATGGAATAAGCGGTAGAAAATGGATGGATGGATGGATTTCTAGGCAGAGTCGTGACCATGGCGGAGAGGGTATACGTCTCGGGGGGCTAAAGGTTGCGTCACTGCTGTTTGCAGATGATGTGGTCCTGAAGGCACCTTCGGTTCGTGACCTTCAGCTCTCACTGGATCGGTTCGCAGCCGAGTGTTCGGCGGCTGCAATGAGGATCAGCATCTCCAAATCTGAGGCCATGGTTCTCAGCAGGAAACCGATGGTTTGTACAGTCCAGGTAGAGAACAAGACTCTGTCCCAGGTGGGGGAGTTTAAGTATCTCGGGGTCTTGTTCACGAGTGAGGGAACGATGGAGAAGGAAATCAGCCGGAGAATCGGAGCAACTGGGGCAGCATTGCAGTCTCTCTGCCGCACTGTTGTGACCAAACGAGAGCTGAGCCAGAAGGCAAAGCTCTCGGTCTACCGGGCTATCTACATTCCTACTCTCACCTATGGTCATGAAGTGTGGGTCATGACCCAAAGAATAAGATACAAGCGGCCATAATGAGTTTCCTCAGAAGGGTGGCTGGAATCTCCCTTAGAGATAGGGTGAGAAATTCAGTCACCCGAGAGAGACTCGGAGTAGAGCCGCAGCTCCTTCGCTTGAAAGGAGCCAGCTTAGGTGGTTTGGGCATCTCGTGCGGATGCCTCACCAGCGTCTCCCTAGGGAGGTCCTCGTTGCACGTCCCACTGGGAGGAGACCCCGGGGCAGGCCAAGGACCAGATGGGGGTAATTACATCTCCTCTCTGGCCTGGGAACGCTTCGGGATTCCCCAGGAGGAAGTTGCTAATGTTGCTCTGGAGAGGGAAGTCTGGGGGTCTCTGCTGGAGCTGTTGTCCCCGCGACCCCATTCCGGATAAGCGGTTGAAGATGGATGGATGGAAGTGTATATTAGTATTGTAGACTATTAGAAGATACTACATACATCATTCCATACCTATCTATTCAGCTATAAATACAGAATGTTGATGTAACATGTCACCTTCCTTTCCAGTGGACTACATCGTGATGCAGTTTGGCCGAATAGCTGACGACATTTTCACTCTGGACTTCAAGTACCCTCTGTGTGCTGTGCAGGCCTTCGCCATCGCGCTCTCTAGCTTCGATGGTAAACTGGCTTGCGAGTAACACACACACACACACACACACACACACACACACACACACACACACACACACACACACACACACACACACACACACACACACACAGGCGCACACACACACACGCACACACACACACTTTCATATATTTCTTACCTTCTTGAGACCTCCAAAAAAATGCCTACCTCTGTAGGACCACCCTTTTCTAGATATAAAAAGATTTGTATTTACAACATTGATAATATATACATATGTACTATGCCAAAGGTCAGAATGTCACAAGAAAAACTTGGACTTTTGGCAGTGTTATAATAAAAGTCGTAATTTTACTTGAACATTTGTGCAATATTATGATAAAAGTTGGAATTTTACTCAATAACAGTCGCAATTTTACAAGAAAATCTTACAATTTTGGCAATTTTATGAAAAGAGTGGTCATTTTACTCGACAAAAGTCATAATTTTATAAGAAAACTTGAAAATGCTGGCAATATTATAATAATAATCGGAATTTTACTCGGCAAAATTATGACAAGTCATAAATGTCACTATTTTATAAGAACAAAAAAGTTGGCAATATTGTGATAAAAGTCAGGATTTTATATGACAAATGTCACCATTTTGCATTAAAAAGTAATAATTTTACATACAAAAAGTAATACTTTGACGAGCAAATATTGCAATATTACATAAACAGAAAGAATATTAGAAATTGTTCCCAATGTTATAAGAAAAAAGTCGACACATTGTGAGAAAAAACTGCTTGTAGTTATTTTTTGATTTTTTTTGTAATTTTTGGTTTGTAATTGTTTTTTAATCTTCACTATTTACTTCGTTATTACAGTATGTCTCTATATACATATTTATTTTATTGTTTTATTAATTTTGGCCAAAAGGGGGCGCATTTCAATTTCTTACACACACTTGTTATTTCATATGTTGGCCAGGGGGGGAGCACTTTTAAAAGCGACACACAGTCAAATTGAAAAATCCCTCCTTTTTGGGACCACCCTCATTTTGATAGGTGTCACCACCAAATGAGACATTGTCTATTAGATGCAATGTTATTGATTCATGTCATCACTTGTTCACACCTCCTCATATGGAAGATACTTTTCCTTCTTCATGTCTCAAGAAGGGTAGGAATACAAGAACACACACACACACACACACACACACACACACGCACACGCATACCTATCAGACCGAGCCATGTCCGAGGAGATGAACGTGACGATTCTGCTGCTGAGGTGGAGGCGACACCTTCGGGGGTCTGTTGTTCCCCACAGTTATACATCTGACTACTCAGCAGACATCTGGACTGTCAACCTGCTGTGGACGAGTCCTGATGACAATAACAAGAGTATGAGTGTATCATTACAACAGTATGGGTGTATCATTACAACAGTATGAGTGTATCATTACAACAGTATGGGTGTATCATTACAACAGTATGGGTGTATCATTACAACAGTATGGGTGTATCATAACAACAGTATGGGTGTATCATTACAACAGTATGGGTGTATCATTACAACAGTATGGGTGTATCATTACAACAGTATGGGTGTATCATAACAACAGTATGAGTGTATCATTACAACAGTATGGGTGTATCATTACAACAGTATGAGTGTATCATTACAACAGTATGGGTGTATCATTACAACAGTATGGGTGTATCATTACAACAGTATGGGTGTATCATAACAACAGTATGAGTGTATCATTACAACAGTATGGGTGTATCATTACAACAGTATGGGTGTATCATAACAACAGTATGAGTGTATCATTACAACAGTATGGGTGTATCATTACAACAGTATGGGTGTATCATTACAACAGTATGGGTGTATCATTACAACAGTATGAGTGTATCATTACAACAGTATGGGTGTATCATAACAACAGTATGAGTGTATCATTACAACAGTATGGGTGTATCATAACAACAGTATGAGTGTATCATTACAACAGTATGGGTGTATCATTACAACAGTATGGGTGTATCATAACAACAGTATGGGTGTATCATAACAACAGTATGAGTGTATCATTACAACAGTATGGGTGTATCATTACAACAGTATGGGTGTATCATTACAACAGTATGGGTGTATCATAACAACAGTATGGGTGTATCATAACAACAGTACGGGTGTATCATTGTGTTCAAATGGTGGATGGATAGACAATGAAATGTTTGATTGGTTCCAAGCTGGTTCTTTCTCCCCAAGTCTTTGCTTTGTTGCTCCACTTACTTTATGTCAACTTTCTTTTGCACTGCAGGGTTTTAAGAGACTAACATGTCAAGTATTTGCACTTGCACCCAGGGGTGCTGCACAGACAATAAGCGGTGATCCTTGCTTTAAGTCATTACCACTTCCAGCTATCGGGGATCAATAAACATTGATTAGAACTTCTTCTTTATTTCATCCTCCTTGTCTTTTTGTCCACACAACTTATTTTTAAAGGGAACTGCACTAGGAGTGACAAAAGAGGAAATCATCAATATTGTGAAAAAAGGTCAATCCAAGACCTCAACTGATTGCAAAGAAATTGATATGAAAACAATAAAAAAGGTTATTGAAGAGATTTCAGATCATTTCAAACATTCCCAGATCAAATAAAAATAGCAGAAGTCATACTGATTTATTAGGTTGGAGACAAACAACAGTTTACAAACTACACACCTGATTCTCTACTTCTACCATTTGATACAATTATTGAAAAAGTGTTGAACAGATGAGACAAATTCCTCAAACAGTCCGAGACAACAATGAGGATACAGAAGCAACATCTCAACATCAATGGCGTTCATGGAAATAAGAGAAGAGATCACAAATGTAATAGATGTTAAAAATGTGTTTATGGATTTAACAAAAACATTTGATCATATCTTAAAAAACTAAAGAGAAAGGTATGGCATCAGAGGGTTGGTCTTAAACTGGGTTAGAAGCTACTTAACCAACAGAAAGTAATACATGAAGATAGGAGAACACACTTCTACTACACTAAATATATCCTGTGGTGTACCTCAGGGATCAATACTGGTACCAACATTGTTCAATCGTTATATAAACGACATTTGTAAAGTTACAAAGGACTTAAAGTTAGTTTTATTTGCAGATGATACAAGTGTGTTTTGTTCAGGAGAGAACACACAGAAGATAACACAAATAACTACTTAAAAAGATGCTTTGACAAAAAGAGACTATTTGAATCTCAGTGAAAGTAAAATAAAGATATTTGATAAGAGTAGAAGAGAAAGTCAAACACAAATAGACGGAATAGACATTGAAAGGGTAAAATAAAACATATTTTGGGTGTAATAATAGATGATAAAATGAACTGGAAACCTCATGTAAATAATATACAACATAATTTATACAACATAAAGTAGCAAGAAACACGCCAATAATAATCAAATAAAATATGTTGTGGAGTAAAAATGACTTTATATAATTAACTGCTTACTAGTGTTACATATCTGATTATTGTGTAGAAATATGATGACATCATGACTAAAGTAGACTTATTCACTAAGTGTGTTACAAGAAAGATGAGTTATAATAAAACATCAAGTTGGATATAGAGAACATGTATTTATTCAATCACAAATATTAAGATTCTAGCAAACATGTAAAATGATGCAAACTACAACCTGCTAGCCAAGAATGTAGAACAATTGTTCTCAACTAAAGAGGAGAAATATCATGTTAATGTCATGTAAAAGATGTGTATGCACGTACAAGACTTAAAAGCTTTAGTACATCAGTATGTGGAATGAAATGATGGAATGGATGAAGTAAAGAAATGAAAGAAAGCAGCAATATGATTGGCTTTAAGGGACTGTTCAAACTACAAGTCTTCACTAAGTACACACAACTACAATTAGGATCAACATCTTCAACCTTTTTTAAAAAATATAGATTATTTATGTATTTAATATTTGTTTACTTACTATGGTATATCATTTATTTATTATTTATGTATTTAATATTTGTTTACTTACTAAGGTATATTATTTATTTATTATTTATGTATATAATGTGTTTACTTACTATGGTATATTATTTATGTATTTAATATGTGTTTACTTACTACGGTATATTATTTATTTATTATTTATGTATTTAATATTTGTTTACTTACTATGGTATATTATTTATTTATGTATTTAATATTTGTTTACTTACTATGGTATATTATTTATTATTTATGTATTTAATATTTGTTTACTTACTATGGTATATCATTTATGTATTATTTATGTATTTAATATTTGTTTATTTACTATGGTATATTATTTATTATTGATGTATTTAATGTGTTTACTTTCTATGGTATATTATTTATTGTTTATGTATTTAATATGTGTTTACTTACTATGGTATATTATTTATATATTTAATATTTGTTTACTTACTATGGTATATTATGTATTTATTATTATTTAATGTTTGTTTATTTACTACGGTATATAATTGTTTTATTATTATTTAATATTTGTTTACTTACATTGGTATACTATTTATGTATTATTTATTTAATATTTGTTAACTTACTATTGTCATGATCTGTGGTTTGGATCATGTTTTATGTTATTTTCTGTTTAAGACTCCATAGTTCCTGGTTGCACTTCCTTGTTTGTTTTGTCACCACGGTTACTCATGGTGCTCACCTGTCTCTGATTAGTGTGCACCTGCTTCCCGAGCACTAATCAGAGGCATTATTTAAGCTTGTCTTTGCCAGTCAGTCGGCCTGGTTTCATTGTTTGCGTCACACCTTTTCCAAGTAAGTTTTTGTTCATTCCATGCCATAGCCTACGTTAAGTCCTTGCTTCACGTGTTTTAGGCACACTTTCGTCTTTTGTTCTTTGCCTATGTTTTTGGTAGTTGGGTGATTTATGAAGAATAAATCAAATCCTACCTTTAAGACTTCGTCCGGAGCCGTCAGTGTTGCATTGGGAGAACCAACCGCAGTGAGCTGCAAACCCCGCCGTGACAACTATGGTATATTATTTATTTAATATTTGTTTACTTACTATGGTATATTATTTATTTATTATTTATTTAATATTTTTTTACTTACTATGGTAAAATTATTTATTTATTATTTATTTAATATTGAATTACTTACTATGGTATATTATTTATGTATTTAATATTTGTTTACTTACTATGGTATATTATTTATTATTTATTTAATATTTGTTTACTTACAGTGGTATATTATTTATTTAATATGTATTTAATTACTATGGTATGTTATTTATTTAATATTGGTTGACTTACTATGGTATATTATGTATTATTTATTTAATATGTGTTTACTTACTATAGTTTATTATTTATTATTTATGAATTTAATATTTGTTTACTAACCATGGTATATTATTTATTATTTATGTATCTAATATTTGTTTACTTAACTATGGTACATTATTTATTTATTATTTATTTAATATTTGTTTACTTACTATGGTATATTATTTATTTAATATTTATTTAATTACTATGGTATATTATTTATTTAATATTGGTTGACTTAATATGGTATATTATTTATTTATTTATTTATTATTTATTTAATATATGTTTACTTACTATGGTATAGTATTTATTTAATATTTGTTTACTTACTATGGTATTTATTTATTATTTATGTATTTAATATTTGTTTACTTACTATGGTATATTATTTATTATTTATGAATGTAATATTTGTTTACTTACTATGGTATATTATTTATTATTTATGTATCTAATATTTGTTTACTTACTATGGTACATTATTTATTATTTATGTATTTATTATTTGTTTACTTACTATGGTACATTATTATTCATGAATTTAATATTTGTTTACTTAATATGGCATATTATTTATTATTTATGTATTTAATATATATATATATATATATATATATATATATATATATATATATATATATATATATATATATATATATATATAATAATTTTTGTTTTTTTAATTATTAAATCAACAGAAAAAACACAAGATACACTTACAATTAGTGCACCAACCCCCCAAAAAAAACGATCTCCCCCATTCACACTCATTCACACAAAAGGGTTGTTTCTTTCTGTTGTTAATATTCTGGTTCCTACAATATAGAACAATACAGTCTGCAAGGGATACAGTCTTTAAAGCACACATGATTGTGTGTGCTGCTGGTCCACTAACATTTTCATTAATTACTATTTTTTTATGTAATTGTTTTTATATTGTTTTACTTTCTTTTTTATTCAAGAAAATGTTTTTTTTTTAATTTATCTTATTTTGTTGATTTTTTTTTATAAAAAGGACCTATCTTCACCAGACCAGGTTGTCAATGAAATGAGATTTGTTTAAAGGGTTCTTAAAACCAGGTCCAGTTCAGATGATGTCCAGGTCGGGCTCAGCAACACACACCTTCATTCATGTACACTGAACATTAGGGAACTCAACAACAGATTGCATATCATCTATAAACACAATTACATTTTCAAAATAAGCATTTGAGAACTTCCCATCTTTTTTTAATGTTTTTTGGCATCATTATCATTTACAACCATACAACTTTCTAAAGTTAAAAAGTACTGAATACATGTTTTAAAGAAAGTAATACTAAGTGAATATCTGTTTTTCGACTTAAAACTAAACCTTTTACTGAGTACTATAATTAAATGGACTAAATGATGATTGTCAATGAACTCTCCTAAAATAACAGAAACCACATCAAGCTTCATAAACAAACCAATCAAAAACATTTTCTTGAATAAAAAAGAAAGTAAAACAATATAAAAACAATTACATAAAAAAATAGTAATTAATGAAAATGTTAGTGGACCAGCAGCACACACAATATGACAAAAGGAAGACACAATATGAAAAAAAGAAGACACAATATGACAATACAATATGACAAAAGGAAGACACAATATGACAATACAATATGACAAAAGGAAGACACAGTATGACAATACAATATGACAAAAGGAAGACACAATATGACAAAAAGAAGACACAATATGACAAAAAGAAGACACAATATGACAATACAATATGACAAAAGGAAGACACAATATGACAAAAATAAGACACAATATGACAAAAATAAGACACAATATGACAATACAATATGACAAAAGGAAGACACAATATGACAATACAATATGACAATACAATATGACAAAAGGAAGACACAATATGACAAAAGAAGACACAATATGTCAATACAATATGACAAAAGGAAGACACAATATGACAAAAGGAAGGCACAATATGACAATACAATATGACAATACAATATGACAAAAGGAAGACACAATATGACAAGAAGACACAATATGACAAAAAGAAGACACAATATGACAAAAAGAAGACACAATATGACAATACAATATGACAAAAGGAAGACACAATATGACAAAAATAAGACACAATATGACAATACAATATGACAAAAGGAATACACAATATGACAAAAAGAAGACACAATATGACAATACAATATGACAATACAATATGACAAAAGGAAGACACAATATGACAAAAGGAAGACACAATATGACAAAAAGAAGACACAATATGACAATACAATATGACAATACAATATGACAATACAATATGACAAAAGGAAGAAACAATATGACAAAAGAAGACACAATATGACAATACAATATGACAAAAGGAAGACACAATATGACAAAAGGAAGACACAATATGACATAAAGAAGACACAATATGACAAAAGGAAGACACAATATGACAAATAGAAGACACAATATGACAAAAAGAAGACACAATATGACAATACAATATGACAATACAATATGACAATACAATATGACAAAAAGAAGACACAATATGACAAAAAGAAGACACAATATGACAATACAATATGACAATACAATATGACAAAAAGAAGACACAATATGACAAAAAGAAGACACAATATGACAATACAATATGACAATACAACATGACAAAAAGAAGACACAATATGACAAAAAGAAGACACAATATGACAATACAATATGACAAAAGGAATACACAATATGACAAAAAGAAGACACAATATGACAATACAATATGACAATACAATATGACAAAAGGAAGACACAATATGACAAAAGGAAGACACAATATGACAAAAAGAAGACACAATATGACAATACAATATGACAATACAATATGACAATACAATATGACAAAAGGAAGACACAATATGACAAAAGAAGACACAATATGACAATACAATATGACAAAAGGAAGACACAATATGACAAAAGGAAGACACAATATGACATAAAGAAGACACAATATGACAAAAGGAAGACACAATATGACAAATAGAAGACACAATATGACAAAAAGAAGACACAATATGACAATACAATATGACAATACAATATGACAATACAATATGACAAAAAGAAGACACAATATGACAAAAAGAAGACACAATATGACAATACAATATGACAATACAATATGACAAAAAGAAGACACAATATGACAAAAAGAAGACACAATATGACAATACAATATGACAATACAACATGACAAAAAGAAGACACAATATGACAAAAAGAAAAATGGATTAGATTTATATAGCGCTTTTCTAGACACTCAAAGCGCTTCACAGAGAAGTGAGAACCCATCATTCAGATTTACAACTCATTCATTCATCATTCATTCTCCGGTGTGAGCGGCACCGGGGGCAAGGGTGAAGTGTCCTGCCCAAGGACACAACGGCAGCGATTTTTGGATGGTAAGAGGCGGGGAGCGAACCTGCAACCCTCAGGTTTCTGGCACGGTTGCTCTACCCACTACGCCAAAAGAAGACACAATATGACAATACCAAAACAAATGCAGGGTGGATTCAGACTCCTGACAACAAAATGGTCAATCATCTGACTCTGTCATATTCCATAGTTTGAACATTTTCCCCTGTGGGTAAGAAGTTATAAATCATTTTAATTTGAAAATAAGGATTTTGCACACGGATAGTAGTTTTATAGATTAGTTTGAATATGGTATCCCACGGCAACAGGCAGTCAAAAAAGTCCTCCCATTTTCCATATGTGTTGTATGGGACAGCCTTCAACGATTTCTTTATTAAATAAAAATTATATATTTTTCTATTTATTTTAGTTCCTTTTTGCTGACTAGAATTTCTTATTAGAGGTTTACAAACTAATAATTGAGTAGTTCCATAATTAATTATTTGTTTCCATCTTTTCCCAATGACTCCAGTTAGATGATAAAATGAAAAGCTTGAGCAAGCATCACCATACATAGCTCTAAATTCATCATACTTCATCATCTTACCATTCTCATTGATAATATCATTGACAAATATATCATTCATCATACTTCATAATTTTACCATTCTCGTTGATAATATCATTGACAAATATATCATTCATCATACAGTATTTCATCCTTTTACCATTCTCATTGATAATATCATTGACAAAAATGATTCCTCTTTCAAACATATTTTTCCAAAAGAAAGGCTTTCCATCTATTACAATATTAGAGTTCATCCATATTAACTGCTGCAAAATATCGTCTCTTTTTTTTGGCACATCAAATTGAAAACACCACCATGAGTGGATTGTTTCCTTTATGCCACTTTGTTTTAATTGGCCTGCCACTTTGTTTTAATTGGCCTGCTGCATCGTTTTATGTGATATAGCGCTTTAATTTATAAGGTTTGCCACGTCCTTTTATGTGATATGCCACATTATTTTATGTGCTGCCACAATGTTTATATGCGGTCTGCTAAATTGTTTAAAGTGGCCTGCTGCTTAATTTTATGTGATAAGCCACATCAACTACGTGGCTTGGCACATTATTTGATGTGATATGCCACGTTATTGCGTGTGGCTTGGCACGTCATTTTGTCTGCCGCATCATTTTATGTAATATGCCGCTTTAAATTACATGGCTCTCCGCATCATTTTGTGCCGACCAGCCACATTATTTGACGTGGACCGCCACATCATTTTTTGTGGCGCGCTACATTGTTTTATGTTGCCTGCTGTTTCATTTCATGTGATATGCCGCATTAATTTATGCAGCATGCCACATCATTTTATGTGGCCCTGTTGCATTATTAACATGGCTGGCCACATCATTTTATGTGGTCCTGTTGCATTATTAACATGGCTGGCCACATCATTTATGTGGCCCTGTTGCATTATTAACATGGCTGGCCACATCATTTTATGTGGTCCTGTTGCATTATTAACATGGCTGGCCACATCATTTTATGTGGTCCCGTTGCATTATTAACATGGCTGGCCACATCATTTTATGTGGTCCTGTTGCATTATTAACATGGCTGGCCACATCATTTTATGTGGTCCTGTTGCATTATTAACATGGCTGGCCACATCATTTTATGTGGTCCTGTTGCATTATTAACATGGCTGGCCACATCATTTTATGTGGTCCACCACAATATTTAACATGGCTGGCCACATCATTTTATGTGGTCCTGTTGCATTATTAACATGGCTGGCCACATCATTTTATGTGGTCCACCACAATATTTAATATGGCCTTCGATATTGTTTTTTGAAGTGACCTGCCACTTTGGCCTGCTGCATCTTTCTATGTTGTATGCTGCTTTAATTTATGTGACTTGTGTGGCTTGCCACATCTTTTAATGTTGCCCGCATGCCACATTGTTTTTTTAAGTTGCCTGCCACTTTGTTTTAATTGGCCAGCTGCATCATTTTATGTGATATGGCGCAATATTTTAAGTGGTCTGCCACAATGTTTTTATGCAGCCTGCTAAATTGTTCAAAGTGGCCTGTTGCTTAATTTGATGTGATATGCCACTTTAACTATGTGGCTTGTCTGCCGCATCATTTTATGTAATATGCCGTTTTAATTTACATGACTCGCCATGTAAATTAAATAATCTGATTCTGCAGCAATAAGCATCAACCTCTTTGTAAAAATGATAAGTTCCTATGCAAGTGTGTAATAAGGCAGTTATACATGTATATAGATATGTTTCCACTGTTAGAAACGGCCCTCTGATCTGAGTGCGGCCCTGACTGCGAGGTGGCCCCCATACAAAGCATCTTGACACAGTAATGGCCTCTCAGGCTCAGATTGACTTCCACTGGCAGCCTGCAGGTGGTCAGGCCGCTCTGAGTGGCCCCGGGCTCCGGCTCCTAAATGAAACATGAGTTGGAGGTGACAGCTGGGCCTCAGAGACTGTGGATCCTGGATCCTGCCTGGACCTGCTCAGGTCTTGTCCAGGCTCGCAGTGAGAGAGAGGAAGGCCGAGGTGAGAAGATGAAAACTTCCTAGGAGTTCTCCAGTCCACGCAGAAACTAAGTCACGCTTCATAGTCCCTCGTATTATATCGTATGTGTGGACGTTATCAGCATATTCATACGTGCACACATAGGTACATACATAGGTACATACATAGGTGCATACATAGATACATACGTGCATACATACGTGCATACATACGTGCATACATACGTGCATACATAGGTACATGCATAGGTACATACATAGGTGCATACATAGATACATACGTGCATACATACGTGCATACATACGTGCATACATACGTGCATACATAGGTACATACATAGGTGCCTACATAGGTGCATACATAGGTACATACATAGGTGCATACATACAGTAGGTACATACAGTAGGTACATACAGTAGGTACATACATAGGTACATACATAGGTACACACATAGGTGCATACATAGGTGCATATATAGGTACACACATAGGTGCATACATAGGTACATACATAGGTACATACATAGGTGCACACATACAGTAGGTACATACATAAGTACATACATAGGTACATACATAGGTGCAAACATAGGTACACACATAGGTGCATACATAGGTGCATATATAGGTACACACATAGGTGCATACATAGGTACATACATAGGTACACACATAGATACATATGTACATACATATGTACATACATAGGTACATACATAGGTGCATACATAGATGCATACATAGGTGCATACATAGGTACATACATAGGTGCATACATACAGTAGGTACATGCATAGGTACATACATAGGTGCCAACATAGGTACATACTTAGGTGCATACATACAGTAGGTACATACAGTAGGTACATACAGTAGGTACATACATAGGGGCATACATAGGTACATACATAGGTGCATACATAGGTGCATACATAGGTGCATACATAGGTACATACATAGATACATACGTGCATACATAGGTACATATATAGGTACATACATAGGTGCATACATAGATACATACATAGGTGCATACATACAGTACGTACATACAGTAGGTACATACATAGGTACATACATAGGTACATACATAGGTGCATACATACAGTAGGTACATACAGTAGGTACATACAGTAGGTACATACAGTAGGTGCATACATAGGTACATACAGTAGGTACATACAGTAGGTGCATACATAGGTGCATACATAGGTACATACATAGGGGCATACATAGGGGCATACATAGGTACATACAGTAGGTACATACAGTAGGTGCATACATAGGTGCATACATAGGTGCATACATAGGTGCATACATAGGTGCATATATAGGTGCATATATAGGTACACACATAGGTACATACATAGGTGCATACATGGGTACATACATAGGTACACACATAGGTGCATACATAGGTGCATACATGGGTGCATACATGGGTGCATACATGGGTACACACATAGGTACACACATAGGTTCATACATAGATACATACATAGGTGCATACATAGGTGCATACATAGGTGCATACATACGTGCATACATACGTGCATACATAGGTACATGCATAGGTGCATACATAGGTGCATACATAAATACATACGTGCATACATAGGTACATACATAGGTGCATACATAGGTGCATACATAAATACATACGTGCATACATAGGTGCACACATAGGTGCATACATAGATACATACATACATACATACGTGCATACATAGGTACATACTAGGGCTGTGAATCTTTGGGTGTCCCACGATTCGATTCAATGTCGATTCTTGTGGTCACGATTCGATTATAAATCGATTTTTTCGATTCAATGCGATTCTCGATTCAAAAACGATTTTTTTCCCGATTGAAAAGGATTGTCTATTCATTCAATACATAGATTTCAGCAGGATCTACCCCAGTCTGCTGACATGCAAGCAGAGTAGTAGATTTTTATAAAAAGCTTTTATAATTGTAAAGGACAATGTTTTATCAACTGATTGCAATAATGTACATTTGTTTGAACTTTTAAATGAACCAAAAATATGACTTATTTTATCTTTGTGAAAATATTGGACACAGTGTGTTGTCAACCTTATGAGATGCGATGCAAGTGTAAAACACTGTGACACTATTGTTCTTTTTTATTTATTTTTATAAATGTCTAATGATAATGTCAATGAGGGATTTTTAATCACTGCTATGTTGAAATTGTAACTAATATTGATACTGTTGTTGATAATATTCATTTTTGTTTCACTACTTTTGGTTTGTTCTGTGTCGTGTTTGTGTGTCCTCTCAATTGCTCTGTTTATTGCAGTTCTGAGTGTTGCTGGTCGGGTTTGCTTTTAGAATTGGATTGCATTGTTATGGTATTGCTGTGTATTGTTTTGATGGATTGATTAATTTAAAAAAATAAAATAAAATAAAAAGTAAATTTAAAATAAAAAAAATAATATTTAAAAAAACCATTTTTTAAAAATGAGAATCGATTCTGAATCGCACAACGTGAGAATTGCGATTCAAATTTGAATCGATTTTTTCCCACACCCCTAGTACATACATAGGTACATACGTGCATACATAGGTAGGTACATATGTGCATACATAGGTACATATTTGCATACATAGGTACATACATAGGTGCATACATAGGTGCATACATAGGTACATACATAGGTGCATACTTGGGTACATACATGCTTACATAGGTACATACGTGCATACATAGGTGCATACATAGGTGCATACATAGGTGCATACATAGGTGCATGCATTGGTGCATACATAGGTGCATACATAGGTGCATGCATAGGTATATACATAGGTACACACATAGGTACACACATAGGTGCATGCATAGGTACATACATACGTGCACACATAGGTACATACGTGCATACATAGGTGCATACATAGGTACATACGTGCACACATAGGTACATACTTGCATACATAGGTACATACAGAGGTACATAGGTACATACATAGGTACATACGTGCATACATGCGTGCATACATAGGTGCATACATAGGTACATACATAGGTAAATACATAGGTGCACACATAGGTACACACAGGTGCATACATAGGTATATACGTACGTGCACACATAGGTACATACGTGCATACATAGGTACATACATAGGTACATACGTGCATACATAGGTACATACGTAAACACATAGGTACATACTTGCATACATAGGTACATACATAGGTGCATACATAGGTACATACATAGGTACATGCGTGCGGGGCGGCGTGGCGAAGTTGGTAGAGTGGCCGTGCCAGCAATCGGAGGGTTGCTGGTTACTGGGGTTCAATCCCCACCTTCTACCATCCTAGTCACGTCCGTTGTGTCTTTGGGCAAGACACTTCACCCTTGCTCCTGATGGCTGCTGGTTAGCGCCTTGCATGGCAGCTCCCGCCATCAGTGTGTGAATGTGTGTGTGAATGGGTGAATGTGGAAATAGTGTCAAAGCGCTTTGAGTACCTTAAAGGTAGAAAAGCGCTATACAAGTATAACCCATTTATCATTTATCATTCATAGTCAGGGACGTGCACATGATTATAGAGGGGCAGGGGCTCAAAGTCAGAAAAGGGCAGGAATTTTTTTTTTTGTCCTTTACACAATATGGAAATTAATGTAAAATAAAATTGCTAATAGGAAGCTAACTACTTAGCTGTGTGTCCTTTGTAGGTAAAAGTGATTGCCATTTCTTTTGTGTCAACAAATTATGGTCATAATGAGTTAATTCACATTATCATAGGCTTGGAAGACATGAAAAGCAACAAAACACTGGTTTATTATTAGGCTATTTATTGTTAAAGATAAGCACTTTAATATTGAACATTGAACAGTGCAACATGAACTTTGAAAAAAAATACAAAAATAAATACCCAAATGGAAAAAACTTCAATGTGAAAATCTGTCCTTCTTCCCTTAACTTGATGAAAACACCATCAAGTTGTAACTTATGGTCTTTCCCACTTAATGCTCAGACTAAGCAACTGAAACGCAATACAGGGCCAAAAATATGGACCAGGGGCCAGTAGAGGGCTGTATCCTTTCTTTTTTGGCATTGTGCTGCAGTCATAATCAACATGAATCAAGTTTAAATACAGATGGTAATATTCCTAACAGATAACCTACATCTTATATCCCCAGAATGCTGAAATTATTATTATTATTAATAATAATAATAATTATTATTATTATTATTATCATTATTATTATTATTATTATTATTGTTATTATGATCATTATTATTTTGTTAACCCACACAGTAATAGCAAAGTCACAATAAGCTTTATATCTAAAACTCTACTGTGAAAAAATGTGATCCGCCGTAAACACAGTGCATTTTATTTTGAAAATGAACCCGATGTTTTATTTTGTATTGTGTACACTACTTCCTGTCCCGCACGATCCGCTCTGCTCTGTGCGAACTTGATGTGCCGTGCTCAATTGATGCGCCGTGCTCCGACGTCCGGCAAAAACAGAAGCTGACACATTGAATAATAGAATAATACAGCGTTTTTCTGAAATATTACCCATATTAGATGCTGAATAAGTGGACGGCGACTAGACCATAACTCACAGGTTCAAGTTGCTCCACTGTCACGTCTCAGGGGCGCAGTTGGCTCTCTCTCTCCTCTCACTTACTCACTTACTCGCCCTCTCTTTCTCTCTCTCTGGCGGAAGCGGCAGGCTCAAACAACCCGGTATTACAAGAAAACGTGGAGTTTTTGTACCGCTGTCTTTTGTTTTTTTTTTGTTTTTTTTACATCCCTGACAGGAATTTATTAATGTTGTTTAAAGAAAAAAGAAAAAACAAAACACACACACAGGCAGAGGGCACTTTTTAAGACGAGGCAAAAAAGGGCAGGGGCTCAAGCACCCATAGGGCCCTATGTGTGCACGTGCCTGTACATAGGTACATACATAGGTGCATACATAGGTGCATACATAGGTACATACATAGGTACATACATAGGTGCATACATAGGTGCATACATAGGAGCATACATAGGTACATACATAGGTGTATACATAGGTGCATACATAGGTGCATACATAGGTGCATACATAGGTGCATACATAGGTACATACATAGGTGCATACATAGGTGTACACTTGCATACATAGGTACATACATAGGTACATACGTGCATACATAGGTGCATACATAGGTGCACACATAGGTGCATACATAGGTGCATACGTGCACACATAGGTACATACGTGCACACATAGGTACATACGTGCATACATAGGTACATACTGTACATAGGTGCATACATAGGTACACACATAGGTACATACGTGCATACACAGTTGCATACATAGGTGCATACATAAGTACATACATAGGTGCACACATAGGTACATACATGGGTACATACATAGGTACACACATAGGTGCATACATAAGTACATACATACGTGCACACACACAGGTACATACGTGCAATCATAGGTACATACATAGGTACATACGTGCATACATAGGTACATACGTGCACACATAGGTACATACTTGCATACATAGGTACATACATAGCAGTGGCGTGCCGTCACTAGAGGCAGGGGAGGCACGGCCTCACCTGCCATCATGGAAAGAAAAAAAAAAGTAAAAAGAAAAAAAAAAATTTAATTGTTTTATGTATCCAGTGATTATACTAAAGTTATTTTCCATTTAACTTCACCAGTTTTAGATTATCTTTATTTTTATTTTCACATTTGCTGTTCAAATACTGAGAAGAGACGGTGCGGTGATCAGCAGCCAGTTGAGGCACGTCACTGATTTGTGCCTCAACATGGATTGTGCACAATGACTCGGCTAACTGCTGGCCTGCTGTGCAGTGAGACCGTATTGCTATATGAATTATATTATACATTTCCATAGTTTAGTTAGCTGAGGTATATAATGTACACTGTATTTAGTCAACAACTGTATGTGTGTAACGTATTTCTTGTGCTGAGCGATCATAAAACTGGAGCCTCGTATCATAACCCCGCCTCCTGGTGCCAAGCATCTCCGCCGCAGAATGCACCGCCCGAAGGTAGCGCCGCGGCCACACCAACCAAAGCCCACACCCAAACCCTCCACGTGCAAGACCGAATCCACCCAAAAAAAAGTCACTAAACAAGAAGCCAAAAAGTGCAAAAACAACAATGCTCGCGCTGCAGGAGCCGCGAACGACCGCAGGGACACAACATTAGGTACACCTGCACTGCAGGTTCATATGTTTGTAAATCTGACTGTGATGATGCAGTCGTGCCTCACCAGACATTAACCTCACCGCATGCCACTGATACATAGATACATACGTGCATACATAGGTGCATACATAGGTACATACATAGGTACATACATAGGTGCAAACATAGGTGCATACATAGGGACGGCGTGGCGAAGTTGGTAGAGTGGCTGTGCCAGCAATCGGAGTGTTGCTGGTTACTGGGATTCAATTCCCACCTTCTACCTTCCTAGTCACGTCCGTTGTGTCCTTGGGCAAGACACTTCACCCTTTGCCTCTGATGGCTGCTGGTTAGCGCCTTGCATGGCAGCTCCCGCCATCAGTGTGTGAATGTGTGTGTGAATGGGTAAATGTGGAAATACTGTCAAAGCGCTTTGAGTACCTTGAAGGTAGAAAAGCGCTATACAAGTATAACCCATTTATCATTTATTTACATACATAGGTGCAAACATAGGTGCATACATAGGTGCAAACATAGGTGCATACATAGGTGCATACATAGGTGCATACATAGGTGCATACATAGGTGCAAACATAGGTGCATACATAGGTGCATACATAGGTAAATACATAGGTGCACACAGGTGCATACACAGGTACATACGTGCATACCATACTTGCCAACCTTGAGACCTCCAATATCGGGAGGTGGGGGGGGGGGGCGGCCTTGGTCTGGGTGGGTGTGGTTGTGGGCGTGGTTGGGGCGGGGCGTGGTTAGGGGCGTGGTTAAGAGGAGAGTATATTTACAGCTAGAATTCACCAACTCAAGTATTTCATATATATATATATATATATATATATATATATATATATATATATATATAAATACTTGACTTTCAGTGAATTCTAGCTATATATATATATATATATATATATATATATATATATATATATATATATATATATATATATACGGTATATATATATATATATATATATATATATATATTTTTTTTTTTATTTTTTTTTTTATTATATATATAAATAAAAGAAATACTTGAATTTTAGTGTTCATTTATTTACACATATATACACACACACAACACTCATCTACTCATTGTTGTACTTGAAAGTACAATGCTTTGTTAAGGGTTGAATTGTCCATCCTCTTTCTATTCTCTGTCACTATTTTTCTAACCATGCTGAACACCCTCTCTGATGATGCATTGCTGTGTGGCACGCACAAAAGTGCTTTCATCAAATGCACGAGAGTGTGGAATCTTCCATCTCTCCCTAGCATGGCCCAAAACCGGTCAATCCTTGCTTCCTGGGGAAGATCTTCCCTGGCAAGCAATTGGTACTCCAGTACTTGTACCCGGAGGCTGGTCAGGTCCAATCGCAGCTGCGGCAGACTTTTTTTTGGGGGGGCGTGGCCTCCAGCTCCGGCTGAATACCGGGAGTTTGTCGGGAGAAAATCTCTGTCGGGAGGTTGTCGGGAGAGGCGCTGAATATCGGGATTCTCCCGCTAAAAACGGGAGGGTTGGCAAGTATGGTGCATACATAGGTACATACGTGCATACATAGGTACATACGTGCACACATAGGTGCATACGTGCATACATAGGTACATACGTGCATACATAGGTACATACGTGCACACATAGGTGCATACGTGCATACATAGGTACATACGTGCATACATAGGTACATACATAGGTACCAGTGGCGTGCAGTCACTAGAGGCAGGGGAGGCACGGCCTCACCTGCCATCATGGAAAGGAAAAAAAAAAGAAAAAGAAAAAAAAATTAATTAAATTGTTATATGTATCCAGTGATTATACTAAAGTTATTTTCCATTTAACTTCACCAGTTTTAGATTATTTTTATTTTTATTTTCACATTTGCCGTTCAAATACTGAGAAGAGACGATGCGGTGATCAGCACCCAGTTGAGGCACTTGTGCCTCACCATGGATTGCGACTCGGCTAACTGCTGGCCTGCTGTGCAGTGACACCGTATTGCTATATGAATTATATTATACATTTCCATAGTTTAGTTAGCTGAGGTATATAACGTACAGTGTATTTTGTCAACAACTGTATGTGTGTAACGTATTTTTAGATCATAAATCTGCTGCGGAGACACACTGTGTGAGGCTCGTATCATAACCCCGCCTCCTGGTGCCAAGCACTCCGCCGCAGAATGCACCGCCCGACGGGAGCACCGCGGCCACACCAACCAAAGCCCACACCCAAACCCTCCACGTGCAAGACCGAATCCACCCAAAAAAAGTCACTAAACAAGAAGCCAAAAAGTGCAAAAACAACAATGCTCGCGCTGCAGGAGCCGCGAACGACCGCAGGGACACAACATTAGGTACACCTGCACTGCAGGTTCATATGTTTTTAAATTTGACTGTGATGATGCAGTCGTGCCTCACCAGACATTAACCTCACCGCACGCCACTGATAGGTACGGCATGGCGCAGTTGGAAGAGTGGCTGTGCCAGCAATCTGAGGGTTACTGGTTCAATCCCCACCTTCATGTATATGTATATGTACATATACTGTACATGTACAGATACATGTACAGTATATGTACATATACATGTAAATTTACTCATATTCACATTGTCCACCCACACTGCTTAAGCTTAACCTATTGTTACTATAACAAACTACAAGGTTAATATAGGTTGCTTCTCTTTCTTTCCCTCCATTTATCTGCTTTCTTTTGTATCTCCAGTTATCATGACATATATGTATTGTTGCATTTGAACTATTGTATTGTTGATACTAGAGGTAATTATTGGTATTATTCATTATCAATAGTGATATTTCTATTGGTATTTGTATTGATCCATTTGTAGTGTAATAATGTTGTTTTTTATTCACTAACTACTTTTTTGATATTACTTTTACTATCATATTTGTATATATTCTATTTTATGTTGTTGTTGTTGATGTTATTGTTGTGTCTGTTGTTGTTGTCTCTCTGTCTTATCTCCCTCTTCCTTTATATCTCTTTCTATCTCCTCTTGCTAAGGTCAAATACTAATAAGTATCCCACACTTCTCTTTTGTAAAGTAATTGTGTACAGCAGATATAGATCATCTACATCAACTATATGATCATCTACATTTCATTTTCTTTTCATTTCATTCATGTTTATTTCGAATATGTAGACAAAACAAAAACAACACATTTTGAAAAAAACAACAAAAAAGCCATTCAAGAATGAATAACAAAAACAATAATAATAATAATAATAATAATAATAATAATAGTAATAATAAAAAGCAAAAGAAACAAGAAATGAATATAAACATTAATGTAAACATATCCGAAAAGGAGTGAGAAGAAGTAAAAACGTATGTACTCCCACCCCTCTTATTACTTACTGTATATGTAATAATAATAATAATAATAATAGTATATAAAAATGTTATGTCATATAAATACATATATAAGTATGTACATATACATATATATATATATCTACAACACACATTTAACAAGTAACTATGAACGTGACACAACAGCGTGTATACATAGTATACATATACATACACATACAAACCTACTGACTCTTAGTGCAGTTCACTATATCCTGTGAACAATATATTTTTGTACATTCTTTTAAAAACATTTATGCTTGGAATTTGCTTATGTACTTCGCTCAGATTGTTCCACAACTTGACACCTGTGATGGAAATGCGAAAACTTTTCATGGTGGAATTTCTCATCAAATATATGATCATCTACATCAACTATATGATCATCTACATCTACTATATGATCATCTACATCAACCATATGATCATCTACATCCACTATATGATCATTTACGTCAACTATATGATCATCTACGTCAACTATATGATCATCTACATCCACTATATGATCATCTACATCTACTATATGATCATCTACATCAACTATATGATCATCTACATCTACTATATGATCAGCTACATCTACTATATGATCATCTACATCAACTATATGATCATCTACATCCACTATATGATCATCTACATCAACTATATGATCATCTTAATTAACTATATGATCATTTACATCAACTATATGATCATGTACATCTACTATATGATTATCTACAACGTACATGATCAATTGGTTAATGATCATCTACATATGATCATCTACATCTTCTATATAATCATCTACATCAACTATATGATCATCTACATCAACTATATGATCATCTACATCTACTATATGATCATCTACATTTACTATATGATCATCTACATCTACTATATGATCATCTACATCTACTATATGATCATCTACATCAACTATATGATCATCTGCATCTACTATATGATCATCTACATCAACTATATGATCATCTACAATGTAGATGATCATATGGTTAATGATCATCTACATATGATCATCTACATCTACTATATGATCATCTACATCTACTATATGATCATCTACATCAACTATATGATCATCTACATCAACTACATGATCATCTACATCTACTATATGATCGTCTACATCTACTATATGATCGTCTACATCAACTATATGATCATCTAAATTAACTATATGATCATCTACATCAACTATATGATTATCTACATCTACTATATGATCATCTACATCAACTATATGATCATCTACATCAACTACATGATCATCTACATCTAATATATGATCATCTACATCTACTATATGATCATCTATACATCAACTATATGATCATCTTAATTAACTATATGATCATTTACATCAACTATATGATCATCTACATCTACTATATGATTATCTACAATGTAGATGATCATATGGTTAATGATCATCTACATATGATCATCTACATCTTCTATATGATCATCTACATCTACTATATGATCATCTACATCAACTATATGATCATCTACATCAACTACATGATCATCTACATCTACTACATGATCATCTAAATCTACTATATGATCATCTAAATTAACAATATGATCATCTACATCTACTATATGATCATCTACATCAACTATATGATCATCTACATCTACTATATGATCATCTACATCAACTATGTGATCATCTAAATTAACTATTTGATCATCTACATCAACTATATGATTATCTACATCTACTATATGTTCATCTACATCAACTATATGATAATCTACATCAACTATATGATCATCTACATAAATTATAAATAAATGGGTTGTACTTGTATAGCGCTTTTCTACCTTTAAGGTACTCAAAGCGCTTTGACAGTATTTCCACTTTCATCCATTCACACACACATTCACACACTGATGGCGGGAGCTGCCATGCAAGGCGCTAACCAGCAGCCATCAGGAGCAAGGGTGAAGTGTCTTGCCTAAGGACACAACGGACGTGACTAGGATGGTAGAAGGTGGGGATTGAACCCCAGTAACCAGCAACCCTCCGATTGCTGGCACGGCCACTCTACCAACTTCGTCAAGCCGTCCCCACATCTACTATATGATCATCTACATCAACTACATGATCATCTACATCAACTATATGATCATCTACATCTACTATATGACCATCTACTATATGACCATCTACATCAACTATATGATCATCTACATCAACTATATGATCATCTACATCAACTATATGATCATCTACATCTACTATATGACCATCTACATCTACTATATGACCATCTACATCTACTATATGATCATCTACATCTACTATATGATCATCTACATCAACTATATGACCATCTACATCTACTATATGATCATCTACAACAACTATATGATCATCTACATCAACTACATGATCATCTACATCAACTATATGATCATCTACATCTACTATATGACCATCTACTATATGACCATCTACATCAACTATATGATCATCTACATCAACTATATGATCATCTACATCTACTATATGATCATCTACATCTACTATATGACCATCTACATCTACTATATGACCATCTACATCTACTATATGATCATCTACATCTACTATATGATCATCTACATCTACTATATGATCATCTACATCAGGGGTGGGCAATTAATTTTCACCGGGGGCCGCATAAGCAACCCGAGCACTGCTGGAGGGCCACACGACAATATTTCAAATAAATTTTGCTCAATATTATTTTTGATATACCATAAGATAAATAATAATGATGATAATAATTAATAATAATAATAATAATAATAATAATAATTTCATTTAACCTAACTTAACTTTATACAAAAGCAGATTGCTTTTTAAGGTCACTTTATCCTGCATTATCCAACATTTTTCCCCATCAGATTTGGACAACCATCTGTTGTTAAAAATAGTTTTTAATCATATCTATTCTATATTGTTTTTTATATTGGTTTTATATGTAATTGTTTTTTTCTTTTTATTCAGTCATTGGTGGAGCTAAGGATAATATTTGAATATTGTTTGTAATATTGTTGTGCAGCACTTTGGAAACATTTTGTTGTTTAAATGTGCTATATAAATAAAGTGGATTGGATTGTCACACCTGCCAGCGTGTCCCAACACGCATTTACCTCTGTGAACAAGTCATTACCTGTGCTTGTCTCTTTAATTGACTGCATCAGAGCTCTCATCCAAAGTTAGCGAAAAACAGTCCATGTCTCCGGGCATTATCAGCGCAACAAAGTCCAATAAGCACTCCTTAATAAACTCTCCGTCAGAAAACGCCTTACTTTTTCTGGCGCTTTTGTGAGAAATGACGAAACTTGTCCTGACGACTGCATCTCTGGGGGTGTGAAATATGGCACAAAGTCCTTGTTGGGTTTGCAGTTTTACCATCAACGCATCAGCCTCCCTTGCGCGCGCTTCATCAGACACATTCCGGTATTTTCCCTCGTGTTTCTTCGTGTAGTGGCGATTAAAATGATATTTAAACACAGCAACCTGTGTACCACACATTAAGCACACGGCTTTACCATTAATTTATGTAAAGAAATACTTGGCAGTCCATCTCTTGTTGGAAACACGCCATTCCTCATCAACTTTTCTTTTTTTAGCGTCTCATCACTTGTCTCTATGCACCTTCACTCACAGGTTCCCTCCGGACATACGGCATAAATAACACATTTCAAAATAAAAGCAGCACAGTTGTATTGCGCGCACGACATAGATGTTTTTTAAACTTTATTTTGTAATTTGTAATTGCGCCGTTCAATTCACTCACAATCGCACACGCGCATACGTCCACACGGAAGTAATACAAATAACGCTTTTCAAAACAAAAGCAGCACTGTTGTATTGCACACTCGACATAGATACTTTTTTAAATTTATTTTGTAATTTATGATTGGCCTCACGCGGGCCGGACAGGGATGCGCAAAGGGCCGGATGCGGCCCGCGGGCCGTACAATGCCCAGGTCTGATCTACATCAACTATATGACCATCTACATCTACTATATGATCATCTACATCTACTATATGACCATCTACATCAGGGGTGGGCAATTAATTTTTACCGGGGGCCGCATGAGCTACCCGAGCACTGCTGGAGGGCCACATCGACAATATTTCAATTCAATTTTGCTCAATATTATTTTTGATATATACCGTAAGATAAATAATAATAATAATAATAATAATAATAGTAATACTTCAACATAGTGTGTGTAACAACATTCCATGACTAATATATATAAATTAACATTAATAATAAATGACAGTAAAATAAGCACACGTATGACTGAGGAGTCATAGTGTAACTTTGTGTGGTGTTTGAGTTGTCCGACTTTTTGTGTGGCCTTAAACGCACCAGTGGTTTAGTGCTATGCGTGTTGGTGACAGATGACAAGTTGGTTTTGACCTGGTTTGTACGGCAGAAAATGACTAGTTTTTCGAGATATAATTGTTTTACTCATGTTTTTGGTGTGGTTATGTCCGAATATAAACAGTTTTGTTCAATAAAGTGATCGATATAATTCCTGTCCTCGAAGCATCTCGATAGACGTTACAATAATTGAACGGTGTTCAATTGAACGGTGTTGACGAACACCGTTAGGGCCGCTTGTTGTCACTGTCACTCAAAGTTGCATTGCAAAATTACATAGAATAAATATGTTTATTTTGTTTATAATTCAGATGGGATTTGATTTGGTGCGCGGCATATATTTGCTGCGCGCAGCGGACGCTTGAGCAGTGCGCAATTGCGCAGGCACGCACCTTAGAGGGGACGTTGCTTTGCAGTTCATGTGTTGTTGAAAACACGGCATTCCTCATCAACTTTTCTCTTTTTGGCGTCTCGGGTGTAAACCGTGCATCACTTGTCGCTGCATGTGCACCTTCACTCGCAGGTTACACACGGACACACGCCCATAAATAATACTTTTCAAAATAAAAGCAGCACAGTTGTATTGCGCGCAGGACATAGATGTTTTTTCAACTTTATTTTGTAATTGCAGTTGTTCACATTCACTCACAATCACGCATACGTCCACACGGAAGTAATACAAATAACGATTTTCAAAACAAAAGCAGCACCGTTGTATTGCACACTCGACATAGATACTTTTTTAAATTTATTTTGTAATTTATAATTGGCCTCACGCGGGCCGGACAGGGACGCACAAAGGGCCGGATGCGGCCCGCGGGCCGCAGAATGCCCAGGTCTGATCTACATCAACTATATGATCATCTACATCAACTATATGACCATCTACATCTACCATATGACCATCTACATCAACTATATGATCATTTACATCTACTATATGACCATCTACATCAACTATATGACCATCTACATCTACTATATGACCATCTACATCAACTATATGATCATCTACATCAGGGGTCACCAACCTTTTTGAAACCAAGAGCTACTTCTTGGGTACTGATTAATGCGAAGGGCTACCAGTTTGATATACACTTAAATAAATTGCCAGAAATAGCCAATTTGCTCAATTTACCTTTAACTCTATGTTATTATTAATAATTAATTATATTTATCTTTGTGGAAACACTGATCATCTTAATGATTTCTCACAATAAATATATATAGAAACAGATAAATATCAATATGCAACACTTTATTTTTATATTTTCTCTAAGTGCACATTTTTCAAATTGAACATTTTCAAATGATCACTTCTAAGACAGTCTTGTGAAATCACAATATCCCATTTTAACTAGCTAGCCACTAACATTTTTTAACAAATCATGAATTACTTTGCACCATGTTTGTACAAATAATAACTCATGTCAAATACAAAAGTCAACTCTCAAATTTTTAAATCATGTCACTCTTTGAACTGGACACCAAATCTGTTATCTTTTTCCTTGTCAGTTAGTGGGAAGCCTGGCATTGCATGCTGTTAACTAGTGTGTTGTACTCAGGTGTGTAGCTTGACAATGCAACTCTGAGTGAGTCTTGCAGATGTGCATCAGTGAGGCGTGTTCTGTGTTTGTTCTTGATGAAGTTCATGTCAGAAAAGGCTGATTCACGAAGATACGATTTTTCCTCATTGTTTGCGGAACCTTCTTAATCTTTTGGACATATTTTCACAGCAATCTGGCCTTAAGCTTAATTATGATAAATGTAAAATGTTAAGGATCGGAAATCTAAAGGGAACGTCCTTTCGAATTGAATGCAAAGTGCCTGTTTTGTGGATAGATGGACCAGTTAACATACTTGGTGTTGTTGTCCCAGAGAATCTGGAAGATCTAGGCTCAATAAATTATGATAATCGACTAAGAAAGCTGGACAAAATTATGCAATTATGGAAAGGGAAGTCCTTAACCTTGTATGTTAAAATATCTATTGTCAACTCGTTAATTATTCCTCAATTTATTTATTTGTTTTTGTCATTACCAGCTCCAACACAAAACTTTTTTCAGATTTATGAGCGTCTTCGATTTTGTCTGGGACGGCAAACCAGAAAAGATTAAATGAAAGGTTTTGTACAATGAGTATGAATATGGGGGCCTGAAACTTCTCAACCTTGAAGCTATGTGTCTGTCTTTAAAAACATAAATTGTTCCAAAGATGTATTTAAACACTGAGTGGTACACAAATGTCCTGTTGGACAAAAAACATGTACTGTATCAAAAGAAATTGTATCCTTTTTTACAAGTGATCCCCTCCCATTTTTCTTATGTAGAGAGTCTGCTGGGAAACATGGCAGGGTTCATAAAGGAAACAATCCACTCATGGTGGCAATTTCAATTTGATGTGCCAGAAAAAAAGAGACGATATTTTGCAGCAGATAATATGGATGAACTCTAATATTGTAATAGATGGAAAGCCTTTCTTTTGGAAAAATATGTTTGAAAGAGGAATAATTTTTGTCAATTATATTATCAATGAGAATGGTAAAATTATGAAATACTGTATGATGAATTTAGAACTATGTATGGTGATGCTTGCTCAAGCTTTTCATTTAATCAACTAACTGGAGTCATTGGGAAAAGATGGAAACAAATAATTAATTATGGAACTACTAAATTATTAGTTTGTAAACCTCTAATAAGAAATTCTAGTTGGCAAAAAGGAACTAAAATAAATAGAAAAATATATAATTTTTATTTAATAAAGAAATCTTTGAAGGCTGCCCCATACAACACATATGGAAAATGGGAGGACTTTTTTGACTGCCCGTTGCCGTGGGATACCATATTCAAACTAATCTATAAAACTACCATCGATGTGCAAAATCGTTATTTTCAAATTAAAATTATTTATAACTTCTTACCCACGGGAAAAATTTTAAAATTATGGAATATAACAGACATGCACCTGGGGATAGGTTATTTGGCAACACTAAATTGGCCCTAGTGTGTGAATGTGAGTGTGAATGTTGTCTGTCTATCTGTGTTGGCCCTGCGATGAGGGGGCGACTTGTCCAGGGTGTACCCCGCCTTCCGCCCGATTGTAGCTGAGATAGGCTCCAGCGCCCCCCGCCACCCCGAAGGGAATAAGCGGTAGAAAATGGATGGATGGATAACAGAGTCAGATGATTGACGATTTTGTTGTCAGGAGTCTGAATCCACCCTGCATTTGTTTTGGTATTGTCATATTGTGTCTTCGTTTTGGGTGGAAGTTGAAAAAAATTGTTTAAGGATTGGTTTGTTTATGAAGCTTGATGTGGTTTCTGTTATTTTAGAAGAGTTCATTGACAGTCATGATTTAGTCAATTTAATTATAGTTCTCGGTAAAAAGTTTATTTTTAAGGCCAAAAACAGATATTCACTTAGTATTACTTTCTTTAAAACATTTATTCAGTATTTTTTAACTTTAGAAAGTTACATGGTTGAAAACGATAATGATGCCAAAAAAATAAAAAAAGATGGGAAGTCCTCAAAGGCTTATTTTGAAAGTATAAATATGTTTATAGATTATATGCTATCTGTTGTTGTGTTCCCTAATTTGAGTGACCTGGACATAATCTGAACTGTACATAAATGCTGATTTTGAAAATGTAATTTTGTTTATAAATTATATGCAATCTGTTGTGTTCCCTAATTTTTTTCAGTGTACATGAATGAAGGTGTGTGTTGCTGAGTCTAACTTGGACATTATCTGGACTGGGCCTGGTTTAAAAACCCTTTAAACAAATCTAATTTCATTGACAACCTGGTCTGGTGAAGATAAGGTCCTTTAAAAAAAAAAAAAAAAAAATAAGATAAATAAATAAAAAACATTTTCTTGGATAAAAAAGAAAGTAAAACAATATAAAAATAATTACATAAAAAATAGTAATTAATGAAAATGTTAGTGGACCAGCAGCACATACAATCATGTGTGCTTCAGGGACTGTGTCCCTTGCAGATGTGTTGTCTATGTTGTGGGAACCAGAATATTGGTAGCAGAAAGAAATAACCCCTATTGTGTGAGTGGGTGTGGATGAGTGTGAATGGGGGTAGGTTTTTTGGGTTGATGCACTGATTGAAAGTGTATCTTGTGTTTTTTCTATGTTGATTTAAATTTTAAAAAATTAAAAAATTTGAATTAAATTTTTTTAATTTTATTTTTTATTTAAAAAATTATAAGATTTTTAGAACAGGCCAGCGGGCGACTCATCTGGTCCTTACGGGCGACCTGGTGCCTGCGGGCACTGCGTTGGTGAACCCTGATCTACATCTACTATATGACCATCTACATCTACTATATGATCATCTACATCAACTATATGATCATCTACACTACCGTTCAAAAGTTTGGGGTCACCCAAACAATTTTGTGGAATAGCCTTCATTTGTAAGAACAAGAATAGACTGTTGAGTTTCAGATGAAAGTTCTCTTTTTCTGGCCATTTTGAGCGTTTAATTGACCCCACAAATGTGATGCTCCAGAAACTCAATCTGCTCAAAGGAAGGTCAGTTTTGTAGCTTCTGTAACGAGCTAAACTGTCTTCAGATGTGTGAACATGATTGCACAAGGGTTTTCTAATCATCAATTAGCCTTCTGAGCCAATGAGCAAACACATTGTACCATTAGAACACTGGAGTGATAGTTGCTGGAAATGGGCCTCTATACACCTATGTAGATATTGCACCAAAAAACAGATATTTGCAGCTAGAATAGTAATTTACCACATTAGCAATGTATAGAGTGTATTTCTTTAAAGTTAAGACTAGCTTAAAGTTATCTTCATTGAAAAGTACAGTTCTTTTCCTTCAAAAATAAGGACATTTCAATGTGACCCCAAACTTTTGAACGGTAGTGTACATCAACTATATGATCATCTACATCAACTATATGATCATCTACATCTACTATATGATCATCTACATCTACTATATGATCATCTACATCAACTATATGATCATCTACACCAACTATATGATCATCTACATCAACTATATGATCATCAATATCAACTATATGATCATCTACATCAACTATATGATCATCTACATCTACTATATGATCATCTGTACCAACTATATGATCATCTACATCTACTATATGATCATCTACATCAACTATATGATCATCTACATCTACTATATAATCATCTACATCAACTATATGATCATCTACATCTACTATATGACCATCTACATCTACTATATGACCATCTACACCAACTAAATGATCATCTACATCAACTATATGATCATCTACATCTACTATATGATCATGTACATCTACTATATGATCATCTACATCAACTATATGATAATCTACACCAACTTTATGATCATCTACATCTACTATATGATCATCTACATCAACTATATGATCATCTACATCAACTATATGATCATCTACATCTACTATATAATCATCTACATCAACTATATGATCATCTACATCAACTATATGATTATCTACATCAACTATATGATCATCTATATCTACTATATGATCATCTACATCAACTATATGATCATCTACACCAACTTTATGATCATCTACATCAACTATATGATCATCTACATCAACTATATGATCATCTACATCTACTATATGATCATGTACATCAACTATATGATCATCTACATCAACAATATGATCATCTACATCAACTATATGATCATCTACATCTACTATATGATCATCTACATCAACTATATGATCATCTACATTACTATATGATCATGTACATCAACTATATGATCATCTACATCTACTATATGATCATCTACATCTACTATATGATCATCTACATCAACTATATGATCATCTACACCAACTTTATGATCATCTACATCTACTGTATGATCATCTACATCAACTATATGATCATCTACATCTACTATATAATCATCTACATCAACTATATGATCATCTACATCAACTTTATGATCATCTACATCTACTGTATGATCATCTACATCAACTATATGATCATCTACATCAACTATATGATCATCTACATCAACTATATGATCATCTACATCTACTATATAATCATCTACATCAACTATATGATCATCTACATCAACTATATGATTATCTACATCAACTATATGATCATCTATATCTACTATATGATCATCTACATCAACTATATGATCATCTACACCAACTTTATGATCATCTACATCAACTATATGATCATCTACATCTACTATATGATCATCTACATCTACTATATGATCATGTACATCAACTATGTGATCATCTACATCAACAATATGATCATCTACATCAACTATATGATCATCTACATCAACTATATGATCATCTACATTACTATATGATCATGTACATCAACTATATGATCATCTACATCTACTATATGATCATCTACATCAACTAGTATTGATGTAGATGATCATATAGTTGTAGATGATCAACTATATGATCATCTACATCTACTATATGATCATCTACATCTACTATAGGATCATCTACATCTACTATACGATCATCTACATCAACTATATGATCATCTACATCTACTATATAATCATCTACATCTACTATATAGTCATCTACATCAACTATATGATCATCTACATCAACTATATGATTATCTACACCAACTTTATGATCATCTACATCTACTGTATGATCATCTACATCAACTATATGATCATCTACATCTACTATATGATCATGTACATCAACTATATGATCATCTACATCAACAATATGATCATCTACATCAACTATATGATCATCTACATCTACTATATGATCATCTACATCAACTATATGATCATCTACATTACTATATGATCATGTACATCAACTATATGATCATCTACATCTACTATATGATCATCTACATCAACTATATGATCATCTACATCAACTATATGATCATCTATATCTATATAATAATTGGCCAGGACATGTTTAAAAAACAAGAGTAAATAAGTATCGCGAGAATAAAAGTGATACCACAGTTCAGTATCGGCCGCCCCGCTCCTCACTTGGGGGGCGTGGCTTGCGTGGCAGGCTCCGCCCCCGCCCGTTGATTGACGCTCACCAATGGCCTCCTGGTCTCCTCCTCCTCCCCGCGTCTTCCAGTGGAGTGCGTTGATTTCATACCAGAGTCATACTTCACATTCCACGTCTGCTGTCAAAGCTCACTGCAAATATTCGCCCAAACATTGGCGAGCAAAGTGGGCAAAATCCATCAAGGACGGGGATTTGAGAAGAAGGTAAGTTGTGTCAAATCTTGCTTTTGTGCCTCCTGGAGCGGCGAGTTGTGCTCTCTTCTACTAGCTCTTCTAACTACTAACTACAACTACTAGCTCTCTGCTCAACTCTACTAGCTCTCTTCTCTCGCTGCTCGCTGCTCGCCCTGAAGTTTTGGGATCTTTGTCATTTTTCACATTTTTCTCCGCGGAGCTGCCCGCGTTGGGAGGGAAGAAGGCAGAAGGAAAGAGCGACTTTGTGTTGGACTGTGGCGAGTGTGTGGAGTGTGGAGTGTGGAGTGTTGGCCCCACAGACACACACACTCCAACATGTCTTCTGACAGTCTTTTGCTCGCTTTCTGCAGAACTTCCACGCCAGCACGTCCACGGCAGACATTAACCACCTCAAGTCTGCTTTGCTGCTGCATTTTGCCAAGGTAAGACATCCTTTACACTCCTTCAAACTCCTTTGTGGAACTTTTGTGGCTTTCTACATGGATACACACTTTTGGATGGATCTCTCTATTGCTACTGTTAGCACTTTAGCAACCTGCTATATTGCTGTTTGGACACATTTAAAGCAACATTTCAAGCTTCCAACATGGATACACACTTTTTAAATAAAAATATCATCTCTCTATTGCTACTGTTAGCACTTTAGCAACTCGCTATATTGCTGTTTGGACACATTTAAAGCAACATTTCAAGCTTCCAACATGGATACACACTTTTTAAATAAATATATCATCTCTCTATTGCTACTGTTAGCACTTTAGCAACTTGCTATATTGCTGTTTGGACACATTTAAAGCAACATTTCAAGCTTCCAACATGGATACACACTTTTTAAATAAATATATCATCTCTCTATTGCTACTGTTAGCACTTTAGCAACTTGCTATATTGCTGTTTGGACACATTTAAAGCAACATTTCAAGCTTCCAACATGGATACACACTTTTTAAATAAAAATATCATCTCTCTATTGCTACTGTTAGCACTTTAGCAACTCGCTATATTGCTGTTTGGACGCATTTAAAGCAACATTTCAAGCTTCCAACATGGATACACACTTTTTAAATAAATATATCATCTCTCTATTGCTACTGTTAGCACTTTAGCAACTTGCTATATTGCTGTTTGGACACATTTAAAGCAGCATTTCAAGCTTCCAACATGGATACACACTTTTTAAATAAATATATCATCTCTCTATTGCTACTGTTAGGACTTGAGCAACTTGCTATATTGCTGTTTGGACACATTTAAAGCGACATTTCAAGCTTCCAACATGATTACACACTTTTAAAATAAATATATCATCTCTCTATTGCTACTGTTAGCACTTTAGCAACTTGCTATATTGCTGTTTGGACACATTTAAAGCAACACTTCAAGCTTTCTACATGGATACACACTTTTTAAATAAATATATCATCTCTCTATTGCTACTGTTAGCACTTTAGCAACTTGCTATATTGCTGTTTGGACACATTTAAAGCAACACTTCAAGCTTCCAACATGGATACACACTTTTAAAATAAAGATATCATTTTGATTGATTGATTGAGACTTTTATTAGTAGATTGCACAGTACAGTACATATTCCGTACAATTGACCACTAAATGGTAACACCCCAATACGTTATCATCTGAGAAATGGACATTGAAACAGTGTAGGTCTGACTTGGTAGGATATGTACAGCAAGTAGTAGACATAGAGAGAGAGACAGAGAGACAGAGACAGAGAGACAGAGAGAGAGAGACAGAGAGAGAGAGACAGAGAGAGAGAGACAGAGAGAGAGAGAGAGAGAGAGAGAGAGAGAGAGAGAGAGAGAGAGAGAGAGAGAGAGAGAGAGAGAGAGCACAAGAAAAAGTATCTACATTTGATTATTTACATTTGTTTATTAACGGTTTTGAAGGAGGATAGAGATGCCCTTTCTTTTACGCCTGTTTGGATTTCATTCCACATTGATGTGGCATAGAAAGAGAATGAGTTAAGACCTTTGTTAGATCGAAATCTGGGTTTGACGTGGTTAGTGGAGCTCCCCCTGGTGTTGTGCTTATGGCGGTCAATTACGTTAAGGAAGTAGTTTGACATGTACTTCGGTATCAGCGAGGTGTAGCGGATTTTATAGACTAGGCTCAGTGCAAGTTGTTTTACTCTGTCCTCCACCTTGAGCCAGCCCACTTTGGAGAAGTGGGTAGGAGTGAGGTGGGATCTGGGGTGGAGGTCTAGAAGTAATCTGACTAGCTTGTTCTGGGATGTTTGGAGTTTAGATTTGAGGGTTTTGGAGGTGCTAGGGTACCAGGAGGTGCATGCATAATCGAAAAAGGGTTGGATGAGAGTTCCCGCTAGTATCTTCATGGTGCTTTTGTTGACCAGAGAGGAGATTCTGTAGAGAAATCTTGTTCGTTGGTTGACCTTTTTGATTACCTTGGTTGCCATTTTATCACAGGAAAGGTTAGCCTCTAGAATGGAACCTAGGTAGGTGACCTCATCTTTCCTGGTGACAACAATGTCACCCACTTTTATAGTGAAGTCATTGACTTTCTTAAGGTTGATGTGGGACCCAAACAGGATGGATTCTGTTTTACCCAAGTGTATGGATAGCTTGTTGTCATCTCTCTATTGCTACTGTTAGCACTTTAGCAACTTGCTATATTGCTGTTTGGACACATTTAAAGCAACATTTCAAGCTTTCAACATGGATACACACTTTTTAAATAAAGATATCTTCTCTTTATTACTATTGTTAGCACTTTAGCCACTTGCTATATTGCTGCTTGGACACATTTAAAGCAACATTTCAAGCTTCCAATATGGATACACACTTTTTAAATAAAGAAATCATCCACTCTATTGCTAATGCTAGCACTTTAGCAACTTGCCATATTGCTATTTGGACCTGGGTGCTATATGTGTATATATTGTGGTATCTGCTGATGTAGTCTCTGTTGCGGGCCCCAAACTCTGGAATGATCTTCCACTCCATGTGAGACAGGCCCCTTCTTTGGCTATTTTTAAGACCCTTCTTAAAACCCATTTTTATTCACTGGCTTTTAACCCAGCATGAGACTTTAAACTGTTTTTAACTTTTAACTTTTTTAACTGTTTTGAACTTTTAACTGCTTTTTATCTAACAAAATTGTTCTTAGGGTAATTTTGTATTTGCTTTTTTAATGTGTATTTTACTTCTGTTTTAAATTTTATTTTTTAGTCTGTCCTTTGCCTTTATTTCTTTGTGGTGTACAGCCCTTTGTTTTTCAACTGTGGTTGTTTTTAAAGGGCTTTATAAATAAAGTTGGTATGGTAGTTGTAAAAAACATATACAAAAAACATAGATTGATATCGATAAAAAAAAAGAGGCTGATACGGATATACGTCAACATGCCAAATATCGGCATCGGAGTTCCATTTGTGCTGTAATCTGCATTGTTTGATCTAGTTTGTGGAATTATATGATGCTAAAATCACTGGGACAGAAGATTACATACATGTAAACGTAAGGCAATTTGACTCATTTCTGGCTTGGTGCGACTTACTCTGATGTCAACAAACTTGCTATAACTGACTCTGATGTCAACAAACGTGCTATAACTTACTCTAATGTCAACAAACTTGCTATAACTTACTCTGATGTCAACAAACTTGCTATAACTGACTCTGATGTCAACAAACGTGCTATAACTTACTCTAATGTCAACAAACTTGCTATAACTTACTCTGATGTCAACAAACTTGCTATAACTGACTCTGATGTCAACAAACGTGCTATAACTTACTCTAATGTCAACAAACTTGCTATAACTTACTCTGACGTCAACAAACTTGCTATAACTTACTCTGATGTCAACAAACTTGCTATAACTTACTCTGATGTCAACAAACTTTCTATAACTGACTGATGTCAACAAACATGCAATAACTGACTGATGTCAACAAACTTGCTATAACTTACTCTGACGTCAACAAACTTGCTATAACTTACTCTGATGTCAACAAACATGCAATAACTGACTCTGATGTCAACAAACTTGCTATAACTTACTCTGACGTCAACAAACTTGATATAACTTACTCTGATGTCAACAAACTTGCTATAACTTACTCTGATGTCAAAAAACTTGCTATAACTGACTCTGATGTCAACAAACATGCTATAACTGACTCGGATGTCAACAAACTTGCTATAACTTACTCTGATGTCAACAAACTTGCTATAACTTACTCTGATGTCAACAAACATGCTATAACTTACTCTGATGTCAACAAACTTGCTATAACTTACTCTGATGTCAACACACTTGCTATAACTGACTCTGATGTCAACAAACTTGCTATAACTGACTCTGATGTCAACAAACTTGCTATAACTGACTCTGATGTCAACAAACATGCTATAACTGACTCTGATGTCAACAAACATGCTATAACTGACTCTGATGTCAACAAACATGCTATAACTGACTCTGATGTCAACAAACTTGCTATAACTGACTCTGATGTCAACAACATTGCTATAAGTTACTCTGATGTCAACAAACATGCTATAACTGACTCTGATGTCAACAAACGTGCTATAACTTACTCTGATGTCAAAAAACTTGCTATAACTGACTCTGATGTCAACAAACATGCTATAACTGACTCTGATGTCAACAAACTTGCTATAACTGACTCTGATGTCAACAACATTGCTATAAGTTACTCTGATGTCAACAAACTTGCTATAACTTACTCTGATGTCAACAAACATGCAATAACTGACTCTGATGTCAACAAACTTGCTATAACTGACTCTGACGTCAACAAACTTGCTATAACTTACTCTGATGTCAACAAACATGCAATAACTGACTCTGATGTCAACAAACTTGCTATAACTTACTCTGATGTCAACAAACTTGCTATAACTTACTCTGATGTCAAAAAACTTGCTATAACTGACTCTGATGTCAACAAACATGCTATAACTGACTCTGATGTCAACAAACTTGCTATAACTGACTCTGATGTCAACAACATTGCTATAAGTGACTCTGATGTCAACGAACATGCTATAACTGACTCTGATGTCAACAAACGTGCTATAACTTACTCTGATGTCAACAAACTTGCTATAAGTGACTCTGATGTCAACAAACGTGCTATAACTTACTCTGATGTCAACAAACTTGCTATAACTTACTCTGATGTCAACAAACATGCTATAACTTACTCTAATGTCAACAAACTTGCTATAACTGACTCTGATGTCAACAAACATGCTATAACTTACTCTGATGTCAACAAACGTGCTATAACTGACTCTGATGTCAACAAACTTGCTATAACTGACTCTGATGTCAACAAACATGCTATAACTTACTCTGATGTCAACAAACTTGCTATAAGTGACTCTGATGTCAACAAACATGGTATAACTTACTCTGATGTCAACAAACTTGCTATAACTTACTCTGATGTCAACAAACTAGCTATAACTTACTCTGATGTCAACAAACTTGCTATAACTGACTGATGTCAACAAACATGCAATAACTGACTGATGTCAACAAACTTGCTATAACTTACTCTGATGTCAACAAACATGCAATAACTGACTGATGTCAACAAACTTGCTATAACTTACTCTGACGTCAACAAACTTGCTATAACTTACTCTGATGTCAACAAACTTGCTATAAGTGACTCTGATGTCAACAAACGTGCTATAACTTACTCTGATGTCAACAAACTTGCTATAACTTACTCTGATGTCAACAAACTTGCTATAACTTACTCTGATGTCAACAAACATGCTATAACTTACTCTAATGTCAACAAACTTGCTATAACTGACTCTGATGTCAACAAACATGCTATAACTTACTCTGATGTCAACAAACGTGCTATAACTGACTCTGATGTCAACAAACTTGCTATAACTGACTCTGATGTCAACAAACATGCTATAACTTACTCTGATGTCAACAAACTTGCTATAAGTGACTCTGATGTCAACAAACATGGTATAACTTACTCTGATGTCAACAAACCTGCTATAACTTACTCTGATGTCAACAAACTAGCTATAACTTACTCTGATGTCAACAAACTTGCTATAACTGACTGATGTCAACAAACATGCAATAACTGACTGATGTCAACAAACTTGCTATAACTTACTCTGATGTCAACAAACTTGCTATAACTTACTCTGATGTCAACAAACTTGCTATAACTTACTCTGATGTCAACAAACATGCTATAACTTACTCTGATGTCAACAAACTTGCTATAACTTACTCTGATGTTAACAAACATGCTATAACTTACTCTAATGTCAACAAACTTGCTATAACTGACTCTGATGTCAACAAACATGCTATAACTTACTCTGATGTCAACAAACGTGCTATAACTGACTCTGATGTCAACAAACTTGCTATAACTTACTCTGATGTCAACAAACATGCTATAACTTACTCTGATGTCAACAAACTTGCTATAACTGACTCTGATGTCAACAAACATGCTATAACTTACTCTGATGTCAACAAACGTGCTATAACTGACTCTGATGTCAACAAACTTGCTATAACTGACTCTGATGTCAACAAACATGCTATAACTTACTCTGATGTCAACAAACGTGCTATAACTGACTCTGATGTCAACAAACTTGCTATAACTGACTCTGATGTCAACAAACTTGCTATAACTTACTCTGATGTCAACAAACATGCTATAACTTACTCTGATGTCAACAAACTTGCTATAACTTACTCTGATGTTAACAAACATGCTATAACTTACTCTAATGTCAACAAACTTGCTATAACTGACTCTGATGTCAACAAACATGCTATAACTTACTCTGATGTCAACAAACGTGCTATAACTGACTCTGATGTCAACAAACTTGCTATAACTTACTCTGATGTCAACAAACGTGCTATAACTGACTCTGATGTCAACAAACTTGCTATAACTGACTCTGATGTCAACAAACATGCTATAACTTACTCTGATGTCAACAAACTTGCTATAACTGACTCTGATGTCAACAAACATGCTATAACTTACTCTGATGTCAACAAACTTGCTATAACTTACTCTGATGTCAACAAACTAGCTATAACTGACTGATGTCAACAAACATGCAATAACTGACTGATGTCAACAAACTTGCTATAACTTACTCTGATGTCAACAAACTTGCTATAACTTACTCTGATGTCAACAAACTTGCTATAACTTACTCTGACGTCAACAAACTTGCTATAACTTACTCTGATGTCAACAAACTTGCTATAACTTACTCTGATGTCAACAAACATGCAATAACTGTCTCTGATGTCAACAAACTTGCTATAACTTACTCTGACGTCAACAAACTTGCTATAACTTACTCTGATGTCAACAAACATGCAATAACTGACTCTGATGTCAACAAACTTGCTATAACTTACTCTGACGTCAACAATCTTGCTATAACTTACTCTGATGTGAACAAACTTGCTATAACTTACTCTGATGTCAAAAAACTTGCTATAACTGACTCTGATGTCAACAAACTTGCTATAACTTACTCTGATGTCAACAAACATGCTATAACTGACTCTGATGTCAACAAACTTGCTATAACTGACTCTGATGTCAACAAACTTGCTATAACTGACTCTGATGTCAACAAACATGCTATAACTTACTCTGATGTCAACAAACTTGCTATAAGTGACTCTGATGTCAACAAACTTGCTATAAGTGACTCTGATGTCTACAAACATGGTATAACTTACTCTGATGTCAACAAACTTGCTATAACTTACTCTGATGTCAACAAACTAGCTATAACTTACTCTGATGTCAACAAACTCGCTATAACTGACTGATGTCAACAAACATGCAATAACTGACTGATGTCAACAAACTTGCTATAACTTACTCTGATGTCAACAAACTTGCTATAACTGACTGATGTCAACAAACATGCAATAACTGACTGATGTCAACAAACTTGCTATAACTTACTCTGATGTCAGCAAACATGCAATAACTGAATCTGATGTCAACAAACTTGCTATAACTGACTCTGATGTCAACAACATTGCTTTAAGTTACTCTGATGTCAACAAACTTGCTATAACTTACTCTGATGTAAAAAAAAACTTGCTATAACTGACTCTGATGTCAACAAACTTGCTATAACTGACTCTGATGTCAACAAACTTGCTATAACTTACTCTGATGTCAACAAATTTGCTATAACTTACTCTGATGTCAACACACATGCTATAACTTACTCTGATGTCAACAAACTTGCTATAAGTGACTCTGATGTCAACAAACTTGCTATAAGTGACTCTGATGTCAACAAACATGCTATAACTGACTCTGATGTCAACAAACTTGCTATAACCTAATCTAAAGTCAACAATCTTGCTATAACTGACTCTGATGTCAACAAACTTGCTATAACTGACTCTGATGTCAACAAACTTGCTATAAGTTACTCTGATGTCAACAAACATGCTATAACTTACTCTGATGTCAACAAACTCGCTATAACTGACTCTGACGTCAACAAACTTTCTATAACTGACTCTGATGTCAACAAACTTGCTATAACTGACTCTGATGTCAACAAACATGCTATAACTGACTCTGACGTCAACAAACTTGCTATAACTGACTCTGATGTCAACAAACTTGCTAAAAGTGACTCTGATGTCAACAAACTTGCTATAAGTGACTCTGATGTCAACAAACATGCTATAAGTGACTCTGATGTCAACAAACATGCTATAAGTGATTCTGATGTCAACAAACATGCTATAACTGACTCTGATGTTAACAAACATGCTATAACTGACTCTGATGTCAACAAACTTGCTATAACTGACTCTGATGTTAACAAACATGCTATAACTGACTCTGATGTCAACAAACTTGCTATAACTGACTCTGATGTCAACAAACTTGCTATAACTGACTCTGACGTCAACAAGCTTGCTATAACTGACTCTGATGTCAACAAACATGCTATAACTTACTCTGATGTCAACAACCTTGCTATAACTGACTCTGATGTCAACAAACTTGCTATAACTGACTCTGATGTCAACAAACTTGCTATAACTGACTCTGATGTCAACAAACTTGCTATAACTTACTCTGATATCAACAAACATGCTATAACTTACTCTGATGTCAAAAAACTTGCTATAACTGACTCTGGTGTCAACAAACTTGCTATAACTTACTCTGATGTCAACAAACTTGCTATAACTGACTCTGATGTCAACAAACATGCTATAACTCACTCTGATGTCAACAAACTTGCTTTAACTGACTCTGATGTCAACAAACATGCTATAACTTACTCTGATGTCAACAAACTTGCTATAACTGACTCTGATGTCAACAAACTTGCTGTAACTGACTCTGATGTCAACAAACTTGCTATAACTGACTCTGATGTCAACAAATATGCTATAACTTACTATGATGTCAACAAATATGCTATAACTTACTATGATGTCAACAAACTTGCTATAACTGACTCTGATGTCAACAAACTTGCTATAACTTACTCTGATGTCAACAAACTTGCTATAACTTACTCTGATGTCAACAAACTTGCTATAACTGACTCTGACGTCAACAAACTTGCTATAACTGACTCTGATGTCAACAAACTTGCTATAAGTGACTCTGATGTCAACAAACTTGCTATAACTGACTCTGATGTCAACAAACTTGCTATAAGTGACTCTGATGTCAACAAACATGGTATAACTTACTCTGACGTCAACAAACTTGCTATAACTGACTCTGATGTCAACAAACTTGCTATAACTTACTCTGATGTCAACAAACTTGCTATAACTGACTGATGTCAACAAACATGCAATAACTGACTGATGTCAACAAACTTGCTATAACTTACTCTGATGTCAGCAAACATGCAATAACTGACTCTGATGTTAACAAACATGCTATAACTGACTCTGATGTCAACAAACTTGCTATAACTGACTCTGATGTCAACAAACATGCTATAACTGACTCTGATGTCAACAAACATGCTATAAGTGACTCTGATGTCAACAAACATGCTATAAGTGACTCTGATGTCAACAAACATGCTATAACTGACTCTGATGTTAACAAACATGCTATAACTGACTCTGATGTCAACAAACTTGCTATAACTGACTCTGATGTCAACAAACATGCTATAACTGACTCTGACGTCAACAAACTTGCTATAACTGACTCTGACGTCAACAAACTTGCTATAACTGACTCTGATGTCAACAAACTTGCTATAACTGACTCTGATGTCAACAAACTTGCTATAAGTGACTCTGATGTTAACAAACATGCTATAACTGACTTTGGTGTCAACAAACTTGCTATAACTGACTCTGATGTCAACAAACTTGTTATAACTGACTCTGACGTCAACAAGCTTGCTATAACTGACTCTGATGTCAACAAACATGCTATAACTTACTCTGATGTCAACAAACTTGCTATAACTGACTCTGATGTCAACAAACTTGCTATAACTGACTCTGATGTCAACAAACTTGCTATAACTTACTCTGATATCAACAAACATGCTATAACTTACTCTGATGTCAAAAAACTTGCTGTAACTGACTCTGGTGTCAACAAACTTGCTATAACTGACTCTGATGTCAACAAACTTGCTATAACTGACTCTGATGTCAACAGACTTGCTATAACTGACTCTGATGTCAACAAACGTGCTATAACTGACTTTGATGTCAACAAACTTGCTATAACTGACTCTGATGTCAACAAACATGCTATAACTTACTATGATGTAAACAAACTTGCTATAACTGACTCTGACGTCAACAAACTTGCTATAACTGACTCTGATGTCAACACACTTGCTATAAGTGACTCTGATGTCAACAAACTTGCTATAAGTGACTCTGATGTCAACAAACTTGCTATAAGTGACTCTGATGTCAACAAACATGGTATAACTTACTCTGACGTCAACAAACTTGCTATAACTGACTCTGATGTCAACAAACTTGCTATAACTGACTGATGTCAACAAACATGCAATAACTGACTGATGTCAACAAACTTGCTATAACTGACTGATGTCAACAAACATGCAATAACTGACTGATGTCAACAAACTTGCTATAACTTACTCTGACGTCAGCAAACTTGCTATAACTTACTCTGATGTCAACAAACTTGCTATAACTTACTCTGATGTAAAAAAAACTTGCTATAACTGACTCTGATGTCAACAAACTTGCTATAAGTGACTCTGATGTCAACAAACATGGTATAACTTACTCTGATGTCAACAAACTTGCTATAACTGACTCTGATGTCAACAAACTTGCTATAACTTACTCTGATGTCAACAAACTTGCTATAACTTACTCTGATGTCAACAAACTTTCTATAACTTACTTTGATGTCAACAAACTTGCTATAACTTACTCAGATGTCAACAAACTTGCTATAACTGACTCTGATGTCAACAAACATGCTATAACTGACTCTGATGACAACAAACTTGCTATGACTGACTCTGATGTCAACAAACTTGCTATAACTGACTCTGATGTCAACAAACATGCTATAACTTACTCTGATGTCAACAAACTTGCTATAAGTGACTCTGATGTCAACAAACTTGCTATAAGTGACTCTGATGTCAACAAACATGCTATAACTGACTCTGATGTCAACAAACTTGCTATAACCTAATCTAAAGTCAACAATCTTGCTATAACTGACTCTGATGTCAACAAACTTGCTATAACTGACTCTGATGTCAACAAACTTGCTCTAAGTGACTCTGATGTCAACAAACATGCTATAACTTACTCTGATGTCAACAAACTTGCTATAACCGACTCTGACGTCAACAAACTTTCTATAACTGACTCTGACGTCAACAAACTTGCTATAACTGACTCAGACGTCAACAAACTTTCTATAACTGACTCTGACGTCAACAAACTTGCTATAACTGACTCTGATGTAAACAAACTTGCTATAACTGACTCTGATGTCAACAAACATGCTATAACTTATTCTGATGTCAACAAACTTGCTATAAGTGACTCTGATGTCGTCAAACTTGCTATAAGTGACTCTGATGTCAACAAACATGCTATAACTGACTCTGATGTCAACAAACTTGCTATAACCTAATCTAAAGTCAACAATCTTGCTATAACTGACTCTAATGTCAACAAACTTGCTATAACTGACTCTGATGTCAACAAACTTGCTCTAAGTGACTCTGATGTCAACAAACATGCTATAACTTACTCTGATGTCAACAAACTTGCTATAACTGACTCTGACGTCAACAAACTTGCTATAACTGACTCTGATGTCAACAAACTTGCTATCACTGACTCTGATGTCAACAAACTTGCTATAACTGACTCTGATGTCAACAAACATGCTATAACTTACTCTGATGTCAACAAACTTGCTATAAGTGACTCTGATGTCGTCAAACTTGCTATAAGTGACTCTGATGTCAACAAACATGCTATAACTGACTCTGATGTCAACAAACTTGCTATAACCTAATCTAAAGTCAACAATCTTGCTATAACTGACTGATGTCAACAAACTTGCTATAACTGACTCTGATGTCAACAAACTTGCTCTAAGTGACTCTGATGTCAACAAACATGCTGTAACTTACTCTGATGTCAACAAACTTGCTATAACTGACTGACGTCAACAAACTTGCTATAACTGACTCTGATGTCAACAAACTTGCTATAACTGACTCTGATGTCAACAAAGTTGCTATAACTGACTCTGATGTCAACAGACTTGCTATAACTTACTCTGATGTCAACAAACTTGCTATAACTGACTTTGATGTCAACAAACTTGCTATAACCGACTCTGTCAACAAACATGCTATAACTTACTATGATGTCAAAAAACTTGCTATAACTGACTCTGATGTCAACAAACTTGCTATAAGTGACTCTGATGTCAACAAACTTGCTATAAGTGACTCTGATGTCAACAAACATGCTATAAGTGACTCTGAGGTCCATCATGTAGCTCATACGTTAGGTGACAGTATGGCGTCTGTATCTACTTTGTGGTTGAGGTGGCCAACAATCAGTTAGCAGAATCAAGTCTTATATTCAGTCCACTCCTGCTCCTTATTGCTTTTGTCTTTGTGACAAATATGTCCCCGGGATGCTAAATGTTATTTTTTTGAGCGAACAGCTCGTTTGTTGAAGTCCCAGGTGTGACTTCACAGCAGAATGCGGTCCGTCAGGTCGGTGGCACCGAGCAGAAGAACCGGTTTGTGGCGGCCCGTCTGAGGTGCCCAAAGTGCGCCATTTCATTTCTTTGTTTGGCAGACGGAGTAAATCCACTTCAAACTGATCATCTTCCTGCGTGGGGAAATGAAGTAAAAACATTTAAAAGCATATTTAAATATTCTTACAGCAATGCGCGCGTGAAAGTGAGCTAAGCGCTGTAATTAAAAGCGGTTGTGCCTGAGGCATGAATTATCTGTCACACGTCACGTCAAGTCAAGGATATTTAGGCCACCATGAAATCATTTAGTTTTTTTACAAATTGTTTTTAGTTTTTTACAAACTCTTTTTCTATGTTAATTATAAAAAAAAAATTCTATTTACAGTGTACAAACTTTTTCCACAAGGGCTGCATACTGACTAGTGAAAACATGGCGGGGGCCACTTTGATACATGTTGTACATTAAAGACTACATAATTTCAACATTTTTTATCTTTACATTGTATTTATGGTAGGGCTGGAACATTATGGAACATTTGCTATTAAAATCATGATCAATAGCATGATTAATCATTAATTTGAACACAATGAATTAGTAATGAATCAACAACACATTAAAATAACAATAGCAGTATAATAAAACAATCACATTCAGTTCTTCCGTTTTATTGGTTTTTATGTCGTTTTTTACTTTCTACACCTATTTTACACCCATACAATGTGGTTTTTTGGTCATAAATACAATTTAATAAAAGCATACATCCTCACATTTATTGGCAAAATACATATTTGTAGTTTGGCTTTGTGTGAGTTTAAGTCAAAGCATAACAATTGTGTAAATGTATCGATAAGTGCCTTACGCATATTGGGCTTGTGTAAGGTACTTTTTTAAAACATTTATTTTGTAAACGCAGTCAGACCGGATGTTGCGCACAGCGCTCTTATTGTGAAGGAGAGGAGTGGGATGCTGTTGACATGTGTTGTGTGTGTTTGATTGTTTGTACATTGATGTTACATCCATGATGTCGTTCACAACAACACAACAGATGACATGTGTTGTGTGTGTATGATTGTTTGTACATCGATGTTACATCCATGATGTCGTTCACAACAACACAACAAATGACATGTGTTGTGTGTGTATGATTGTTTGTACATCGATGTTACATCCATGATGTCGTTCACAACAACACAACAAATGACATGTGTTGTGTGTGTATGATTGTTTGTACATTGATGTTACATCCATGATGTCGTTCACAACAACACAACAGATGACATGTGTTGTGTGTGTATGATTGTTTGTACATTGATGTTACATCCATGATGTCGTTCACAACAACACAACAAATGACATGTGTTGTGTGTGTATGATTGTTTGTACATTGATGTTACATCCATGATGTCGTTCACAACAACACAACAGATGACATGTGTTGTGTGTGTATGATTGTTTGTACATTGATGTTATATCCATGATGTCGTTCACAACAACACAACAGATGACATGTGTTGTGTGTGTATGATTGTTTGTACATTGATGTTACATCCATGATGTCGTTCACAACAACACAACAGATGACATGTGTTGTGTGTGTATGATTGTTTGTACATTGATGTTACATCCATGATGTCGTTCACAACAACACAACAAATGACATGTGTTGTGTGTGTATGATTGTTTCTACATTGATGTTACATCCATGATGTCGTTCACAACAACACAACAGATGACATGTGATGTGTGTGTGTATGATTGTTTGTACATTGATGTTACATCCATGATGTCGTTCACAACAACACAACAGATGACATGTGTTGTGTGTGTGTATGATTGTTTGTACATTAATGTTACATCCATGATGTCGTTCACAGCAACACAACAGATGACATGTGTTGTGTGTGTATGATTGTTTGTACATTGATGTTACATCCATGATGTCATTCACAACAACACAACAGATGACATGTGTTGTGCGTGTATGATTGTTTGTACATTGATGTTACATCCATGATGTCGTTCACAACAACACAACAGATGAGATGTGTTGTGTGTGTGTATGATTGTTTGTACATTGATGTTACATCCATGATGTCGTTCACAACAACACAACAGATGACATGTGTTGTGTGCGTGTTTGATTGTTTGTACATTGATGTTACATCCATGATGTCGTTCACAACAACACAACAGATGACATGTGTTGTGTGTGTATGATTGTTTGTACATTGATGTTACGTCCATGATGTCGTTCACAACAACACAACAGATGACATGTGTTGTGTGTGAATGATTGTTTGTCCATTGATGTTTCATCCATGATGTCGTTCACAACAACACAACAGATGACATGTGTTGTGTGTGTGTGTATGATTGTTTGTACATTGATGTTACATCCATGATGTCGTTCACAACAACACAACAGATGACATGTGTTGTGTGTGTGTATGATTGTTTGTACATTGATGTTACATCCACGATGTCGTTCACAACAACACAACAGATGACATGTGTTGTGTGTGTGTATGATTGTTTGTACATTGATGTTACGTCCACGATGTCGTTCACAACAACACAACAGAAGACATGTGTTGTGTGTGTGTATGATTGTTTGTACATTGATGTTACGTCCACGATGTCGTTCACAACAACACAACAGATGACATGTGTTGTGTGCGTGTATGATTGTTTGTACATTGATGTTACGTCCACGATGTCGTTCACAGCAACACAACAGATGACATGTGTTGTGTGCGTGTTTGATTGTTTGTACATTGATGTTACGTCCATGATGTCGTTCACAACAACACAACAGGTGAGATGTGTTGTGTGCGTGTTTGATTGTTTGTACATTGATGTTACATCCATGATGTCGTTCACAACAACACAACAGGTGAGATGTGTTGTGTGCGTGTTTGATTGTTGTACATTTATGTTACATCCATGATGTCGTTCACAACAACACAACAGGTGAGAGATATGTTGTGTGCGTGTTTGATTGTTTGTACATTGATGTTACATCCATGATGTCGTTCACAACAACACAACAGATGAGATGTGTTGTGTGTGTATGATTGTTTGTACATTGATGTTACATCCATGATGTCGTTCACAACAACACAACAGATGACGTGTTGTGTGTGTATGATTGTTTGTACATTGATGTTACATCCATGATGTCGTTCACAACAACACAACAGATGACATGTGTTGTGTGTGTATGATTGTTTGTACATTGATGTTACATCCATGATGTTGTTCACAACAACACAACAGATGACATGTGTTGTGTGTGTATGATTGTTTGTACATTGATGTTACATCCATGATGTTGTTCACAACAACACAACAGGTGAGATGTGTTGTGTGTGTATGATTGTTTGTACATTGATGTTACATCCATGATGTCGTTCACAACAACACAACAGGTGAGATGTGTTGTGTGTGTATGATTGTTTGTACATTGATGTTACATCCATGATGTCGTTCACAACAACACAACAGGTGAGATGTGTTGTGTGCGTGTTTGATTGTTTGTACATTGATGTTACATCCATGATGTCGTTCACAACAACACAACAGATGAGATGTGTTGTGTGTGTATGATTGTTTGTACATTGATGTTACAGCCATGATGTCGTTCACAACAACACAACAGATGACGTGTTGTGTGTGTATGATTGTTTGTACATTGATGTTACATCCATGATGTCGTTCACAACAACACAACAGATGACGTGTTGTGTGTGTATGATTGTTTGTACATTGATGTTACATCCATGATGTCGTTCACAACAACACAACAGATGACATGTGTTGTGTGTGTATGATTGTTTGTACATTGATGTTACATCCATGATGTTGTTCACAACAACACAACAGATGACATGTGTTGTGTGTGTGTATGATTGTTTGTACATTGATGTTACATCCATGATGTTGTTCACAACAACACAACAGGTGAGATGTGTTGTGTGTGTATGATTGTTTGTACATTGATGTTACATCCATGATGTCGTTCACAACAACACAACAGGTGAGATGTGTTGTGTGTGTATGATTGTTTGTACATTGATGTTACATCCATGATGTCGTTCACAACAACACAACAGGTGAGATGTGTTGTGTGCGTGTTTGATTGTTTGTACATTGATGTTACATCCATGATGTCGTTCACAACAACACAACAGATGAGATGTGTTGTGTGTGTATGATTGTTTGTACATTGATGTTACATCCATGATGTCGTTCACAACAACACAACAGATGACGTGTTGTGTGTGTATGATTGTTTGTACATTGATGTTACATCCATGATGTCGTTCACAACAACACAACAGATGACATGTGTTGTGTGTGTATGATTGTTTGTACATTGATGTTACATCCATGATGTCGTTCACAACAACACAACAGATGACATGTGTTGTGTGTGTGTATGATTGTTTGTACATTGATGTTACATCCATGATGTCGTTCACAACAACACAACAGGTGAGATGTGTTGTGTGTGTATGATTGTTTGTACATTGATGTTACATCCATGATGTCGTTCACAACAACACAACAGGTGAGATGTGTTGTGTGTGTATGATTGTTTGTACATTGATGTTACATCCATGATGTCGTTCACAACAACACAACAGATGACATGTGTTGTGTGTGTATGACTGTTTGTACATTGATGTTACATCCATGATGTCGTTCACAACAACACAACATATGACATGTGTTGTGTGTGTATGATTGTTTGTACATTGATGTTACATCCATGATGTCGTTCACAACAACACAACAGATGACATGTGTTGTGGGTGTATGATTGTTTGTACATTGATGTTACATCCATGATGTCGTTCACAACAACACAACAGATGACATGTGTTGTGTGTGTATGATTGTTTGTACATTGATGTTACATCCATGATGTCGTTCACAACAACACAACAGATGACATGTGTTGTGTGTGTATGATTGTTTGTACATTGATGTTACATCCATGATGCTGTTCACAACAACACAACAGATGACATGTGTTGTGTGTGTGTATGATTGTTTGTACATTGATGTTTCATCCATGATGTCGTTCACAGCAACACAACAGATGACATGTGTTGTGTGCGTGTTTGATTGTTTGTACATTGATGTTACGTCCATGATGTCGTTCACAACAACACAACAGATGACATGTGTTGTGTGTGTATGATTGTTTGTACATTGATGTTACATCCATGATGTCGTTCACAACAACACAACAGCTGACATGTGTTGTGTGTGTGTATGATTGTTTGTACATTGATGTTACATCCATGATGTCGTTCACAACAACACAACAGATGACATGTGTTTTGTGTGTGTATGATTGTTTGTACATTGATGTTACATCCATGATGTCGTTCACAACAACACAACACATGACATGTGTTGTGTGTGTATGATTGTTTGTACATTGATGTTACATCCATGGTGTCGTTCACAACAACACAACAGATGACATGTGTTGTGTGTGTATGATTGTTTGTACATTGATGTTACATCCATGATGTCGTTCACAACAACACAACAGATGACATGTGTTGTGTGTGTATGATTGTTTGTACATTGATGTTACATCCACGATGTCGTTCACAACAACACAACAAATGACATGTGTTGTGTGTGAATGATTGTTTGTACATTGATGTTACATCCATGATGTCGTTCACAACAACACAACAGATGACATGTGTTGTGTGTGTATGATTGTTTGTACATTGATGTTACATCCATGATGTCGTTCACAACAACACAACAGATGACATGTGTTGTGTGCGTGTGTATGATTGTTTGTACATTGATGATAAATCCATGATGTCGTTCACAACAACACAACAGATGAGATGTGTTGTGTGTGTATGATTGTTTGTACATTGATGTTACATCCATGATGTCGTTCACAACAACACAACAGATGACATGTGTTGTGTGTGTATGATTGTTTGTACATTGATGTTACATCCATGATGTCGTTCACAACAACACAACAAATGACATGTGTTGTGTGTGTGTGATTGTTTGTACATTGATGTTACGTCCATGATGTCGTTCACAACAACACAACAGATGACGTGTTGTGTGTGTATGATTGTTTGTACATTGATGTTACGTCCATTTTGTCGTTCACAACAACACAACAGATACCATGTGTTGTGTGTGTATGATTGTTTGTACATTGATGTTACGTCCATGATGTCGTTCACAACAACACAACAGATGAGATGTGTTGTGTATGTATGATTGTTTGTACATTGATGTTACATCCATGATGTCGTTCACAATAGCACAACAGATGAGATGTGTTGTGTATGTATGATTGTTTGTACATTGATGTTACATCCATGATGTCGTTCACAACAACACAACAGTTGACATCAATCAATCAATCAATGTTTATTCATATAGCCCTAAATCACAAGTGTCTCAAAGGGCTGTCATGTGTTGTGTGTGTGTATGATTGTTTGTACATTGATGTTACATCCATGATGTCGTTCACAAGAACACAACAGATGACATGTGTTGTGTGTGTATGATTGTTTGTACATTGATGTTACATCCATGATGTCGTTCACAACAACACAACAGGTGAGATGTGTTGTGTGTGTATGATTGTTTGTACATGGATGTTACATCCATGATGTCGTTCACAACAACACAACAGATGAGAGGTGTTGTGTATGTATGATTGTTTGTACATTGATGTTACATCCATGATGTCATTCACAACAACACAACACATGACATGTGTTGTGTATGTATGATTGTTTGTACATTGATGTTACATCCATGATGTCGTTCACAACAACACAACAGATGAGAGGTGTTGTGTATGTATGATTGTTTGTACATTGATGTTACATCCATGATGTCGTTCACAACAACACAACAGATGAGATGTGTTGTGTGTGTATGATTGTTTGTACATTGATGTTACATCCATGATGTCGTTCACAACAACACAACAGATGACATGTGTTGTGTGTGTATGATTGTTTGTACATTGATGTTACATCCATGATGTCGTTCACAACAACACAACAGATGACATGTGTTGTGGGTGTATGATTGTTTGTACATTGATGTTACATCCATGATGTCGTTCACAACAACACAACAGATGACATGTGTTGTGTGTGTATGATTGTTTGTACATTGATGTTACATCCATGATGTCGTTCACAACAACACAACAGATGACATGTGTTGTGTGTGTATGATTGTTTGTACATTGATGTTACATCCATGATGCTGTTCACAACAACACAACAGATGACATGTGTTGTGTGTGTGTATGATTGTTTGTACATTGATGTTACATCCATGATGTCGTTCACAACAACACAACAGATGACATGTGTTTTGTGTGTGTATGATTGTTTGTACATTGATGTTACATCCATGATGTCGTTCACAACAACACAACACATGACATGTGTTGTGTGTGTATGATTGTTTGTACATTGATGTTACATCCATGGTGTCGTTCACAACAACACAACAGATGACATGTGTTGTGTGTGTATGATTGTTTGTACATTGATGTTACATCCATGATGTCGTTCACAACAACACAACAGATGACATGTGTTGTGTGTGTATGATTGTTTGTACATTGATGTTACATCCACGATGTCGTTCACAACAACACAACAAATGACATGTGTTGTGTGTGAATGATTGTTTGTACATTGATGTTACATCCATGATGTCGTTCACAACAACACAACAGATGACATGTGTTGTGTGTGTATGATTGTTTGTACATTGATGTTACATCCATGATGTCGTTCACAACAACACAACAGATGACATGTGTTGTGTGCGTGTGTATGATTGTTTGTACATTGATGATAAATCCATGATGTCGTTCACAACAACACAACAGATGAGATGTGTTGTGTGTGTATGATTGTTTGTACATTGATGTTACATCCATGATGTCGTTCACAACAACACAACAGATGACATGTGTTGTGTGTGTATGATTGTTTGTACATTGATGTTACATCCATGATGTCGTTCACAACAACACAACAAATGACATGTGTTGTGTGTGTATGATTGTTTGTACATTGATGTTACGTCCATGATGTCGTTCACAACAACACAACAGATGACGTGTTGTGTGTGTATGATTGTTTGTACATTGATGTTACATCCATGATGTCGTTCACAACAACACAACAGATGACATGTGTTTTGTGTGTGTATGATTGTTTGTACATTGATGTTACATCCATGATGTCGTTCACAACAACACAACAGAGGACATGTGTTGTGTGTGTATGGTTGTTTGTACATTTATGTTACGTCCATGATGTCGTTCACAACAACACAACAGATGAGAGGTGTTGTGTATGTATGATTGTTTGTACATTGATGTTACATCCATGATGTCATTCACAACAACACAACACATGACATGTGTTGTGTATGTATGATTGTTTGTACATTGATGTTACATCCATGATGTCGTTCACAACAACACAACAGATGAGAGGTGTTGTGTATGTATGATTGTTTGTACATTGATGTTACATCCATGATGTCGTTCACAACAACACAACAGATGAGATGTGTTGTGTGTGTATGATTGTTTGTACATTGATGTTACATCCATGATGTCGTTCACAACAACACAACAGATGACATGTGTTGTGTGTGTATGATTGTTTGTACATTGATGTTACATCCATGATGTCGTTCACAACAACACAACAGATGACATGTGTTGTGTGTGTATGATTGTTTGTACATTGATGTTACGTCCATGATGTCGTTCACAACAACACAACAGATGACGTGTTGTGTGTGTATGATTGTTTGTACATTGATGTTACGTCCATGTTGTCGTTCACAACAACACAACATATAACATGTGTTGTGTGTGTATGATTGTTTGTACATTGATGTTACGTCCATGATGTCGTTCACAACAACACAACAGATGAGATGTGTTGTGTATGTATGACTGTTTGTACATTGATGTTACATCCATGATGTCATTCACAACAACACAACACATGACATGTGTTGTGTATGTATGATTGTTTGTACATTGATGTTACATCCATGATGTCATTCACAACAACACAACACATGACATGTGTTGTGTGTGTGTATGATTGTTTGTACATTGATGTTACATCCATGATGTCGTTCACAACAACACAACAGATGACATGATATGTGAGTGTATTGATATCATGTAATGATATAATCATTTGGGATGGGAATCAAAAACCTGTGTTTGTCAAGAACTGATTCCCAGTGTTTTGGTTCCTGGGAATCATTTGCCAGACCTGTTAAAGATTCCTTGATGGATGCCTGTGGGCGAGCACGGCGACGCCACACACTCTGGAGAGTTATTCACCAGAAAGTATGTCAACTTGCAGTACTTGCAGAGTGGAAATACTATCAGAAACGTCAGTCCACACGTGTGCTAACTTTGAAGGGAAGACATGTATTTCACCCCGCATGAATGGCCAGCTGCAAAGTCAGCAGTCTTCTGCTGTGACTAAGCAACACTTTCTATCATATTAGCGCCTCATTGTCAAAGCTGCTGTTATTACCGGCTAAGAGTGACTCCTACGCAATATGTGAGGAGACGCCTCCTGATACCAAGTCGTTACAGGGGAAGTATTAGTCATCACGATAATGATGCTTATACTCCACATTTGAAAGATCATTAAATGAATAGATATTGGATCAAACTCAACTCCTCTCTGGGGGGGAGGTGGGTACTAGGATGACATTAGACTGTACAACTCCTCTCTGGGGGGGAGGGGGGGTACTAGGATGACATTAGACTGTACAACTCCTCTCTGGGGGGGAAGGGGGGGGGTACTAGGATGACATTAGACTGTACAACTCCTCTCTGGGGGGGATGGGGGGGGGGGGTACTAGGATGACATTAGACTGTACAACTCCTCTCTGGGGGGGATGGGGGGGGGTACTAGGATGACATTAGACTGTACAACTCCTCTCTGGGGTGAGGGGGGGGGTACTAGGATGACAGGGGATGCAAAACAATAACAGTGCTATACTTTTTCATAACATGGTCACTACTGCCTAGTTTCTCTTGTTATATTCTTATTTTACTGTTATATTTTTATTCTCATTGTTGCTTTTTATTTTTATTCTATTGTAATATTTTTCTATTCTGTTTCCATTTATACCCCCATTATTTTTACTTTTTAAATTCAATCTCAATTCTGTACACTGCTGCTGGAATTTTAATTTTCCTGACGGAACTCTCCTGAAGGAATGAATAAAGTACAAACCCTGTTTCCATATGAGTTGGGAAATTGTGTTAGATGTAAATATAAATGGAATACAATGATTTGCAAATCATTTTCAACCCATATTCAATTGAATGCACTACAAAGACAACATATTTGATGTTCACACTCAAAAACTTTTTTTTTTTTTTGCAAATAATAATGAACTTAGAATTTCATGGCTGCAACACGTGCCAAAGTAGTTGGGAAAGGACATGTTCACCACTGTGTTACATGGCCTTTCCTTTTAACAACACTCAGTAATCATTTGGGAACTGAGGAGACACATTTTTGAAGCTTCTCAGGTGGAATTCTTTCCCATTCTTGCTTGCTGTACAGCTTAAGTTGTTCAACAGTCCGGGGGTCTCCGTTGTGCTATTTTAGGCTTCATAATGCGCCACACATTTTCAATGGGAGACAGGTCTGGACTACAGGCAGGCCAGTCTAGTACCCGCACTCTTTTACTATGAAGCCACGTTGATGTAACACGTGGCTTGGCATTGTCTTGCTGAAATAAGCAGGGGCGTCCATGGTAACGTTGCTTGGATGGCAACATATGTTGCTCCAAAAGCTGTATGTACCTTTCAGCATTAATGGCGCCTTCACAGATGTGTAAGTTACCCATGTCTTGGGCACTAATACACCCCCATACCATCACACATGCTGCCTTTTGAACAGTCTGGATGGTTCGCTTCCCTTTTGGTCCGGAGGACACGACGTCCACAGTTTCCAAAAACAATTCGAAATGTGGACTTGTCAGACCACAGAACACTTTTCCACTTTGTATCAGTCCATCTTAGATGAGCTCAGGCCCAGCGAAGCCGACGGCGTTTCTGGGTGTTGTTGATAAACTGTTTTCGCCTTGCATAGGAGAGTTTTAACTTGCACTTACAGATGTAGCGACCAACTGTAGTTACTGACAGTGGGTTTCTGAAGTGTTCCTGAGCCCATGTGGTGATATCCTTTACACACTGATGTCGCTTGTTGATGCAGTACAGCCTGAGGGATCGAAGGTCACGGGTTTAGCTGCTTACGTGCAGTGATTTCTCCAGATTCTCTGAACCCTTTGATGATATTACGGAGCGTAGATGGTGAAATCCCTAAATTCCTTGCAATAGCTGGTTGAGAAAGGTTTTTCTTAAACCGTTCAACAATTTGCTCAGGCATTTGTTGACAAAGTGGTGACCCTCGCCCCATCCTTGTTTGTGAATGACTGAGCATTTCATGGAATCTACTTTTATACCCAATCATGGCACCCACCTGTTCCCAATTTGCCTGTTCACCTGTGGGATGTTCCAAATAAGTGTTTGATGAGCATTCCTCAACTTTATTAGTATTTATTGCCACCTTTCCCAACTTCTTTGTCACATGTTGCTGCCATCAAATTCTAAAGTTAATGATTATTTGCAAAAAAAGTTTATCAGTTTGAAAATCAATTATGTTGTCTTTGTAGCATATTCAACTGAATATGGGTTGAAAATGATTTGCAAATCATTGTATTCTGTTTATATTTACATCTAACACAATTTCCCAACTCATATGGAAACGGGGTTTGTACTATCTATCTATCTATCAATCTATCTATCTATCTATCTATCTATCTATCTATCTATCTATCTATCTATCTATCTATCTATCTATCTATCTATCTATCTATCTATCTATCTATCTATCTATCTATCTATCTATCTATCTATCTATCTATCTGTTAGGACTTGGCAAGAATGAGGACTCAGTTGCAGACGGGAAACGTTTGACGCAGGCTTTTATTCTGCTGTTTTCTATGAACTCTCTTCAGACAGAGTGAATAAACAAATGGCTACAAACTCTATACTTGATATACTAGAGTAAAAAGGAAACGTAGCACAGGGCGTAAAACAATAAAAAGAAAATCACTCCAAAGGGCGGAAAAAAGACTATAGCAAAATTTACACTGATCCAATAACAAAAGCAACAACCTATGATAAGCTACACAAAAGGAAAAGCGCTCACAAAGAGGAAGAGACAAAACGCTATGAACAGAAACTACTCTATAAAGAGTTAAGAAAAATCTACAAATTAAAGCGCTCCAAGAGGAGGGAAAAAAAGGCAGAGCACTATGAAATTGGCTCAACCAAAACTGACCAAAAACTTTAGCAAATCAAAATCACTCTTGTTCAGAGGGTACAGAGAAATCAAAGAATAAATCAAGGCAATACTCAGCGACTTGGACAAGACTGTGGAAGACGGCTGGAGGTACACGACGACGGAACACTCTGGCACAGGACAGGAGGAGGACGAGACATTTATACACATGAGGGAGGGTGACACAGGTGGGCACAATCAGGCAATCAGGAGAGACATCAGACCAGTGAAACAGGAGGAAGGGCAAGTGATCTGAAATGAGAGGGAGAGTTAACATTTCAAAATAAAACCGGAAATGACAAGACCACATGAAACCAGACAAAACTTCACCCAGGTGTGACACTATCTATCTATCTATCTATCTATCTATCTATCTATCTATCTATCTATCTATCTATCTATCTATCTATCTATCTATCTATCTATCTATCTATCTATCTATCTATCTATCTATCTATCTATCTATCTATCTATCTATCTATCTATCTATCTATCTATCTATCTATCTATCTATCTATCTATCTATCTATCTATCTATCTATCTATCTATCTGTCTGTCTGTCTGTCTGTCTGTCTGTCTGTCTGTCTGTCTGTCTGTCTGTCTGTCTGTCTGTCTGTCCGTCCGTCCGTCCGTCCGTCCGTCCGTCCGTCCGTCCATAACTTACTCTGATGTCAACAAACTTGCTATAACTTAGTCTGATGTCAACAAACTTGCTATAACTTAGTCTGATGTCAACAAACTTGCTATAACTTAGTCTGATGTCAACAAACTTGCTATAACTTAGTCTGATGTCAACAAACTTGCTATAACTTAGTCTGATGTCAACAAACTTGCTATAACTTAGTCTGATGTCAACAAACTTGCTATAACTTAGTCTGATGTCAACAAACTTGCTATAACTTAGTCTGATGTCAACAAACTTGCTATAACTTAGTCTGATGTCAACAAACTTGCTATAACTTAGTCTGATGTCAACAAACTTGCTATAACTTAGTCTGATGTCAACAAACTTGCTATAACTTAGTCTGATGTCAACAAACTTGCTATAACTTAGTCTGATGTCAACAAACTTGCTATAACTGACTCTGATGTCAACAAACTTGCTATAACTGACTCTGATGTCAACAAACTTGCTATAACTGACTCTGATGTCAACAAACTTGCTATAACTGACTCTGATGTCAACAAACTTGCTATAACTGACTCTGACGTCAAAAAACTTGCTATAACTGACTCTGACGTCAACAAACTTGCTATAACTGACTCTGACGTCAACAAACTTGCTATAACTTACTCTGACGTCAACAAACTTGCTATAACTTACTCTGACGTCAACAAACTTGCTATAACTGACTCTGACGTCAACAAACTTGCTATAACTGACTCTGATGTCAACAAACATGTTATAACTGACTCTGATGTCAACAAACATGTTATAACTGACTCTGATGTCAAAAAACTTGCTATAACTTACTCTGATGTCAACAAACTTGCTATAACTGACTCTGATGTCAACAAACTTGCTATAACTGACTCTGATGTCAACAAACATGTTATAACTGACTCTGATGTCAAAAAACTTGCTATAACTTACTCTGATGTCAACAAACTTGCTATAACTGACTCTGATGTCAACAAACTTGCTATAACTGACTCTGATGTCAACAAACTTGCTATAACTTACTCTGATGTCAACAAACTTGCTATAACTTACTCTGATGTCAACAAACTTGCTATAACTGACTCTGATGTCAACAAACATGCTATAACTGACTCTGATGTCAACAAACTTGCTATAACTTACTCTGACGTCAACAAACTTGATATAACTGACTCTGATGTCAACAAACTTGATATAACTGACTCTGATGTCAACAAACTTGCTATAACTGACTCTGATGTCAACAAACTTGCTATAACTGACTCTGATGTCAACAAACTTGCTATAACTGACTCTGATGTCAACAAACTTGCTATAACTGACTCTGATGTCAACAAACTTGCTATCACTGACTCTGATGTCAACAAACTTGCTATCACTGACTCTGATGTCAACAAACTTGCTATCACTGACTCTGATGTCAACAAACTTGCTATAACTGACTCTGATGTCAACAAACTTGCTATAACTGACTCTGATGTCAACAAACTTGCTATAACTGACTCTGACGTCAACAAACATGCTATAACTGACTCTGACGTCAACAAACTTGCTATAACTGACTCTGACGTCAACAAACATGCTATAACTGACTCTGACGTCAACAAACTTGCTATAACTGACTCTGACGTCAACAAACTTGCTATAACTTACTCTGATGTCAACAAACTTGCTATAACTGACTCTGATGTCAACAAACTTGCTATAACTGACTCTGATGTCAATCAGTATCTACCAAGTGAATATAATTTATACTGCATTGTTTATGGAATGGGACTGTGTATTGTGTTGTGCACCCGCCTCTGTCCCGCCTCTGTCCCGCCTCTGTTCCGCCTCTGTCCCAGATGCCAAAGGTGGTTTTAATGCAGTTTAATCCTAACAACGGAAGGTGCGAAAGCAGTTGTGGTTTAGCTGAAGATGATGGCCACTTCTTCTAGGCCACACGTCAACATGTGGAAGTGATGTTCTGGAGAGACCCAAGCGAGCGCGAGGGCCAAACATTGTGTCCTCGCTGAACGTGACACGCCAAGATGCTCAGCAAGAGATTTCAATGCTGTTGGGATAAATGTGGAAGGGATTAACGCGTTCTGCTGCTGTGACAGATTCCCTCCATTGTTCTTAAGCAGCCAGAATGCATCAGGCCGTCCAAATCCTGCCTCCCAGGATGTTTGTCTCACTGGATTTAGCTTGGCGGCCCTCAAAGAGAAGATTTGACAACTCAGGTCGTGTCATGGAGGTCAATTAGATTACTTGGGAGTTGCACCTCCCAAAGTGGCTTCTTTTCCCTTTTTTTTTTTTTACCCCAGCTGCCTTCTTTTACGCTGTTTTTAGCAGGACACTCCAAAGATAACCTTTCTTTTAGCACTCAACTACTTGTCAACAACAACAACATGCAGCGTTTGACGTGGCTAGGTCCACATTAAGAATCCCCTTTTATGGTCCACTCTACAGATCCACACATGTTTTTCAGGGCCGATACCAATACCGATTATTAGAAGTCATAGAGGCCGATAAGCGATATTTAGAGGCGATATTCATTTGCAGTAAAAGTTATTTAAAGATAAATATTATATGTCAACCAGATGAGTGTGAATGCTCCAATGCTGAAGTTGAAGTGAAATGCTGACAGAATGTAGTACGAATGTAAGAATGGTTTGAATGTTGAAGAGTTTGAATTTCCAGGAAAACCGGAATTTGGTTTGGATCTTGGGAAAGTGTTAGTTTGAATGTCCAGGATGAGTGGAACGTGTTGATGTTGGAATGGTTTGAGTCGCTTGAAAAATGTGGGAATTGTCCAACTTGGAAAAATGTCCCATTCATTTCAATGGGAACTTCCTGGAAATGTGGGAACTTTGGGGAAAAGCGTGATTTTTGGGAACATGATTAGGAGCATGAATGTCCTGAAAGAGCTGAATTGGTTGGTGTTTGAATTGTTTAAATCAGTCAAGAAATGTTGAAGTAGTAACACTTTTTTAAATTGAAAAATGGTATTACGCAATTTCTGGAAAACCGGGAATTTTTCATGTTCTTAAACCAACTTGTTTTTTTGTCCTGACTAAGAGGAATGTTTTGACAGTGGAACGCTTGAAGTGGGTTGAAAAAAGTGAAAAGGAGTTATCGCACTAAAAAAGGTTGGAAATAAGGTTAGAAAAAAACAGGAATTCCTGGAAATTTGTTGAACGTGGAAAAATAGTAGTTTGAATGTCCAGGATGAGTGGAATGTGTTGATGTTGGAATGGTTTGAATAGGTTGAAAAATGTGGGAATTGTGCAACTTGGAAAAATGTCCCATTTATTTCAAAGGGAACTTCCTGGAAATTTGGGGAAGAGTGGGATTGTTTTGAAAATGATTAGAAGCATGAATAAGACATTCATTCATGAATGAGCTGAATAGGTTGGTGTTGGAATTGTTTAAATTGGTCAAGAAATGTTGAAGTAGTAGCAGTTTTTTAATTGAAAAATGGTATTACGGTTTTTCGGGGAAATCTGGAATTTTTCAAGTTTTTAATCCAACTTGGTTTTTTGTCCTGACTAAGAGGAATGTTTTGACGGTGGAACGCTTGAAGTGGATTGAAAAATGTGAAAGGAGTCATCGCACTAAAAAAGGTTGGAAATAAGGTTACAAAAAAAATATCCCATTCTTTTCAATGGGAATTTAATTGAAATGTTGTATTTTCGGGAAAAGAGGGAATTTTTTTTAAAATGCTAAAAAACTAGAATTTTCTGAATGAGTTGAAATGGTTGGTGTTGGAATTTTTCAAAACGGTCGAGAAATGTTGAAGTAAGAACATATTTAATTGAGATATAGTATTACATAATTCCTGGAGTTTCTGGAAAACCAGGATTTTTTTCAGTTCAAAAAACAACTTTGTTTTTTGTCCTGATTAAGAAGAATGTTTTGAAGGTGGGACGTTTCAAGTGCATTGAAAAATGTGGAAGGAGTAGTCGACAGAAAAAAGGTGAAAAAAGGGTTTGAAAAAATGGGAATTCTGGGAAATTCTGGAATTTTTTTTAATTTGGAAAAATGATAGTTTGAATGTCCAGGATGAGTAGAATGTGTTGATGTTGGAATGGTTTGAATAGCTTGAAAAATGTGGGAATTGTGCAACTTGGAAAAATGTCCCATTTATTTCAAAGGGAACTTCTTGGAAATTTGAGGAAGAGCAGGATTTTTTTGGAAAATGATTAGAAGCATGAATGTCCTGAATGAGCTGAATTGGTTGGTGTTGGAATTGTTTAAATCAGTCAAGAAATGTTGAAGTAGTAACAGTTTTTTTAATTGAAAAATTGTATTACGGAATTTGGGGAAAATCTGGAATTTTTCAAGTTTTTAAACCAACTTGGTTTTTTGTCCTGACTAAGAGGAATGTTTTGACAGTGGAACGCTTGAAGTGGGTTGAAAAAAGTGAAAAGGAGTCATCACACTAAAAAAGGTTGGAAATAAGGTTAGAAAAAAATATCCCATTCTTTTAAATGGGAATTATATTGAAATGTTGTATTTTCGGGAAAAGAGGGAATTTTTTTGAAAATGCTAAAAAACTAGAATTTTCTGAATGAGTTGAAATGGTTGGTGTTGGAATTTTTCAAAACGGCCAGGAAATGTTGAAGTAGTAACATTTTTAATTGAGATATAGTATTACAGAATTCCTGGAATTTCGGGAAAAGCAGGAATTTTTCCAGTTAAAAAAACAACTTAGTTTTTTGTCCTAATTAAGAGGAATGTTTTGACGGTGGAACGGTTGAAGTGGGATAAAAAATGTGGAAGAAGTAGTTGACAGAAAAATGGGTGAAAAAAGGGTTTGAAAAAATGGTAATTCTGGGAAATCCTGGAATTTTTTTTAAAGTTGAAAAAATGATAGTTAGACTGTCCAGAATGAGTGGAATTTGTTGATGTTGGAATAGTTTGAATAGGTGGAAAATGTGGGAATTGTGCAACTTGGAAAAATGTCCCATTTATTTAAACGGGAACTTCCTGGAAATTTGGGGAAAAGCAGGATTTTTTTGAAAATGATTAGTAGCATCAATGTCCTGGATTGGTTGGTGTTGGTGTTAGAATTGCAGTTTTTTTATTGAAAAATGGTATTACAGAATTTCGGGAAAACCGGGAATTTTTCAAGTTTTTAACCCAACTTGTTTTTTGTCCTGACTAAGAGGAATGTTTTGACAGTGGAACACTTGAACTGGGTTGAAAAATTTGAAAGGAGTCATCACACTAAAAAAGGTTGGAAATAAGTTTAGAAAATGTTTTTCCATTCTTTTCAATGGGAATTTCATGGAAATTTTGGAATTCCGGGAAAAGGGTAATTTTTGGGAAAATGCTAAAAAACTAGAATTTTCTGAATGAGTTGTAATGGTTGGTGTTGGAATTTTTTAAATCGGTCAGGAAATGTTGAAGTAGTAACATTTTTAATTGAGATATAGTATTAGCAGAATTCCTGGAATTTCGGGAAAAGCGGGAATTCTTCCAGTTAAAAAAAAAACTTTGTTTATTGTCCTGATTAAGAGGAATGTTTTGACGGTGGAACGGTTGAAGTGGGTTAAAACATGTAATCGGGTGAAAAAAGGGTTTGAAAAAATAGGAATTCTGGGAATTCCTGGAATTTTTTTAAACTTGGAAAAATGATAGTTTGGATGTCCAGGATGAGTGGAACGTGTTGATGTTGGAATGGTTTGAATAGCTTGAAAAATGTGGGAATTGTGCAACTTGGAAAAATTTCCCATTTATTTCAAAGGGAACTTCCTGTAAATTTCGGGAAAAGCGGGTATTTTTTTTTTAATATGGGGAAAATACAGGTTAGTACGTAAAGTTAACCTGCGAGAAGGAAGGATGATATTAATTAAAGGACACTTTTTCATGACACACCAATGTAGTCACCGGTGAGCATGCCACTATTTTAAAACTTCACATTTGTTTCTGTGACGTCATGTGTTGTAATAGCGATGTCATGTGATGTTACAGTGATGTCATGTGTTGTTACAGTGATGTCACGTATTGTTACAGTGATGTCACGTGTTGTTACAGTGATGACATGTGTTGATACAGTGATGTCACGTGTTGATACAGTGATGTATCAACGTTGCCAAGATGGCGGCGCTTCACGGCGGCAGCTTCTTGCAAGCGCTCTTGGAAGTGTAGACCGATTTGGCAAAAATACCCGTCAATTCAGTCAATTTCATGGCTGGCTCACAGCGTGTTCACTCCGTGATCACTTACGACCGACTTACGATTCTGGATGTGGAGAGATCGGGCCATTTTGGGCTGAAAGATGCGTGTACGGTGGACCTACTCGCTAGCTTGGGAATTCTTTGCGAGCTACATCCAGCAGTGGCCTTTGAAGCAGCGGCGTCCACTACCAGCGGAGACCGTCAACGAAAGAGACGTAAGCGGTGTGCTCGGAAGCAGAAACGGGGATGTCGGGCGGGGCTAACAACAAAGCTAAAGGCGTTGTTGTTAGCGGGGCTAACGCTAAAGGCTAATCCTCAAAGAAGCGCTAATAAGGAGTCTGTTAAGATAGAACTAGCCAGTGCCAGGCTGGATAATCCCTGCACACATAGCAATTCTCTTAGAATAATATACAACTCACATAATGTTTTTTCTGCGTCAGTGGTGGACATGCATTTTACTGAGGTGGCAAACAATCTAAAAATTCCTGTCATATCAATTCCTAGATATGGTCGAAATAATTTAAAGTGCACTACGCATAATAAACGTAACATTATTAATATTGCTACTACGGATACTTTCAACAAAAACTCCTCAAAACAGCCCACTACCTATAATATGGGCTTTTTAAACATAAGATCATTGTCTTCCAAAACGTTATTAGTTAATGAAGTCATTAGAGACAACAATCTTGATGTCGTTGGTCTAGCCGAGACCTGGCTCAAACCAGACGAATTTTTTGCGCTGGGTGAGGCGTCTCCTCCAGGCTATACGGGAACGCATATTGCCCGTCCCATTAAAAGGGGTGGAGGTGTTGCACTAATATACAACAAAAACTTTAGCCTTACCTCGGACCTAAATAATAAATATAACTCGTTTGAGGTGCTTACTATGAGGTTTGTCACACCGCTGCCTCTGCACCTGGCTGTCATCTACCGCCCCCCAGGGCCCTATTCAGACTTTATCAATACATTTTCAGAGTTCGTTGCTGATCTAGTGACGCACGCCGACAATATAATCATAATGGGAGACTTTAACATCCATATGAATACCCCATCGGACCCTCCATGCGTGGCGCTCCAGACTATAATTGATAGCTGTGGTCTTACACAAATAATAAATGAACCCACGCATCGCAACGGTAATACGATAGATCTAGTGCTTGTCAGGGGTGTCACCACCTTCAAAGTTACGATACTCCCGTACACTAAAGTAATGTCCGATCATTACCTTATAAAATTCGAAGTTCTGACTCATTGTCAACAAACTAATAATAATAATAATAACTTCTATAGCAGCCGCAACATTAATGCTGCCACAACGACGACTCTTACTGACTTACTGCCTTCGGTAATGGCACCATTCCCAAATTATGAGGGCTCTATTGATAACCTCAGTAACAACTTTAACGACGCCCTGCGCGACACCATTGATAGTGTAGCACCGCTAAAGCTAAAAAGGGCCCCTAAAAGGCGTACCCCATGGTTTACAGAAGAAACTAAAGCCCAGAAATTATCATGTAGAAAGCTGGAACGCAAATGGCGTGCGACTAAACTTGAGGTTTTCCATCAAGCATGGAGTGATAGTTTAATAACTTATAAACGCATGCTTACCTCAGCTAAAGCTAAATATTACTCAAATCTCATCCACCTCAACAAAAATGATCCTAAATTTTTGTTTAGTACAGTAGCATCGCTAACCCAACAAGGGACTCCTCCCAGTAGCTCCACCCACTCAGCAGATGACTTTATGAATTTCTTTAATAAGAAAATTGAAGTCATTAGAAAAGAGATTAAAGACAATGCATCTCAGCTACAACTGGGTTCTAGTAACACAAATACGACTGTATATACGACGGACACTGCCCTCCAAAATAGTCTCTCTATTTTTGATGAAATAACATTGGAGGAATTGTTAAAATGTGTAAATGGGACAAAACAAACAACATGTTTACTTGACCCAATTCCTGGGAAACTTATCAAGGAGCTTTTTGTATTATTAGGTCCATCAGTGTTAAATATTATAAACTTATCACTTTCCTCTGGCACTGTTCCCCTAGCATTCAAAAAAGCGGTTATTCATCCTCTACTCAAAAGACCTAACCTCGATCCTGACCTCATGGTAAACTACCGGCCGGTGTCCCACCTTCCGTTTATCTCGAAAATCCTCGAAAAAATTGTCGCACAGCAGCTAAATGAACACTTAGCGCAGGGGTCACCAACCTTTTTGAAACCAAGGGCTACTTCTTGGGTACTGATTAATGCGAAGGGCTACCAGTTAGATACACACTTAAATAAATTGCCAGAAGTAGCCAACTTGCTCAATTTACCTTTAACTCTGTTATTATTAATACTTAATGATATTTATCTTTGTGGAAACACTGATCATCTTAATGATTTCATGAGATCATTATCCATGCGTTCGTTACATCTCGTCTCGATTACTGTAACGTTTTATTTTCGGGCCTCCCTATGTCTAGCATTAAAAGATTACAGATGGTACAAAATGCGGCTGCTAGAATTTTGACAAAAACAAGAAAGTTTGATCATATTACGCCTATACTGGCTCACCTGCACTGTCTTCCTGTGCACCTAAGATGCGACTTTAAGGTTTTACTACTTACGTATAAAATACTACACGGTCAAGCTCCTGCCTATCTTGCCGATTGTATTGTACCATATGTCCCGGCAAGAAATCTGCGTTCAAAGAACTCCGGCTTATTAGTGATTCCCAGAGCCCAAAAAAAGTCTGCGGGCTATAGAGCGTTTTCTATTCGAGCTCCAATACTATGGAATGCCCTCCCGGTAAAAGTTAGAGATGCTACCTCAGTAAAAGCATTTAAGTCTCATCTTAAAACTCATTTGTATACTCTAGCCTTTAAATAGACTCCCTTTTTAGACCAGTTGATCTGCCGTTTCTTTTCTTTTCTTTTCTACTTTGCTCCCAACCCGGGGTGGACCGCTAGCCTGTCCATCGGAAGGGGACATCTCTACGCTGCTGACCCGTCTCCGCTCGGGATGGTTCCTGCTGGCCCCACCATGGACTGGACTTTCGCTGATGTGTTGGACTTTCACAATATTATGTCAGACCCACTCGACATCCATTGCTTTCGGTCTCCCCTAGAGAGGGGGGGGGGGGGTTACCCACATATGCGGTCCTCTCCAAGGTTTCTCATAGTCATTCACATTGACGTCCCACTGGGGTGAGTTTTCCTTGCCCGTATGTGGGCTCTGTACCGAGGATGTCGTTGTGGCTTGTACAGCCCTTTGAGACACTTGTGATTTAGGGCTATATAAATAAACATTGATTGATTGATTGATTGATGTCACGTGTTGTTACAGTGATGTCACATGTTGTTACAGCGATGTCACGTGTTGTTACAGTGATGTCATATGATGTTACAGTGATGTCATGTGTTGTTACAGCGATGTCGTGTGTTGTTACAGTGATGTCATGTGTTGTTACAGTGATGTCACATGTTACAGTGATGTCATGTGTTGTTACAGTGATGTCATGTGTTGTTACAGTGATGTCATGTGTTGCTACAGTGATGCCATGTGTTGTTACAGTGATGTCATGTGTTGTTACAGTGATGTCATGTGTTGTTACAGTGATGTCATGTGTTGTTGCAGTGATGTCATGTGTTGTTACAGTGATGCCGTGTGTTGTTACAGTGATGTCACGTGTTGTTACAGTGATGGCATGTGTTGCTACAGTGATGTCACGTGTTGTTACAGTAATGTCACGTGATGTTACAGTGATGTCATGTATTGTTACAGTGATGTCATGTGTTGCTACAGTGATGTCATGTGTTGTTACAGTGATGTCACGTGTTGTTACAGTGATGGCATGTGTTGTTACAGTGATGTCATGTGTTGTTACAGTGATGTCATGTGTTGTTACAGTGATGTCATGTGTTGCTACAGTGATGTCACGTGTTGTTACAGTGATGTCATGTATTGTTACAGTGATGTCATGTGTTGCTACAGTGATGTCATGTGTTGTTACAGTGATGTCATGTGTTGTTACAGTGATGTCACGTGTTGTTACAGTGATGGCATGTGTTGTTACAGTGATGTCATGTGTTGTTACAGTGATGTCATGGTATGGAATGTTCTTGTCATGGTCATTGTGACCAACATGATCATCAATATCAGCACATTGTTGATTGTGCCCAAAAAGTACTTAAGCACACACTGGAATCTTTGACTTAATAAGTCAATAAATAAACATACACATGTTTTTTCCCTGGTCAGGACAAACAGTAAATATTGTTTAAAAGCAGTTTTGATGTTATTTAAGTATTTATATACTGTATGATTATCTTCTTCAGTAACGTGTTAATACACTTTGACATGTGTCTACTCTACATATTAGGGTTGTCCCCATACCAATATTTTAGTACCGGTACCAACATGTATTTCCATACTTTTCTAAATAAAGGGGAGCACAAAAAATGTCATTATTGTCTTTATTGTAACAACAAATGTTAGTGTACATGAAACATATGTTTATTATTGTCATTTAGTCCTTAAATAAAATAGTGAACATACTAGACAACTTGTCTTTTAGTAGTAAGTAAACAAACAAAGACTCCTAATTAGTCTGCTGACGTATGCAGTAACATATTGTGTCATTTATACACCTATTATTTTGTACACATTAGGAGGGACAAACTGTAAAAAATGTATTATTCATCTACTTGTTCATTTACTGTTAATATCTGCTTATTTTCTGTTTTAACATGTTCTATCTACACTTCTGTTAAATAATCCCTTATTCTTCTCTTCTTTGATACTTGACATTAGTTTTGGATGATACCACACATTTAGGTAACGATCCGATACCAAGTAGTTACAGGATCATACAATAAAATATAATACCAAATAAACCAATACTGATGAAGAAATACTGATGTAAAGGGTAGGTGTCACGCTGTTTTCTGTTTTAACATGTTCTATCTACACTTCTGTTAAAATGTAATAATCACTTATTCTTCTGTTCTTTGATACTTGACATTAGTTTTGGATGATACCACACATTTAGGTATCGATCCGATACCAAGTAGTTACAGGATCATACATTGGTCATATTCAAAGTCCAGGGGCATATTTACTGACTTTATAAACATAATATGAATTTTTAAAATTAGTCAAAAAGATTTTGTGACGATGAAAAATATCGATGTCATCATAGTAGTATCGACTAGCAAAGCTCTTGTTCTTGGTATCATTACAGTGGATGTCAGGTGTAGATCCACCATGGCATTTGTTTACATTGTGACGGCTGTGAGCTATTGTATCCTCCTACGGTGTGTAGTGAAGCATGTTTAGTTATTCCTCCTCCTCCAGTGATAATGCTACTTGTAAGAAACTTACTTTATTTGTCGCCATGGAGACCAGGATTAGTGATTTAGAAGTAGCTCAAACACTGTGGATGGACGTTAGCCGCTAGCTAGCTAGCCACCTCTTCCTGAGGGTGTCTCAGTGTTATAACTTGACCTTTATCTTGACTTTCTACACCAAAATTCGTCCATTCTCCCTTTTCTGTCTACACACTGTGTCTGCTTGTAAGTACTCTGTGTGTGTGCGCTGCCCAACATGCTCCTCTGCTTTTCTGTCTACACACTGTGTCTGCTTGTAAGTACTCTGTGTGTGTGCGCTGCCCAACATGCTCTTCTGATCCTAAAACCAGCAATGTCACCACGTCACGACACGCCGTCATGCCTGTACAAAAAAAAAAGGGGAACCGGTACTTTAGTACCACAATACTATACTAGTACCTGTATACCGTAGAACCCTAGTACATATAGTATTGCATAACAAAAACAACACAAGATGATTTCATCATAATAAATATCGATCTAACCACGGTTGTATCGACCATATACTGATACAATACTCAGTATCGTTACCAGGGATCTCGACAGGGTACAGGTTTTTTTGGTACCAGTTCCTAATTGGGTGGGTCCAGAAGGTCTGTTGATAGTCTTGACAAATGATACGACTATTTTTTTTTTGTTATGTCCAGCTGACAGTGGTAATTATGACACGCTGTCACATTCAGTTTCTGCACACGAGTGCCACTCATACATCATATTTACAGCTAGTGTAATGAATGGAAACACAGTGATGGATCTGTGTGGTACTAGATGATGACATCATAACTGCACTTCTTTAAGACCTACAAAGCAGATGTTGATAAAAGACTTCCTGCTGTGAGATGTTACATGATGTTGCTAGCGCACAACCTCTGGTGCTATTATACATGCAAATAAAACTGCATTTCCCCCCCCACATCTTTACATAAAGTACCAATGAATACCAGTATCGGTGAGGAATATCCATTTCAGTTTTGATAAAGTCCTAAAAGTAGTATGGATGCATTCACCATTGAAGGCTTGTGATGAGCAGTTGACATCCACCATGTGTCGTGTAGCATGTCTCCTACAGAAACAGAAATGTAGTTCATTTGCCGCCATGGAGGCGAGGATTGCTGACTTAGAACTGGCTTTGCACTGTGAAGGGACGTTAGCCGGTGGCCAGAATGCTACAGTGGTGGTCAAAAGTGTATATACACTTGTAAAGAACATGATGTCATGGCTGTCTTGAGTTTCCAATCATTTTTACAACTCTTATTTTTTTGTGATGTAGTGATTGGAGCACATACTTGTTGGTCACAAAAAACATTCATGAAGTTTGCTTCTTTTATGAATTTATTATGGGTCTACTGAAAATGTGAGCAAATGTGCTGGGTCAAAAGTATACATACAGCAATGTTAATATTTGCTTACATGTCCCTTGGCAAGTTTACCTGCAATAAGGCGCTTTTGGTAGCCATCCACACACTTCTGCTGGAATTTTTGACCACAAAATTGCTGCAGTTCAGCTAAATGTGTTGCTTTTCTGACATGGACTTGTTTCTTCAGCATTGTCCACACCTTTAAGTCAGGACTTTGGGAAGGCCATTCTAAAACCTTCATTCTAGCCTGATTTAGCCATTCCTTTACCATTTTTGAGGTGTGTTTGGGGTCATTGTCCTGTTGGAACACCCAACTGCGCCCAAGACCCAACCTCCGGGCTGATGATTTTAGCTTGTTCTGAAAAATTTGGAGGTAATCCTCCTGTTTCATTGTCCCATTTAAAGCAGTAGTTCCATTGGCAGCAAAACAGGCCCGGAGCACAATACTACCACCACCATGCTTGACGGTAGGCATGGTGTTCTTGGGATTTTCTCCTCCAAACATATTGCTGGGTATTGTGGCCAAACAGCTCCATTTTTGTTTCATCTGACCTCAGAACTTTCCTCCAGAAGGTCTTATCTTTGTCCACGTGATAAAACGAAACCCTAGCGTTAATCAATTAGGGTTTTACAAACATTTTAATTTGAAACGGTGATGCTAACCGTCGGGAGTTATTAATGGTCATGTCTGCTAGGTGTGATCTGACCATGCCCTGCCTCACCTCTCCACACCTGAGCCGTCACACAAGCCAAACGCGCCAAGAGAGAAGACCTGGCAGTATTCGGTTCTAAAACCCTCCCGTGCGTGAGTGCATCCTTTCTTTTGCCCCGCCGTGTTTATTCTGGGCGCCGCATGTTGACCGTTTGTCTTCAAGCGTCTGTGTGAAAGCCACGGGAGAAAGTTAATGAGCATTCAGACCCCGTTTGTGCAGAGCCTGCTGGCCTTTTAGCACCCAGCCCTCAACTGCTCGCACCGCCCAAATGGTGGACACTGACCCTTCTGTCAGGCCCCACTGGAACAAACACCACTTGTGTGTGTGTGTGTGTGTGTGTGTGTGTGTGTGTGTGTGTGTGTGTGTGTGTGTGTGTGTGTGAGGGCCTCAGAGTGGAGCTCTCAGCAGAAGGATGTTCATGACAATCATGCAGGACAATAATCAGTTTGATGGCAACACAGCAGCAGACTGTGCAACACGGTGGCTGGAAGTGGAAATAAGCTGACAATGTAACATGTGCACCACACTTTTTCAACCTTTTTTGAGCCAAGGCACATTTTTTGCGTTGAAAAAAATATCCGGAGGCACACCACCAGCAGAAATCATTAAAAAAACGAAACTCAGTTGACAGTAAAAAGTTGTTGTCGCAATTGTTGGATATGACTTTAAAGCATAACCAAGCATGCATCACTATAGCTCTTGTCTCAAAGTAGGTGTACTGTCACCACCTGTCACATCACACCCTGACTTATTTGGATTTTTGCTGTTTTCCTGTGTGTAGTGTTTTACTTCTTGTCTTGCGCTCCTATTTTGTTGGCTTTTTCTCTTTTTGGGGGTATTTTCCTGTAGCAGTTTCATGTCTTCCTTTGAGCGATATTTCCCGCATCTACTTTGTTTTAGCAATCAAGAATATTTCAGTTGTTTTATCCTTCTTTGTGGGGACATTGTTGATTGTCATGTCATGTTCGGATGTACATTGTGGACTGCTCCACAGTAAGTCTTTGCTGTCGTCCAGCATTCTGTTTTTGTTTACTTTGTAGCCAGTTCAGTTTTAGTTTCCTTCTGCATAGCCTTCCCTAAGCTTTAATGCCTTTTCTTAGGGGCACTCACCTTTTGTATATTTTTGGTTTAATCATTAGACACCTTTTTACCTGCACGCTGCCTCCCGCTGTTTCCGACATCTACAAAGCAATTAGCTACCTGTTGCCACCTACTGATATGGAAGAGTATTACACGGTTACTCTGCCGAGCTCTAGACACTCAACAACAACACATCATTTGCAGACTAGAATTACTGCTTTGCAAATAATATTTTTAACCCAAATAGGTGAAATTAGATCATCTCCCACGGCACACCAGACTGTATCTCACGGCACACTAGTGCCGCGGCACAGTGGTTGAAAAACACTGATGTAGACCACACTTTTTCTGCAGACCAGCTACTTTTTTATTGACCAAGTGGAGGGGATCTACCTCATTCATATACCCTATTTTCTAGACTATAAGGCGCACTTAAAAGCATTTTTTCCCCCTTAAAACTCAACAGTGCGCCTTATAACCCGGTGCGCCTAATGTATGGAATAATTCGGGTTTTGCTTACCCACCTCAAAGCTATTTTATTTGGTACATGTTGTAATGATAAGTGTGACCAGTAGATGGCAGTCACACATAGGAGTTATGTGTAGACTGCAATATGACGGCAGTCACACATAAGAGATATGTGTGGACTGCAATATGATGGCAGTCACACATAAGAGACATGTGTAGACTGCAATATGATGGCAGTCACACATAAGAGATACGTGTAGACTGCAATATGATGGCAGTCACACATAAGAGATACGTGTAGACTGCAATATGATGGCAGTCACACATAAGAGATATGTGTAGACTGCAATATGATGGCAGTCACACATAAGAGATACGTGTAGACTGCAATATGATGGCAGTCACACAAGAGATAGGTGTAGACGGCAATATGATGGCAGTCACACATAAGAGATATGTGTAGACTGCAGTATGACGGCAGTCACACATAAGAGATACGTGTAGACTGCAATATGACGGCAGTCACACATAAGAGATACGTGTAGACTGCAATATCATGGCAGTCACACATAGAGATACGTGTAGACTGCAATATGATGGCAATCACACATAAGACATACGTGTAGACTGCAATATGATGGCAGTCACACATAGTATACGTGTAGACTGCAATATGATGGCAGTCACACATAAGAGATACATGTAGACTGCAATATAATGGCAGTCACACATAAGAGATACATGTAGACTGCAATATGATGGCAGTCACACAGTATACGTGTAGACTGCAATATGATGGCAGTCACACATAAGAGATACGTGTAGACTGCAATATAATGGCAGTCACACATAAGAGATACGTGTAGACTGCAATATGATGGCAGTCACACATAAGAGATACATGTAGACTGCAATATGATGGCAGTCACACATAAGAGATACGTGTAGACTGCAATATAATGGCAGTCACACATAAGAGATACGTGTAGACTGCAATATGATGGCAGTCACACATAAGAGATACATGTAGACTGCAATATGATGGCAGTCACACATAAGAGATACATTTAGACTGCAATATGATGGCAGTCACACATAAGAGATACATGTAGACTGCAATATGATGGCAGTCACACATAAGAGATACGTGTAGACTGCAATATAATGGCAGTCACACATAAGAGATACATGTAGACTGCAATATAATGGCAGTCACACATAAGAGATACGTGTAGACTGCAATATGATGGCAGTCACACATAGTATACGTGTAGACTGCAATATGATGGCAGTCACACATAAGAGATACGTGTAGACTGCAATATAATGGCAGTCACACATAAGAGATATGTGTAGACTGCAATATAATGGCAGTCACACATAAGAGATACATGTAGACTGCAATATGATGGCAGTCACACATAACAGATACGTGTAGACTGCAATATGATGGCAGTCACACATAAGAGATACATGTAGACTGCAATATGATGGCAGTCACACATAAGAGATATGTGTAGACTGCAGTATGACGGCAGTCACACATAAGAGATACGTGTAGACTGCAATATGACGGCAGTCACACATAAGAGATACATGTAGACTGCAATATGATGGCAGTCACACATAGAGATACGTGTAGACTGCAAGATCATGGCAGTCACACATAGAGATACGTGTAGACTGCAATATGATGGCAGTCACACATAAGAGATACGTGTAGACTGCAATATGATGGCAGTCACACATAGTATACGTGTAGACTGCAATATGATGGCAGTCACACATAAGAGATACATGTAGACTGCAATATAATTGCAGTCACACATAAGAGATACGTGTAGGCTGCAATATGATGGCAGTCACACATAGTATACGTGTAGACTGCAATATGATGGCAGTCACACATAAGAGATACGTGTAGACTGCAATATAATGGCAGTCACACATAAGAGATACGTGTAGACTGCAATATGATGGCAGTCACACATAAGAGATACGTTGTAGACTGCAATATGATGGCAGTCACACATAAGAGATACGTGTAGACTGCAATATGATGGCAGTCACACATAAGAGATACGTGTAGACTGTAATATAATGTCAGTCACACATAAGAGATACATGTAGACTGCAATATACTGGCAGTCACACATAAGAGATACGTGTAGACTGCAATATGATGGCAGTCACACATAGTATACGTGTAGACTGCAATATGATGGCAGTCACACATAAGAGATACGTGTAGACTGCAATATGATGGCAGTCACACATAAGAGATATGTGTAGACTGCAATATGATGGCAGTCACACATAAGAGATACATGTAGACTGCAATATGATGGCAGTCACACATAAGAGATACATGTAGACTGCAATATGATGGCAGTCACACATAAGAGATACATGTAGACTGCAATATGATGGCAGTCACACATAAGAGATACATGTAGACTGCAATATGATGGCAGTCACACATAAGAGATACGTGTAGACTGCAATATGATGGCAGTCACACATAGTATACGTGTAGACTGCAATATGATGGCAGTCACACATAAGAGATACATGTAGACTGCAATATGATGGCAGTCACACATAAGAGATACGTGTAGACTGCAATATGATGGCAGTCACACATAAGAGATATGTGTGGACTGCAATATGATGGCAGTCACACATAAGAGATACGTGTCGACTGCAATATGATAGCAGTCACACATAAGAGATACGTGTAGACTGCAATATGATGGCAGTCACACATAAGAGATACGTGTAGACTGCAATATGATGGCAGTCACACATAGTATACGTGTAGACTGCAATATGATGACAGTCACACATAAGAGATGCGTGTAGACTGCAATATGATAGCAGTCACACATAAGAGATACGTGTAGACTGCAATATGATGGCAGTCACACATAAGAGATACGTGTAGACTGCAATATGATGGCAGTCACACATAGTATACGTGTAGACTGCAATATGATGGCAGTCACACATAAGAGATGCGTGTAGACTGCAATATAATGGCAGTCACACATAAGAGATACGTGTAGACTGCAATATAATGGCAGTCACACATAAGAGATACATGTAGACTGCAATATGATGGCAGTCACACATAAGAGATACGTGTAGACTGCAATATGATGGCAGTCACACATAAGAGATACATGTAGACTGCAATATGATGGCAGTCACACATAGTATACGTGTAGACTGCAATATGATGGCAGTCACACATAAGAGATACGTGTAGACTGCAATATGATGGCAGTCACACATAAGAGATACGTGTAGACTGCAATATGATGGCAGTCACACATAAGAGATACGTGTAGACTGCAATATGATGGCAGTCACACATAAGAGATACGTGTGGACTGCAATATGATGGCAGTCACACATAAGAGATACGTGTCGACTGCAATATGATAGCAGTCACACATAAGAGATACGTGTAGACTGCAATATGATGGCAGTCACACATAAGAGATACGTGTAGACCGCAATATGATGGCAGTCACACATAAGAGATACGTGTAGACCGCAATATGATGGCAGTCACACATAAGAGATACGTGTAGACTGCAATATGATGGCAGTCACACATAAGAGATACGTGTAGACTGCAATATAATGGCAGTCACACATAAGAGATACATGTAGACTGCAATATGATGGCAGTCACACATAAGAGATATGTGTAGACTGCAATATGATGGCAGTCACACATAAGAGATACATGTAGACTGCAATATGATGGCAGTCACACATAAGAGATACATGTAGACTGCAATATGATGGCAGTCACACATAAGAGATACGTGTAGACTGCAATATAATGGCAGTCACACATAAGAGATACGTGTAGACTGCAATATGATGGCTGTCACACATAAGAGATACATGTAGACTGCAATATGATGGCAGTCACACATAAGAGATACGTGTAGACTGCAATATAATGGCAGTCACACATAAGAGATACATGTAGACTGCAATATGATGGCAGTCACACATAAGAGATATGTGTAGACTGCAATATAATGGCAGTCACACATAAGAGATAAGTGTAGACTGCAATATGATGGCAGTCACATATAAGAGATACATGTAGACTGCAATATACTGGCAGTCACACATAAGAGATACGTGTAGACTGCAATATGATGGCAGTCACACATAGTATACGTGTAGACTGCAATATGATGGCAGTCACACATAAGAGATACGTGTAGACTGCAATATAATGGCAGTCACACATAAGAGATACGTGTAGACTGCAATATAATGGTAGTCACACATAAGAGATACATGTAGACTGCAATATGATGGCAGTCACACATAAGAGATATGTGTAGACTGCAATATGATGGCAGTCACACATAAGAGATACGTGTAGACTGCAATATGATGGCAGTCACACATAAGAGATACATGTAGACTGCAATATGATGGCAGTCACACATAAGAGATACATGTAGACTGCAATATGATGGCAGTCACACATAAGAGATACGTGTAGACTGCAATATGATGGCAGTCACACATAAGAAACACATGTAGACTGCAATATGATGGCAGTCACACATAAGAGATACGTGTAGACTGCAATATGATGGCAGTCACACATAGTATACGTGTAGACTGCAATATGATGGCAGTCACACATAAGAGATACATGTAGACTGCAATATGATGGCAGTCACACATAAGAGATACGTGTAGACTGCAATATGATGGCAGTCACACATAAGAGATACGTGTAGACTGCAATATGATGGCAGTCACACATAAGAGATACGTGTGGACTGCAATATGATGGCAGTCACACATAAGAGATACGTGTCGACTGCAATATGATAGCCGTCACACATAAGAGATACGTGTAGACTGCAATATGATGGCAGTCACACATAAGAGATACGTGTAGACCGCAATATGATGGCAGTCACACATAAGAGATACGTGTAGACCGCAATATGACGGCAGTCACACATAAGAGATACGTGTAGACTGCAATATGACGGCAGTCACACATAAGAGATACGTGTAGACTGCAATATGACGGCAGTCACACATAAGAGATACGTGTAGACTGCAATATGACGGCAGTCACACATAAGAGATACGTGTAGACTGCAATATGATGGCAGTCACACATAAGAGATATGTGTAGACTGCAATATGATGGCAGTCACACATAAGAGATACCCTCCACCATGGAGGTAATGGTGTAGCTAATGTGTAATAGTGTGATAGTATAACAACAATAAGATGCAACATTCTACATCCACTCACTAACTCCCAGGGCATTCATTCAAGCAGATAATAATGAATTACATCTCTTTGTTAATTGCTGTGTTCTTCTTTAAAGATAATACTAGAACTGCAAACAAATACTAATCAACAGCAGTTATGTAAATAATTGCAACTGGATACTGTGTAAGCATATCTAATATTGTCATGTTTACACTAACTGTTGATTCATTTAATACTTTTTGTAATAAAGTAAAAGCATTTGTTTCTCAGTCATTTGTTTAATTTGTTAATCTACTATAATAGCTTTTAAAAATGAGGTAAAATCATTCAGTGGAGTGAACCTCAAATTTGAACGTGTACAACAGATCGTAAGAAATACATGTTGACTAATCGAATAAATAATCACTGATTAATCGACTATTAAAATAATGGTTAATTCAAGGATAATCCGTACAATAATGTTCATCTGGTGTTTTTCAACTTCTTCTCGGTTACATTTTCTTCAATAAAACAAATAAGAACACCATCAGCCAGCTTATGTTATCATGAGTGGTTTAATGAACCGTATATTTATATTTATATTGTCTGTACGTCTCACAATGACTAATTATCTGGAATAAAAATGACTTGTCCATCCCAGGAATTAGTCTGGCGTTCATGTTTGTCACTTGTCATCGCTGTCTGCTTCTCAACCCAGATGTGACCAGCTTTCACATCATTTTAGCTCATTAGGAACATTTTCTAAGTAGAAACTAGGGTTGTACTAGTGTAGTATGCGGTACTAATGAAACAAAAACGGTATAATACTCTGTTTGAAAAATACCGGTTCCCCATTTTTATTTATTTTTTAACGGGCATGATGGCGCGTCGTCACGTGGCGACATTGCTGGTGCAGAGGAGCATGTTGGGCAGCGCACACACACTGAGTACTTACAAGCAGACACAGTGTGTAGACAGAAAAGTGAGAACGGACACCCTTTTTATTTTAAACACACAGTATGTGAACAGGGCTTTCATTTCAAAATGAAACTTAAAAAAATAATCAGATCAAATAAAAAGTGCAAAATACAAAAGGCCAACAAAACATAAACATGCCATTGCAGAGTACGATAATAAAGTGCAAACATTATTGGAAAAATCAGACTATGCACAAACGGCAGATAGTATACTAGTAACAGTATATATAGTATACAAGTAACAGCATATATAGTATACAAGTAACAGTATATATAGTTTACTAGTAACAGTATATATAGTATACAAGTAACAGTATGTATAGTATACAAGTAACAGTATATATAGTATACAAGTAACAGTATATATAGTATACTAGTAACAGTATATATAGTATACTAGTAACAGTATATATAGTATGCAAGTAACAGTATATACAGTATAGTATACAAGTAACAGTATATATAGTTTACTAGTAACAGTATATATAGTAAACAAGTAACAGTATAAATAGTATACTAGTAACAGTATATATAGTATACTAGTAACAGTATATATAGTATAAAAGTAACAGTATATATAGTATACAAGTAACAGTATATATAGTATACAAGTAACAGTATATATAGTATACTAGTAACAGTATATATAGTATGCAAGTAACAGTATATACAGTATAGTATACAAGTAACAGTATATATAGTTTACTAGTAACAGTATATATAGTAAACAAGTAACAGTATAACTAGTATGCTAGTAACAGTATATATAGTATACTAGTAACAGTATATATAGTATAAAAGTAACAGTATATATAGTATACTAGTAACAGTATATATAGTATACAAGTAACAATATATATAGTATACTAGTAACAGTATATATAGTATACAAGTAACAGTATATATAGTATACTAGTAACAGTATATATAGTATACAAGAAACAGTATATATAGTATACTAGTAACATTATATATAGTATACAAGTAACAGTATATATAGTATAATAGTAACAGTATATATAGTATACTAGTAACATTATATATAGTATACAAGTAACAGTATATATAGTATACTAGTAACAGTATAAATAGTATACTACTAAGAGTATATATAGTATACTAGTAACAGTATATATAGTATACAAGTAAAAGCATATATAGTATACTAGTAACAGTATATATAGTATACAAGTAACAGTATATATAGTATACAAGTAACAGTATATATAGTATACTAGTAACAGTATATATAGTATACAAGTAACAGTAGTATATAAGTAACAGTATATATAGTTTACTAGTAACAGTATATATAGTATACAAGTAACAGTATAAATAGTATACTAGTAACAGTATATATATAGTATACTAGTAACAGTATATATAGTTTAAAAGTAACAGTATATATAGTATACTAGTAACAGTATATATAGTATACAAGTAACAGTATATATAGTATACTAGTAACAGTATATATAGTATACAAGTAACAGTATATATAGTATACTAGTAACAGTATATATAGTATACAAGTAACAGTATATATAGTATACTAGTAACAGTATATATAGTATACAAGTAACAGTATATATAGTATACAAGTAACAGTATATATAGTATACTAGTAACAGTATATATAGTATACAAGTAACAGTATATATAGTATACTAGTAACAGTGTATATATTATACAAGTAACAGTATATATAGTATACAAGTAACAATATATATAGTATACAAATAACAGTATATATAGTATACTAGTAACAGTATATATAGTATACAAGTAACAGTTTATATAGTATACACGTAACAGTATATATAGTATACTAGTAACAGTATATATAGTATACTAGTAACAGTATATATAGTATACAAGTAACAGTATATATAGTATACAAGTAACAGTATATATAGTATACAAGTAACAGTTTATATAGTATACACGTAACAGTATATATTGTATACTCGGAACAGTATATATAGTATACTAGTAACAATATATATAGTATACTAGTAACAGTATATATAGTATACAAGTAACAGTATATAGGTGTTTTCTGCGGTTAAAATTTGAGTCGCTCCTCGTCTGGCCGTTTTTTTCCTACCAATTTCAGCGGTCCTTGAACTCACCGTAGTTTGTTTACATGTACAACTTTCTCCGACGATGCCACAGAAAGACGTGTTTTATGCCACTCCTTTGTCTCATTTTGTCCACCAAACCTTTTATGCCGTGCGTGAATGCACAAAAGTGAGCTTTGTTGATGTTATTGACTTGTTGGAGTGCTAATAATCCATGCTAACATGCTATTTGGGCTAGCTGTGTGTACATATTGCATCATTATGCCTCGTTTGTAGATATACTTACTTACGTCCTCTTTGTGTTTCATTTATGTCTCATGACACAATATCTGTATGTAATTTTGGCTGCATTTCTGATAGTTGTTAGGGCGCCATGTTGTTCCAGACCACAGCAAACGTTACCCAGCTTTGGGTCAGTCATTTACAGGAGTTATCGCACCCTCTGAGAAACTTACTTAATGTGTTGCCTTCATTATAACACCTACATAATGTGTTTCCTTCATTATAACACCTATATAATGTGTCTCCTTCATTATAACACCTACATCATGTGTTGCCTTCATTATAACACCTACATCATGTGTTGCCTTCATTATAACACCTACATAATGTCTTGCCTTCATTATAACACCTACATCATGTGTTGCCTTCATTATAACACCTACATAATGTCTTGCCTTCATTATAACACCTACACAATTTGTTGCCTTCATTATAACACCTACATAATGTGTTGCTTTCATTATAACACCTACATAATGTGTTGCTTTCATTATAACACCTACATAATGTCTTGCCTTCATTATAACACCTACATAATGTCTTGCCTTCATTATAACACCTACATAATGTGTTGCCTTCATTATAACACCTACATAATGTGTTTCCTTCATTATAACACCTACATAATGTCTTGCCTTCATTATAACACCTACACAATGTGTTTCCTTCATTATAACACCTACATAATGTGTTTCCTTCATTATAACACCTACATAATGTCTTGCCTTCATTATAACACCTACATAATGTCTTGCCTTCATTATAACACCTACATAATGTCTTGCCTTCATTATAACACCTACATAATGTCTTGCCTTCATTATAACACCTACATAATGTCTTGCCTTCATTATAACACCTACAAAATGTGTTGCCTTCATTATAACACCTACATAATGTGTTGCCTTCATTATAACACCTACATAATGTGTTGCCTTCATTATAACACCTACATAATGTGTTGCCTTCATTATAACACCTACATAATGTCTTGCCTTCATTATAACACCTACATAATGTTTTGCCTTCATTATAACACCTACATAATGTGTTGCTTTCATTATAACACCTACATAATGTCTTGCCTTCATTATAACACCTACATAATGTGTTGCCTTCATTATAACACCTACATAATGTGTTGCCTTCATTATAACACCTACATAATGTGTTTCCTTCATTATAACACCTACATAATGTGTTGCCTTCATTATAACACCTACACAATGTGTTGCCTTCATTATAACACCTACATAATGTGTTGCCTTCATTATAACACCTACATAATGTCTTGCCTTCATTATAACACCTACATAATGTCTTGCCTTCATTATAACACCTACATAATGTCTTGCCTTCATTATAACACCTACAAAATGTGTTGCCTTCATTATAACACCTACATAATGTGTTGCCTTCATTATAACACCTACATAATGTGTTGCCTTCATTATAACACCTACATAATGTGTTGCCTTCATTATAACACCTACATAATGTGTTGCCTTCATTATAACACCTACATAATGTCTTGCCTTCATTATAACACCTACATAATGTTTTGCCTTCATTATAACACCTACATAATGTGTTGCCTTCATTATAACACCTACATAATGTCTTGCCTTCATTATAACACCTACACAATGTGTTGCCTTCATTATAACACCTACATAATGTGTTGCCTTCATTATAACACCTACATAATGTGTTGCCTTCATTATAACACCTACATGATGTCTTGCCTTCATTATAACACCTACATGATGTCTTACCTTCATTATAACACCTACTTAATGTCTTGCCTTCATTATAACACCTACATCACGTGTTGCCTTCATTATAACACCTACATAATGTGTTGCCTTCATTATAACACCTACATCATGTGTTGCCTTCATTATAACACCTACATCATGTGTTGCCTTCATTATAACACCTACATCATGTGTTGCCTTCATTATAACACCTACATAATGTGTTGCCTTCATTATAACACCTACATAATGTGTTGCCTTCATTATAACCTACATAATGTGTTGCCTTCATTATAACACCTACATAATGTCATGCCTTCATTATAACACCTACATCATGTGTTTCCTTCATTATAACACCTACATCATGTGTTGCCTTCATTATAACACCTACATCATGTGTTGCCTTCATTATAACACCTACATCATGTGTTGCCTTCATTATAACACCTACATAATGTCTTGCCTTCATTATAACACCTACATAATGTGTTGCTTTCATTATAACACCTACATAATGTCTTGCCTTCATTATAACACCTACATAATGTCTTGCCTTCATTATAACACCTACATAATGTGTTGCCTTCATTATAACACCTACATAATGTGTTTCCTTCATTATAACACCTACATAATGTGTTGCCTTCATTATAACACCTACACAATGTGTTGCCTTCATTATAACACCTACATAATGTGTTGCCTTCATTATAACACCTACATAATGTCTTGCCTTCATTATAACACCTACATAATGTCTTGCCTTCATTATAACACCTACATAATGTGTTGCCTTCATTATAACACCTACATCATGCCTTGCCTTCATTATAAGACCTACATCATGTGTTGCCTTCATTATAACACCTACATCATGTGTTGCCTTCATTATAACACCTACATCATGTGTTGCCTTCATTATAACACCTACATCATGTGTTTCCTTCATTATAACACCTACATCATGTGTTTCCTTCATTATAACACCTACATCTTGTGTTGCCTTCATTATAACACCTACATCATGTGTTGCCTTCATTATAACACCTACATCATGTGTTGCCTTCATTATAACACCTATATAATGTGTTGCCTTCATTATAACACCTACATCATGTGTTTCCTTCATTATAACACCTACATAATGTGTTGCCTTCATTATAACACCTATATAATGTGTTGCCTTCATTATAACACCTACATCATGTGTTTCCTTCATTATAACACCTACATAATGTGTTGCCTTCATTATAACACCTACATAATGTGTTGCCTTCATTATAACACCTACATAATGTGTTGCCTTCATTATAACACCTACATAATGTGTTGCCTTCATTATAACACCTACATCATGTGTTGCCTTCATTATAACACCTATATAATGTGTTGCCTTCATTATAACACCTACGTAATGTGTTACCTTCATTATAACACCTACGTAATGTGTTGCCTTCATTATAACACCTACATAATGTGTTGCCTTCATTATAACACCTACGTAATGTGTTGCCTTCATTATAACACCTACATAATGTGTTGCCTTCATTATAACACCTACATAATGTGTTGCCTTCATTATAACACCTACATAATGTCTTGCCTTCATTATAACACCTACAAAATGTGTTGCCTTCATTATAACACCTAGATAATGTCTTGCCTTCATTATAACACCTACATAATGTGTTGCCTTCATTATAACACCTACATAATGCCTTTCCTTCATTATAACACCTACATAATGTCTTGCCTTCATTATAACACCTACATAATGTGTTGCCTTCATTATAACACCTACATAATGTGTTGCCTTCATTATAACACCTACATCATGTGTTGCCTTCATTATAACACCTACATAATGTCTTGCCTTCATTATAACACCTACATAATGTGTTGCCTTCATTATAACACCTACATAATGTGTTGCCTTCATTATAACACCTACACAATGTGTTGCCTTCATTATAACACCTACATAATGTGTTGCCTTCATTATAACACCTATATAATGTGTTGCCTTCATTATATTATAACACCTACATAATGTCTTGCCTTCTTTATAACACCTACATAATGTGTTGCCTTCATTATAACACCTACATAATGTGTTGCCTTCATTATAACACCTACATCATGTGTTGCCTTCATTATAACACCTACATCATGTGTTGCCTTCATTATAATACCTACATAATGTGTTGCCTTCATTATAACACCTACATAATGTGTTTCCTTCATTATAACACCTACATCATGTGTTGCCTTCATTATAACACCTACATCATGTGTTGCCTTCATTATAACACCTACATCATGTGTTGCCTTCATTATAACACCTACATCATGTGTTGCCTTCATTATAACACCTACATCATGTGTTGCCTTCATTATAACACCTATATAATGTGTTGCCTTCATTATAACACCTACATCATGTGTTTCCTTCATTATAACACCTACATAATGTGTTGCCTTCATTATAACACCTACATCATGTGTTGCCTTCATTATAACACCTAAAAAAAACTACTTTTTTTTTACTGTAGTGTTGTTTTGACATTTAAAGTAATACACCCAAAAATTTACAGTTGGGAATTGTGGTAAAAAAAACAACAACAACAAACAAACAAGCTGGCAGCTCAGGTGCCAAAATGTTACTGTAAAATGGCAGTTTTTTTATTTACAGTAAAAAACAAATGTACATTTTACAGTAGCATTCTGGGAACTGAGCTGCCTTTTTTTTGTTACCATAAAAACATCAGTACTGTTTTTCCATTTACAGTTAAAGTTAAAGTACCACTAATAGTCTCACACACACACACACACACACACACACACACACACACACACACACACACACACACACACACACACACACACACACACACACACACACGCACGCACGCACGCACACACACACACTTAAACAAACAAACACACTAGGTGTGGTGAATTTACTCTCTGCATTTGACCCATCCCCTTGTTCACCCCCTGGGAGGTGAGGGGAGCATTGAGCAGCAGCGGTGGCCGTGCCCGGGAATCTTTTTGGTGATTGAACCCCCAATTATTTCCTACGCACACACATAGTAAAGAATGTGGAACGTTTTCAAGTCTTTGTACCTTTTTTTGTATTCTGAAAAATGTCCGTTTTAATCAAGAACAAGGTCATACTTCTTACTGTGTGCTCCCACCAGGTCATACTTCTTAGTGTGTGCTCCCACCAGGTCATACTTCTTAGTGTGTGCTCCCACCAGGTCATACTTCTTAGTGTGTGCTCCCACCAGGTCATACTTCTTAGTGTGTGCTCCCACCAGGTCATACTTCTTAGTGTGTGCTCCCACCAGACCATACTTCTTAGTGTGTGCTCCCACCAGACCATACTTCTTAGTGTGTGCTCCCACCAGGTCATACTTCTTAGTGTGTGCTCCCACCAGGTCATACTTCTTAGTGTGTGCTCCCACCAGGTCATACTTCTTAGTGTGTGCTCCCACCAGGTCATACTTCTTAGTGTGTGCTCCCACCAGACCATACTTCTTAGTGTGTGCTTCCACCAGACCATACTTCTTAGTGTGTGCTCCCACCAGGTCATACTTCTTAGTGTGTGCTCCCACCAGACCATACTTCTTAGTGTGTGCTCCCACCAGACCATACTTCTTAGTGTGTGCTCCCACCAGGTCATACTTCTTAGTGTGTGCTCCCACCAGGTCATACTTCTTAGTGTGTGCTCCCACCAGGTCATACTTCTTAGTGTGTGCTCCCACCAGACCATACTTCTTAGTGTGTGCTTCCACCAGACCATACTTCTTAGTGTGTGCTCCCACCAGGTCATACTTCTTAGTGTGTGCTCCCACCAGACCATACTTCTTAGTGTGTGCTCCCACCAGACCATACTTCTTAGTGTGTGCTCCCACCAGGTCATACTTCTTAGTGTGTGCTCCCACCAGGTCATACTTCTTAGTGTGTGCTCCCACCAGGTCATACTTCTTAGTGTGTGCTCCCACCAGGTCATACTTCTTAGTGTGTGCTCCCACCAGGTCATACTTCTTAGTGTGTGCTCCCACCAGGTCATACTTCTTAGTGTGTGCTCCCACCAGGTCATACTTCTTAGTGTGTGCTCCCACCAGGTCATACTTCTTAGTGTGTGCTCCCACCAGGCCATACTTCTTAGTGTGTGCTCCCACCAGGTCATACTTCTTAGTGTGTGCTCCCAGCAGGTCATACTTCTTAGTGTGTGCTCCCACCAGGTCATACTTCTTAGTGTGTGCTCCCACCAGGTCATACTTCTTAGTGTGTGCTCCCACCAGGCCATACTTCTTAGTGTGTGCTCCCACCAGGTCATACTTCTTAGTGTGTGCTCCCACCAGGCCATACGTACAAATCCCCCCCAACACTAATCACTTGTCCACTCTGTAGAATTCCCCCGACTTTGTCATTGTTTACTATCTCCTCTCCAGTTGTTTGTAATGTGAAAGGTGGCTGCTGTCATGATTGACTTGCAACATGTCTTTACTACGCACACACGCGAGTCAGAGTTAGTGTGCTGCATACTTTTAAAAAGTTAAAGTAAAGTTAAAGTACCAATGATTGTCACACACACACTAGGTGTGGTGAAATTTGTCCTCTGCATTTGACCCATCCCCTTGATCACCCCCTGGGAGGTGAGGGGAGCAGTGGGCAGCAGCGGTGCCGCGCCCGGGAATCATTTTTGGTGATTGAACCCCCAATTCCAACCCTTGATGCTGAGTGCCAAGCAGGGAGGTAATGGGTCCCATTTTTATAGTCTTTGGTATGACTCGGCCGGGGTTTGAACTCACAACCTACCGATCTCAGGGCGGACACTCTAACCACTAGGCCACTGAGTTTGAATGATTTCCAGTCTTTTTTTTTATTCTGAAATGTGTCCGTTTTAATGAAGAACTTGCGATCACATGACCTTAAATTCCAGACTAAGAGCCGCTACTTTTTTCCTCCGCTTTGGACCCTGCGGCTTACAAAATGGTGCAGCTAATTTCTATTTGCTAGCAGCCATAATGTTTTGTGTTCAACAAATAGTTGTTATTCAACACAAAAAACGACACTGAGAAGGTGTTTTTTGTGCTATGGCGCCATCTTGTGGACGACTTCGCTTACTGCAGGTGCTGCGTGGTGAACAGCCTCATTATATTCTTCCATTTAGTGCTTTAAACTGGAAGTGCAAGTGCTGCTCCGTCTTCAACTCCTCCATAGCGTTCTTCATTCATCACTTCAAACATTTGTAAGTTTTACAATATAACTACAACTATTCTTACTTACTAAAGTCAAGCATAAAAAAAACACGAAACATGCAAAATATTTGCCTTTTTTTTCAATACTGGTACCAAAATATTGGTACCAGTACCAACATGTATTTTGATACTTTTCTAAATAAAGGGGAGCACAAAAAATGTCTTTATTGTAACAACAAATGTTAGTGTCCATGAAACATATGTTATTATTGTCATTTAGTCCTTAAATAAAATAGTGAACATACTAGACAACTTGTCTTTTAGTAGTAAGTAAACAAACAAAGACTCCTAATTAGTCTGCTGACGTATGCAGTAACATATTGTGTCATTTATGCCTGGTTCACACCAACGGCGCTTGCCGTGCTTTAAAGCGGCGGGGCAAAGCGCCGTCATTTTTGTAAATTTTTCCACGAATATCCCGATCTCTGAAGTAATGTTATGCTTTGATACGCTCTGATACGCTCTGATGCGGATTAGTTGCCGCTTTGTTACCGTTCCTCACGCTTTGATCCCGCTTTGATACGCTTTAAATCACGCTTTGATACGTTTTATTACGCTTTATTGAACTTTATTACGCTTTGATGCGATCCTGACGCTTTAAATCAGGCTCTGACACGATTATCAAGCTCTGTTGTGCATTGTTACAAAAAAAATAAGAAAACAATGTGAAAAACTCAGTATACTGTTTTCCACACATTTTTTATATTCATTTATTTTTTCTATTTTTTTTTTCCATTATATTATGTTTTATATCTTCATTTCTTTTATTTTTGTCATCTTAATAAATATCTATATTTCATTTCTTATGCTAGTTGAAAATAATAAAAGGCATTTCTTTTATAAAACGTAACATATTCTCTTTATTATTAACATTTTCATACAGAAAAATTATAGACAATAATGTCAAACTGCAACATCAAACAGCAGAAGTACAGAAACAATGATCATCGTATAAAAAAGGCAATGATGCAAAAGAGAATGGATTTGTAATCCTGTGTTGGTTTTACATAAAAGTTTCAATGTCACTAGTCAATATCACAGTCACTTCCTATTTGTTGGGGTCCGCGCTTTGAACCAAGATCTGTTAAGCTTTCCTACGCTTTTAGTCAAGTTTTGCTGAGCTTTGTCAAGCTTTTTCACGCTTTCATACGCTCTCGGCGCTTTATTCCATTCTTGACAGAGCGCAGAATTTTTTTAAACCGTTTAAAATTTTTTGGCGAACTTGCCGCATGTCCCGCTTCACTACAAGCTTTCCCACCATCCATTAGGACCCTCACGCTTTAATCAGGCTTTGTTACGCTTTAACGCCGCTTTGCATGCCGCTTTAAAGCGCCGTCAAAGCGCCGTTGGTGTGAACCTAGCATTATACACCTATTATTTTGTACACATTATGAGGGACAAACTGTAAAAGTAGATTTACATTATACCGGTACTTTTTAGACGCGGCATAGTACCGAATATGATTCATTAATCATGTAATTGAAGACTGTGAGTCCTCCTCCTCCTTTCACACATGTAATTGAAGAGTGTGAGTCCTCCTCCTCCTCCTTGCACACATGTCATTGAAGAGTGTGAGTCCTCCTCCTCCTCCTTGCACACATGTCATTGAAGAGTGTGAGTCCTCCTCCTCCTCCTTGCACACATGTCATTGAAGAGTGTGAGTCCTCCTCCTCCTTGCACACATGTCATTGAAGAGTGTGAGTCCTCCTCCTCCTCCTTGCACACATGTCATTGAAGAGTGTGAGTCCTCTTCCTTGCACACATGTCATTGAAGAGTGTGAGTCCTCCTCCTCCTCCTTGCACACATGTCATTGAAGAGTGTGAGTCCTCCTCCTCCTCCTTGCACACATGTCATTGAAGAGTGTGAGTCCTCCTCCTCCTTGCACACATGTCATTGAAGAGTGTGAGTCCTCCTCCTCCTCCTTGCACACATGTCATTGAAGAGTGTGAGTCCTCCTCCTTGCACACATGTCATTGAAGAGTGTGAGTCCTCCTCCTCCTTGCACACATGTCATTGAAGAGTGTGAGTCCTCTTCCTTGCACACGTCATTGAAGAGTGTGAGTCCTCCTCCTCCTTGCACACATGTCATTGAAGAGTGTGAGTCCTCCTCCTCCTCCTTGCACACATGTAATTGAAGAGTGTGAGTCCTCCTCCTTGCACACATGTCATTGAAGAGTGTGAGTCCTCCTCCTTGCACACATGTCATTGAAGAGTGTGAGACCTCCTCCTCCTCCTTGCACACATGTAATTGAAGAGTGTGAGTCCTCCTCCTTGCACACATGTCATTGAAGAGTGTGAGTCCTCCTCCTCCTTACACACATGTAGTTGAATAGTGTGAGTCCTCCTCCTCCTTGCACACATGTAATTGAAGAGTGTGAGTCCTCCTCCTCCTTGCACACCCGTAATTGAAGAGTGTGAGTCCTCCTCCTCCTCCTCCTCCTCCTCCTTGCACACATGTAATTGAAGAGTGTGAGTCCTCCTCCTCCTCCTTGCACACATGTAATTGAAGAGTGTGAGTCCTCCTCCTTGCACACATGTCATTGAAGAGTGTGAGTCCTCCTCCTACTTACACACATGTAATTGAAGAGTGTGAGTCCTCCTCCTCCTTGCACACATGTAATTGAAGAGTGTGAGTCCTCCTCCTTGCACACATGTAATTGAAGAGTGTGAGTCCTCCTCCTCCTTGCACACATGTCATTGAAAAGTGTGAGTCCTCCTCCTTGCACACATGCAATTGAAGAGTGTGAGTCCTCCCCCTCCTCCTTGCACACATGTCATTGAAGAGTGTGAGTCCTCCTCCTCCTTGAACACATGTAATTGAAGAGTGTGAGTCCTCCTCCTCCACCATCCTTGGCGGCCATCATTCTTTCCTGCTACAACACACACAAACACACACACACACACACACATGTTTGGATGAGTTGACTGTCTGCAAGGCCATGCATGTCCTGAAGGTTTCACACATTATTACTTCCAACCGCTCCTGCCGCCACAAAATGACCAAGGCAGGCTAGCATGGTTTCCTCGGCTACATTCTCTGGAAACTTTCTTTAAAGTGCTGACTCAGGCTTTCAGCGAGCACAAAAGAAAAAAAAAACATCAGCGGCCTCACTGCTTGTCAGGCTTTTCTCTGCAGATGGATTAAGACTTAGTGCTCACATGACCGTGTGGAGGTGAGGAGATGATTACCTTGGGGGAACACTCCTAGGTGTGCACCTTTTTGATGAAACTTTCATTGAGATTCATGCTCTTAAACTAAAGAAATGACCGATACAAACTAATCAGAATCAGAAATACTTTATTAATCCCTGAGGGGAAATTATATACTATATATATACAACTAATATAATGTTACCATTAGGGTTGTACGGTATACCAGTACTAGTATAGTACCGCCATACTAATGAATCATATTCGGTACTATACCGCCTCTAAAAAGTACCGGTTCTCCTTTTTTTTTGTTTAACAGGCATGACACATGGTGACATTGCTGGTTTTAGGAGCAGAAGAGCATGTTGAGCAGCGCACACACACAGAGTACTTACAAGCAGACACAGTGTGTAGACAGAAAAGGGAGAATGGACGCATTTTGGTGTAAAAAGTAAAGATAAAGGTGAAGTTATAACACTGAAATACCCTCAGGAAGAGCTGCTTTAAGACATGGCTAGCTAGCTGGCGGCTAATGTCCATTCACAGTGTTTTAGCTACTTATAAATCACTAATCCTGGCCTCTATGGCGACAAATAAAGTAAGTTTCTTACAAGTAGCATTATCACTGGAGGAGGAGGAATAGCTAAACATGTTTCACTACACACCGTAGGAGGATACAATAGCTCACCGCCGTCACAATGTAAACAAATGCCATGGGTGGATCTACACCTGACATCCACTGTATGGATACCAAGTACAAGAGTGTATCTAGTCGATACTACTATGATTTTTTTGCATCAAATTAATTCATATTATGTTTATAAAGTCAGTAAATATGTCCCTGGACACATGAGGACTTTGAATATGACCAATGTATGATCCTGTAACTACCTGGTATCAGATCGATACCTAAATGTGTGGTATCATCCAAAACTAATGTCAAGTATCAAAGAAGAGAAGAATAAGTGATTATTACATTTTAACAGAAGTGTAGATAGAACATGGTAAAACAGAAAGTAAGCAGATATTAACAGTAAATGAACAAGTAGAAGAATAATCATTTTTTACAGTTCGTCCCTCATAACGTGTACAAAATAATAGGTGTATAAATGACACAATATGTTACTGCATACGTCAGCAGACTAATTAGGAGTCTTTGTTTGTTTACTTACTACTAAAAGACAAGTTGTCTAGTATGTTGACTATTTTATTTAAGGACTAAATGACAATAATAAACATATGTTTCATGTACACTAACATTTGTGGTTACAATAAAGACAATAAGGACATTTTTTGTGGTGCCACAATATTTATTTGTAAATAAGTCATTTCACAACATATATATCTGCGGCTAATATATGGAAACATATTTTTTTCTTCAAAAATTTAGTGGGTGCGGCCTATTTACTGGTTCAATAAGCGATGCGCAGAGTGAGACCTCTTTGTTCCTGTTTGAAGCGAGAGACAAACAATTCTGATTGGTTGACATGTTTAGCTGATTGGAGCGCTAGGTCACACAGCTAGTGGGTCCATGACCATGACTTCTGTTTTGTTTGATCAGCCGTTTTACTGCCCTGTTACAGACAGCGTTTGGAAACAATGAAGGTATGTAAATAAACATTTACAGAATATTCATTTGTAAATAAGTCATTTCGCAACATATATATCCGCGGCTAATATATGGAAACATGTTTTTTTTTTCAAAAATTTAGTAGGTGCGGCCTATTTACTGGTTCAATAAGCGATGCACAGAGTGAGACCTCCTTGTTCCTGTTTGAAGCGAGAGACGAACAATTCTGATTGACCGACACGTCTATCACTCAGATGGCGGTAAAAAAACCAAAAAAAACAACTCAGCCTCTAGAGTTTATTTATGGCACTAATTAAAACCTCCATGTCGACTAATCGTGCGGTCCAACCCTCCACCATCTCCCGCCACCAGAACATCGTCACGCCACTTGACGGCAGCCATTTTGTTTGCAGGAAAACAACACAAAAAATCAGCAGCCACAATAAATGAGTCACTTTTCTTGTGAGTGAGACTCCACTCTCAGCATTATTCTTCTTCTGCGCCACACAGCTGCTATCTGCTGTGCAAATGTTTGACTTCAGCATGTGTGTGTGTGTGTGTGTGTGTGTGTGTGTGTGTGTGTGTGTGTGTGTGTGTGTGTGTGTGTGTCAACTCTGATTGTTTCCTGAGCGCCACGCCAAATAGGAAGTTGGAGGAAGTTGTTGGAGGAGCGAGGGAACTTTTATTGAGGCCTTTTTGCAGGAGCTGAGGAGGCAACATTGCTGGAAGTTAGTGTATGATGTGGAATAATAATAATAATAATAATAATAACAATAATAAGTGGTCATGGCAGGAAGTTAGAAGTCATATAAAGACATGTTCTTGTCAGAGAGAGTCTGCAACCTCAAATGTTTTCTTCCTCCTGTAACACGACCTTAAAGAGCAGCTGCTCCTTCTGCTGCCAAGTCCTGTTGTTTCCCTGGCCAGTGTGTGTGCATGTGTGTGTGTGTGTGTGTGTGTGTGTGTGTGCGCAGAGGACAGTTCTGTAGTTAAGGCAGAGGTCTACATGAGTAGGTGTCCTTGTGGTCTCATGCTTCTTGTCTGCAAGCATAAATTGGGAGGTCTGTTCAGGAAATAATTATGCAGAATAATATAATAATAATAATAATAATACCTGGGATTTATATAGCGCTTTTCTAAGTACTCAAAGTCGCTTTACATGTTAAAAACCCATCATTCATTCACACCTAGTGGTGGTAAGCTACTTTCGTAGCCACAGCTGCCCTGGGGAAGACTGACGGAAGCGTGGCTGCCAATTTGCGCCTACGGCCCCTCCGACCACCACCTATCATTCATTCAACATTCATTCACCGGTGTGAGTGGCACCGGGGGCAAGGGTGAAGTGTCCTGCCCAAGGACACAACGGCATGGTAAGAGGCGGGGAGCGAACCTGCAACCCTCAGGTTTCTGACACGGGCGCTCTACCCCTACGCCATGCCGCCTCTATAATATAATATAAAATATAACACAATAATTATACAGAATATTGAACCGGTTGAAGTGTTGAAAAGAAACCTTTGCTTCCTCAGCCATATTGTGTCCAATTTCATTTGGATATTCTTACCAACTCACGTTTAAAGCAAAAAGCTTCCGAGGCCGTGTTCACACTGAAGGTCAATTACGGGTTTTTTTGGCCCAAATGTGATCTGTGACCCATGTTGTCAGGTTGTCAGGTTGTCATGTCCGTGTGAACAGTGCAGCTCCCAATTCAACTAAAAAAAAAAAGGAAAAAAGTGTACGCGCAATTGTGCATTTATGCAGTATGTGTAGATATATATATATATATATATATATATATGTATATATATATATATATATATATATATATATATATATATATATATATATGTATATGTATATATATATATATATATATATATATATATATATATATATATATATATATATATATATATATATATATATATATATATATACATATATATATATATATATATATATATATATATATACATATATATATATATATTATTATATATATATATATATATATATATATATATATATATATATATATATATATATATATATATATATATATATATATATATATATATATATATATATATATATATATATATATACATATATATATATATATTAGGGTTGTCTCCATACCAATATTTTGGTACTGGTACCAAAATGTATTTCCATACTTTTCTAAATAAAGGGGAGCACAAAAAATGTCATTATTGTCTTTATTGTAACCACAAATGTTAGTGTACATGAAACATATGTTTATTATTGTCATTTAGTCCTTAAATAAAATAGTCAACATACTAGACAACTTGTCTTTTAGTAGTAAGTAAACAAACAAAGACTCCTAATTAGTCTGCTGACGTATGCAGTAACATATTGTGTCATTTATACACCTATTATTTTGTACACATTATGAGGGACAAACTGTAAAAAATGGATTATTCATCTACTTGTTCATTTACTGTTAATATCTGCTTATTTTCTGTTTTAACATGTTCTATCTACACTTCTGTTAAAATGTAATAATCACTTATTCTTCTCTTCTTTGATACTTGACATTAGTTTTGGATGATACCACACATTTAGGTAACGATCCGATACCAAGTAGTTACGGGATCATACAAGAAAATATAATACCTAATAAACCAATAATAATATGGTTAAGAAATACTGATATAAAGGGTAGGTGTCGCGCTGTTTTCTGTTTTAACATGTTCTATCTACACTTCTGTTCAAATGTCAATGCTAATGACGCTAGCTTGATTACATTACGATAGCAGGTACAAATATGCATGAAAACACTCCTACAGACATCACACATGGGACACTTTAGTAAGTAAGAATAGTTTTAGTTATATTGTAAAACTTACAAACGTTGCTTGGAGTGATGAATGAAGAATACATACGAGTAGAAACGCTGTGGACGGCTACAAGGTGGAACAACACCTGTACTTCCGATTTAAAGCGAAGTTTTGCGCGTTTTGGACATTTTGGGCATGCCGGGACTTGTGCGGCCAGCAACGGGGACTTGTGGGACTCGAACTTGGGTAGGTATTGTGGACAAAATTGGGACTTTTGCCGACTTTTCTCACTTGTCTCCCCCCCGCCTTCCCGTGGGGTTTGGCTGAGCGTGTTAACGTAATAAAGGGCCATAGCACAAACAATAATGCACCTTTTCTGTGTTGTTGCACGTGTTTAGTGTTTGATGAAAACTATTTGCATCATGGCTGTCAGTGAAGAAATATCCACAAAATAGCTACACCGTTTTATAAGCCGCATGGTTCAAATGGCAGGAAAAAAGTAGCGACTTACAGTCTGTAATTTAGTCCAGTGTGTCTCACCAGTGATTTGCTTGCATCATCACTCCTTAATTGCCCAAATTGCCTTTTTTTTTTTTTTTTTTACTTAAATAGGTTATATTTGATTAAAAAAATACTTTAATTAAAGGCTTAGTGGCCACATGCGTGGACAGCACCTTTTAGCTCTTATTTCCAAAATGGTGTACTGAATTGGGGTCTTATGGCCACTTATGTGGACACTTATACTGCCATCTGGTGGTGTCAGAAGAGTATAACATACAATGGAATTTGGAAAAAAAAGTGTAAAAATAAGAATTTGCATGTCACTAAACATGAAGTACACGTTTGTGTACTTATGGACTAAGTACGTCATTTTAAAAGATGATTCTTAGTTTTTATTCTAGTTAGGGTCCAATAAGCCCAAATAGCAAAGATAAATAAATAAAAATCATGTAAACAAACAGCTTGGGCCTTAAGAGGTTAACTTGCATTTTGAATTGGACCCAGTATAAAAAAGCAATGTGTGCCGTTGCAAAAAAAAAAGATTCATGAACATTTCAGAAACAATACTTTTTTTTATCCACAAAAAAGGTTTGAAACCAAAAGTGAAGGTTTTGGTACGTGATGAAATTGTGGAGTAGCACTTCATCAACAAGTGGGATTCAAAAATATTCAATCCAGTAGGTCAGTTTATTCAGCCAGTCTGGACCTGCACCTGCCAGTCTGCATTGTGGGCACACATGCTTCCACACAAGAACCACGGCCCACAAGGCACATAGTCTAGTGCGGGGCGGACAGAATGGTCCGGAACTTTACCGCCTAAAATTGCATCCCTCGTAGATATGGTAATAAAGTCCAGTAGCGTTGGAAAGGGTTAATACAGATTGCTGTCCTGTTCCTCTGACGCACTTTAGCAAAGTCCTGCCATGGAATCCCTTTGTGATCCACCAGCAGCTTGCCTCCATGTGAGCCAGCATTAGAAGGACTGGACCGGACTAGACACAGTCCTTCCTGGTCAGGAGAAAAGTGCATGGCTGAGACAGGAAGTCCCGAGTCATGTGACCATGGTATCGACATGAAAAGGTGCAAAAAGAGGGAGCGACTGTGAATGAACGTGAACACTATTTACATTCCTCTGGCACATTGGAATGTAGTTGATGCTGCTCTGGGCGTCCCGTGGCCTGTGTCCCAGAAAGTGGCGGGAGCCTGTGGGAGTTTTTCTGTCAAATGTTCCTGTTTGGATCTGTGTCATTTACTCAATAATAATAATAATAGATTTTATTTGTAAAAAGCACTTTACATTGAGCAAACAACCTCAAAGTGCTACAGTGCATTAAAAATAAAATAAAAAGATAATAAAAATAAAAACTAGAACAGCCTAATAGCTACAACTAGTATGCATATTAGGGATGTCCCGATCCGATATTTGGATCGGATCGGCCGCCGATATTTGCCAAAAAATGCGTATCGGCAAGACATGGGAAAATGTTGATTCAGATCCAGTTTTTAAAAAAATTCCGGTCCATGTTTTCCAACGCACCGTTTTAAATAATACATTCCACTTTTCTGCTGCTCCCTAATTTCCGTTCCGCATTTTCCAGGACACTTTCAACACATCCACAGGTCTGTGTCCTAACCGTTAAGACGGCCATGTGAATTAAAAGTTACCGGTAAAAATGTCAGCTGTCTCTGTGCGATATAGAAAATGACTATATGGTGATATTGGAGTATACGTTCTCACGCAGTTGCTTTTAGCTGCTGGCATTACACGACAGGCTCTTCCCACTCCTTCTTGTGTCTGCTTCTCACAGACAGCAAGCGCACCTTCTTACACACGTCACATACTGTCACGTCATACGTCACATACGTATACGCACTCTCCCAGCAGAGAGGTAGCAGCATGGCTAACGTCAGCTGGGATGCTAGCGTAGCCGTGTGAGCGGTAATAATGAAGGAAGAATTAATTAATTCCCAAGAAAAACAGCAGGGGGTCCATCGTCTGGCGGTGGTTTGGCTTCAAGTGGGAATATGTCGAACAGACAACCGTAATTTGTCAAGTGTGGGGCAAAAGCGTTGCTATAAAAAGTAGCGTTACTGCTAATATGTAGCATCATTTGAAAAGTCCCCTGCTAGAAAATAAAGTGTTTGAAACTCCGCACGTCAACATCTCCATTGTGTATTATTCAAACTCACCTAATTCAGCTGGCTAGTTGTTATCAAGAGTACTAAAACCCTTTTCAACATGAATCTGACAACTAAGTAGGCTAAATAACTTTAAATTTTAATACATGCTCGGATAAGGCCAATATCGGCCAGTATCTGTATCGGATCGGAAGTGCAAAAACACTAGTACAAAAACCTGGATCGGGACATCCCTAATGCATATATCTAAAAAAAAAGTTTTTTTTAAAAAGAAGAGTTTTTAAGCCTTTTTTAAAAGCATCCACAGTCTGTGGTGCCCTCAGGTGGTCAGGGAGAGCGTTCCACAGACTGGGAGCGGCGGAGCAGAAAGCCCGGTCTCCCATTGTTCGTAGCTTTTTCCTCGGAGGTTGGAGGAGGTTAGCCTGTCCGGAGCGGCGGTGTCGTGTGGAGGATTTGGGGGTGAGTAGTTCTTTGAGGTAGAGGGGGGCATTTCCATGGAGGCACTGGTGGGTTACAACTTAGCCAACGACAACTTTGTTCTCCTGCTGAAGGAGTTAGTTTATGTCGCTCCTTGTCGCCATTTGCTCGTTATTTAAAGCAAAATCACACTAAGATTCAAGATTTTCAAGATTCAAGATGCTGTTTATAGTCCATTCTTCAACACGTACAAGACATATAAGAACTAAGTCACAGTAAGTCAGATTTACTGATGGACTAATGGTTGACTCCTTGGATAAATTAACTCTCCTTTAAAATGTCAGATCAAACTTCTTATAGGCCTGGGAGATATGGCTTCAAAATAAAATCAAATTTTTTAAATTCATTTTCTTAACAAAAAATTAAGTTTACAATCGTTTCCTCAATGTTTTAAAGAATCGTGTACATACAAAGAACAAAGAAAATTCAAAACAAGTTTGGCTTTTATTTGATCAAAAACTAGTGTGAAAAGACACTGCATCTCACTCTTAGAAAATTAGTATTTTTTTAATCAAGTTGGTTCTTTTTCTGCGCGTGAAACAGAATAAAACATGCTTTGATTGAAACGTACCAGTCAGAAAATGCATTGAACACACCAACATGTACCAGGTGATGGTGTTAAAAGTCCTGTTTGATGGTCTCACAACATGTACCAGGGGATGGTGTTAAAAACCCTGTTTGATGGTCTCACAACAAGTACCAGGGGATGGTGTTAAAAGTCCTGTTTGATGGTCTCACAACATGTACCAGGTGATGACGTTAAAAGTCATGTTTGATGGTCTCACAACATGTACCAGGTGATGGCGTTAAAAGTCATGTTTGATGGTCTCACAACATGTACCAGGTGATGGTGTTAAAAGTCATGTTTGATGGTCTCACAACATGTACCAGGTGATGGTGTTAAAAGTCATGTTTGATGGTCTCACAACATGTACCAGGTGTTGTCGTTAAAAGTCATGTTTGATGGTCTCACAACATGTACCAGGTGATGGTGTTAAAAGTCATGTTTGATGGTCTCACGACATGTACCAGGTGATGGTGTTAAAAGTCATGGTTGATGGTCTCACAACATGTACCAGGTGTTGTCGTTAAAAGTCATGTTTGATGGTCTCACAACATGTACCAGGTGATGGTGTTAAAAGTCATGTTTGATGGTCTCACAACATGTACCAGGTGATGGTGTTAAAAGTCATGTTTGATGGTCTCACAACATGTACCAGGTGATGGTGTTAAAAGTCATGTTTGATGGTCTCACAACATGTACCAGGTGATGGTGTTAAAAGTCATGTTTGATGGTCTCACAACATGTACCAGGTGATGGTGTTAAAAGTCATGTTTGATGGTCTCACAACATGTACCAGGTGTTGTCGTTAAAAGTCATGTTTGATGGTCTCACAACATGTACCAGGTGATGGTGTTAAAAGTCATGTTTGATGGTCTCACGACATGTACCAGGTGATGGTGTTAAAAGTCATGTTTGATGGTCTCACAACATGTACCAGGTGATGGTGTTAAAAGTCATGTTTGATGGTCTCACAACATGTACCAGGTGTTGTCGTTAAAAGTCATGTTTGATGGTCTCACAACATGTACCAGGTGATGGTGTTAAAAGTCATGTTTGATGGTCTCACAACATGTACCAGGTGTTGTCGTTAAAAGTCATGTTTGATGGTCTCACAACATGTACCAGGTGATGGTGTTAAAAGTCATGTTTGATGGTCTCACAACATGTACCAGGTGTTGTCGTTAAAAGTCATGTTTGATGGTCTCACAACATGTACCAGGTGTTGTCGTTAAAAGTCATGTTTGATGGTCTCACAACATGTACCAGGTGATGGTGTTAAAAGTCATGTTTGATGGTCTCACAACATGTACCAGGTGTTGTCGTTAAAAGTCATGTTTGATGGTCTCACAACATGTACCAGGTGTTGTCGTTAAAAGTCATGTTTGATGGTCTCACAACATGTACCAGGTGATGGTGTTAAAAGTCATGTTTGATGGTCTCACAACATGTACCAGGTGATGATGTTAAAAGTCATGTTTGATGGTCTCACAACATGTACCAGGTTATGGTGTTAAAAGTCATGTTTGATGGTCTCACAACATGTACCAGGTGATGGTGTTAAAAGTCATGTTTGATGGTCTCACAACATGTACCAGGTGTTGTCGTTAAAAGTCATGTTTGATGGTCTCACAACATGTACCAGGTGTTGTCGTTAAAAGTCATGTTTGATGGTCTCACAACATGTACCAGGTGATGGTGTTAAAAGTCATGTTTGATGGTCTCACAACATGTACCAGGTGTTGTCGTTAAAAGTCATGTTTGATGGTCTCACAACATGTACCAGGTGTTGTCGTTAAAAGTCATGTTTGATGGTCTCACAACATGTACCAGGTGTTGTCGTTAAAAGTCATGTTTGATGGTCTCACAACATGTACCAGGTGATGGTGTTAAAAGTCATGTTTGATGGTCTCACAACATGTACCAGGTGATGGTGTTAAAAGTCATGTTTGATGGTCTCACAACATGTACCAGGTGTTGTCGTTAAAAGTCATGTTTGATGGTCTCACAACATGTACCAGGTGTTGTCGTTAAAAGTCATGTTTGATGGTCTCACAACATGTACCAGGTGATGGTGTTAAAAGTCATGTTTGATGGTCTCACAACATGTACCAGGTGATGGTGTTAAAAGTCATGCTAACTTGACTGTTTAAAGTCATTGTATTTGAGTCAAACTAACTCTACTGCTAGGTGGAAAGTGGTCTCAGGTCAGTGTCCTGTGGTCAGACGAGTGGTAGCATGGCGGTGACTTAAGGGGTCACACTGTGGTGACTAAGGGGTCACACTGTGGTGACTTAAGGGGTCACACTGTGGTGACTTAAGAGGTCACACTGTGGTGACTTAAGAGGTCACACTGTGGTGACTTAAGGGGTCATGGTCCTGACTGAGTCCACAGAGGACCACATCCCACTCCCACCTCCCAAAGAGTGTGCTGATGGTGCATTCCTGCTCACACAACTCTTCTGTTTTCCAAACCTCAAAGTGGAAGCCAACTTTCGACAACAACACCCCTCCTCCCGCCCCCTCCCCCCCTCTAACACACCAACCACCGCGCTGGCCGAGCCACCACCACCACCACCCACTCCTCCCACCAGCACCACCACCACCCACTCCTCCCATGCACGCTCTCCTGTCCTTATTTGGGTCGAGACGTGGTGGGTGGAGGTTGGAGGGGGAGGTGTTAGTGGGGAGACTTTGACACAGGAGGAGAGAGAGTCAGCAGACCTTCTTAATAAGGACATGTCTGGAACTCACCATGCTGACCCCTTCTTACCTTCTTCCCTTCTTACCTTCTTCCCTTCTTCTCTTTTTCCCTTCTTCCCTTCGTCCCTTCTTCTTTTCTTCCCTTCCTCCCTTCTTCCCTTCTTCCCTTCCTCCGTTCCTCCCTTCTTCTCTTCTTCCCTTCCTCCCTTCTTCCCTTCTTCCGTTCTTCCGTTCTTCCCTTCTTCCCTTCTTCCCTTCCTCACTTCTTCCCTTCTTCCCTTCTTCCCTTCTTCTCTTTTTCCCTTCTTCCCTTCTTCCCTTCATCCCTTCTTCTTTTCTTCCCTTCCTCCCTTCTTCCCTTCTTCCCTTCCTCTGTTCCTCCCTTCTTCTCTTCTTCCCTTCCTCCCTTCTTCCCTTCTTCCGTTCTTCCGTTCTTCCCTTCTTCCCTTCCTCCCTTCTTCCCTTCCTCCCTTCTTCTCTTCTTCCCTTCTGCTGTGATTCAGAGGTCACAGTCTTTGTCACATCTCAGTTATGGCCGCTCGTAACAGCGGATACATTTCATGATATCATTACAACACGGTGTGGCGAAGTTGGTAGAGTGGCCGGGCCAGCAATCGGAGGGTTGCTGGTTACTGGGGTTCAATCCCCACCTTCTACCATCCTAGTCACGTCCGTTGTGTCCTTGGGCAAGACACTTCACCCTTGCTCCTGATGGCTGCTGGTTAGCGCCTTGCATGGCAGCTCCCGCCATCAGTGTGTGAATGTGTGTGTGAATGGGTGAATGTGGAAATACTGTCAAATCGCTTTGAGTACCTTGAAGGTAGAAAAGCGCTATACAAGTATAACCCATTTATCATTTATCATTTTATACGTACACACTGATGGACAATGTACTTGCTTTTGATATCATAAGTCAGTGAAATCATAAGTCAGTAAAATCATAAGTCAGTGAAATCATAAGTCAGTGAAATCATAAGTCAGTAAAATCATAAGTCAGTGAAATCATAAGTCAGTGAAATCATAAGTCAGTAAAATCATAAGTCAGTGAAATTATAAGTCAGTAAAATTATAAGTCAGTAAAATCATAAGTCAGTGAAATCATAAGTCAGTAAAATCATAAGTCAGTGAAATCATAAGTCAGTGAAATCATAAGTCAGTAAAATCATAAGTCAGTGAAATTATAAGTCAGTAAAATTATAAGTCAGTAAAATCATAAGTCAGTGAAATCATAAGTCAGTAAAATCATAAGTCAGTGAAATCATAAGTCAGTGAAATCATAAGTCAGTGAAATCATAAGTCGGTAAAATCGTAAGTCAGTGAAATCTTAAGTCAGTGAAATCATAAGTCAGTAAAATCATACGTCAGTGAAATCATAATTCAGTAAAATCATAGGTCAGAGAAATCATAAGTCAGTAAAATCATAAGTCAGTGAAATCATAAGTCAGTAAAATCATAAGTCAGTAAAATCATAAGTCAGAGAAATCATAAGTCAGTAAAATCAAAAGTCAGTGAAATCATAAGTCAGTAAAATCATAAGTCAGTGAAATCACAAGTCAGTAAAATCATAAGTCAGTGAAATCATAAGTCAGTGAAATCATAAGTCGGTAAAATCATAAGTCAGTGAAATCATAAGTCAGTAAAATCATAAGTCAGTGAAATCATAAGTCAGTGAAATCATAAGTCAGTAAAATCATAAGTCAGTGAAATCATAAGTCAGTAAAATCATAAGTCAGTAAAATCATAAGTCAGTGAAATCATAAGTCAGTAAAATTATAAGTCAGTAAAATCATAAGTCAGTGAAATCATAAGTCAGTAAAATCATAAGTCAGTGAAATCATAAGTCAGTAAAATCATAAGTCGGTGAAATCATAAGTCGGTGAAATCATAAGTCGGTGAAATCATAAGTCAGTGAAATCATAAGTCAGTACAATCATAAGTCTGTGAAATCATAAGTCTGTGAAATCATAAGTCAGTGAAATTATAAGTCAGTAAAATCATAAGTCAGTGAAAAAGAATAGATAGAATAGAATATATCTTCATTGTAATTGTACATTGTACAACAAAATTGTAAGCAAAACTAATTTAGTGCAAATTCATAGTAACACATACAAACATAAGAACATAGATAAATAGATAAAATACATAACATACATAAAAATAGCAAGCACACAGCTCACATGCACAGTCATTCTTGTCTTGTGTTCAGCAACACTATTGCTCTCGGGTAAAAAGTCTTCTTAAATCTGTTTGTCCTGCATTTTATTGTCCTGGATCTCCTGCCCGAGGGCAGCAGTTCAAAAAGTTGATGTCCAGGGTGAGATGTTATGTCCCTTATTATGTCCCTTATGATGTTATGTCCCTTATTATGTCCCTTATTATGTCCCTTATTATGTCCCTTATGATGTTATGTCCCTTATGTTATGTCCCTTATTATGTTATGTCCCTTATTATGTCCCTTATTATGTCCCTTATTATGTCCAGGGTGAGATGTTATGTCCCTTATGATGTTATGTCCCTTATTATGTCTCTTATTTTGTCCAAGGTGAGATGTTATGTCCCTTATGATGTTATGTCCCTTATTATGTCTCTTATTTTGTCCAAGGTGAGATGTTATGTCCCTTATGATGTTATGTCCCTTATTATGTATCTTATTATGTTATGTCCCTTATTATGTATCTTATTATGTTATGTCCCTTATGATGTTATGTCCCTTATTATGTCCCTTATTATGTTAGGTCCCTTATTATGTCCCTTATGATGTTATGTCCCTTATTATGTATCTTATTATGTTATGTCCCTTATGATGTTATGTCCCTTATTATGTCCCTTATTATGTTATGTCCCTTATTATGTCCCTTATTATGTTATGTCCCTTATTATGTCCAGGGTGAGATGTTATGTCCCTTATGATGTTATGTCCCTTATTATGTCCCTTATTATGTTATGTCCCTTATTATGTACAGGGTGAGATGTTATGTCCCTTATGATGTTATGTCCCTTATTATGTCTCTTATTTTGTCCAGGGTGAGATGTTATGTCCCTTATGATGTTGTGTCCCTTATTATGTCCCTTATTATGTCCAGGGTGAGATGTTATGTCCCTTATTATGTCCAGGGTGAAATGTTATGTCCCTTATGATGTTATGTCCCTTATTATGTCCCTTATGATGTTATGTCCCTTATTATGTCCCTTGTGATGTTATGTCCCTTATGATGTTATGTCCCTTATGATGTTATGTCCCTTATGATGTTATGTCCCTTATTATGTCCAGGGTGAGATGTTATGTCCCTTATTATGTCCCTTATGATGTTATGTCCCTTATTGTGTTATGTCCCTTATTATGTCTCTTATTATGTCCAGGGTGAGATGTTATGTCCCTTGTGATGTTATGTCCCTTATTATGTCCAGGGTGAGATGTTATGTCCCTTATTATGTCCAGGGTGAGATGTTATGTCCCTTATGATGTTATGTCCCTTATTATGTCCAGGGTGAGATGTTATGTCACTTATTATGTCCAGGGTGAGATGTTATGTCCCTTATGATGTTATGTCCCTTATTATGTCCAGGGTGAGATGTTATGTCCCTTATGATGTTATGTCCCTTATTATGTCCAGGGTGAGATGTTATGTCCCTTATTATGTCCAGGGTGAGATGTTATGTCCCTTATTATGTCCAGGGTGAGATGTTATGTCCCTTATGATGTTTTGGGCCTTTTTGAGGCACCTGGCACTGTACAGTTCTTCTAGGGAGGGGAGAGAAATCATAAGTTATAAAATCATAAGTCAGCGTCTTATTCTACCAACAAATGTTTGGAACATATGTTGACATAGGGGTGTCCAAACTTTTTCACCAAGGGCCACAAAAGTCCAAGTATGCGGGGGCCTTTGTGATGTATTTTTGTAAAAATAAATGATATCACTTCTATATTTAAAGACAAACTTTGGTGTCAGCCTTGTGTCAGCTGTAACAATTTAAAAGACATCATGTAATGAGGGTGGAGGATACAATAGCTCACCACCGTCACAATGTAAACAAATGCCATGGGTGGATCTACACCTGACATACACTGTAATGATACCAAGTACAGGAGTGTATCTAGTCGATACAACTATGATTACATCGATATTTTTTATCGTCACAAATTTTTTTTACATTTTTTTACAATTTGTATCATGTTTATAAACTCAGGAAATATGTCCCTGGACACATGAGGACTTTGAATATGACCAATGTATGATCCTGTAACTACTTGGTATCAGATCCATACCTAAATGTGGGGTATCATCCAAAACTATTGTCAAGTATCAAACAACGGGCCAGATCTGGCCCCCGGGCCTTGAGTTTGACAGCTGTGGTGTAACTGAAGAGAAGCTAGTAGTCACTAGTAGTCTGCTCCTCATCCAGCCAGCAGTGTGTGTTCTTTCCAAAGCCTGAGAGAGTAAAAAGTGTCACAAGTTGCAGAGTTGGCTTCTAACAACGTCACCAGGAGGTCCAACATGACACAACTGTCCTGCTAAAATTAGCATCCTGCCTGCTGGATATTTGTTGTTGTGAGATATCATGTTCACTTTCGAGTGGACTCACTTCAGCTTCAAGTCTTGTCCGTGCAAGTGTAAAAAGAAATAAACAGACTTGACAATTGGAAAAAAGGAACATCAATGTTAGCCAGTGTTCATTTGACAACTATTATTATTGTTTTTACTTTTTGTTTTGTCCTGTCTAGCTACTCACACAAACACTATCTTTGATGTAGATGATCATATAGTTGATGTAGATCATCATATAGTTGATGTAGATCATCATATAGTTGATGTAGATGATCATATAGTTGATGTAGATGATCATATAGTAGATGTAGATGATCATATAGTTGATGTAGATGATCATATAGTTGATGTAGATGATCATATAGTAGATGTAGATGATCATATAGTTAGGGATGATGTTTGATAAGAAATTATCGAGTTCGAGTCTATTATCGAATCTTCTTATCGAGCCGATTCCTTATCGATTCTCTTATCGAGTCCAGATAGGTTGTTGTATATGGAAAAAAACACACAATATTTGGTTTAACAAAAGCTCACTGACTTATATAAGAAAACAATTTAATCTAAAAAATAAATAAATATTGACTGTTGCCCCCCTAAAAAAAAAATATATATATATTGACTGTTGTTACCCAAAGTATATTAAGTGCGATTTTTCAGAAAAACAAATATATAAGGTAACACAAAAACAACCTGTCTCTGTGATCATAGGTGTATAAATAATACTATTGTTAAATAAAATCAGTCCCTTGGGCACAAAACTGAAAATAATACAGCTCTCCAAAAAGTGCACTTCTGCTGCTATTTGACATAACTGTTTGTTATGATGCTTTGACATTTTTGCACTTTATTTCTTTATTGAAAGAAAATTCTATGAAGAGAAAAGTTGTTTGCAAATGTGGTTACAATGCTAAAAAATTAAAAGTTAAAGCTAAAAAAAGAAATACACTTTATTGAGTTAACATTATTTCTTTATAGGGGGAAAGATGAGCTAGGGAATATAACAACTACACTACCCATCATGCAACGGGAGTGACGAGCATGCGCGGTAGCCCCGAAAAGTGTTGTTGAATGTCGTCACCCGTGAAAGTAAACGTCAAGAACTCAGCCAACACGCCTCGTCTGCATTATTCATAATTAGACAGACAACACATATACAGTGTGATTTTGTTTTGTTTACAAGGAAAGAAAACCAAAAGTTGAAAAAGGGAGATCATGTCATATATGTATGTGCTGCGGTTGCTATAAGAACGTTGCGACAGCTGCCGTAAAGGAGGTGCGTTGCTAGCCTGGTTGCTATGTTTCCGGTGGGTCGTAGAAGTGTTCTTCATGTGTTTGTACCCTGCTCAAATCTCCCAGTAAAGTTATTCATTGGATTATACCTTTTGTTTTGAACTTTATTACACCTTGGAGCACTTTTTCCCGTCCATTTTTTTCCTGCTTTCGCTATCTGCGCCTAATGACTGAGCTACATGACTGATTTCTTGTGATGTCCCACGGAGCATTTCTGGTCGAGACGGGATTCGTTCCGAGGGGTTCGAATAAAGAACCAACTCTTTTTCTTTACTATAGTGGTCTCAATAACGGGTACCGGTTCTCAAAAAGGGATTCGAGTCCGAGGACTCGGTTCTTTTCTTATCGAACAACCGGGAAAACCGGTTTCGAGTATCATCCCTACATATAGTAGATGTAGATGATCATATAGTTGATGTAGTTGATCATATAGTTGATGTAGATGATCATATAGTTGATGTAGATGATCATATAGTTGATGTAGATGATCATATAGTTGATGGAGATGATCATATATTAGATGTAGATGATCACATTGTTTATGTAGATGATCATATAGTTGATGTAGATAATCATATAGTTGATGTAGATGATCATATAGTAGATGTAGATGATCACATTGTTTATGTACATGATCATATAGTTGATGTAGATAATCATATAGTTGATGTAGATGATCATATAGTTGACTTAGATGATCATATAGTAGATGTAGATGATCATATAGTAGATGTAGATGATGATATAGTTGATGTAAATGATCATATAGTTGATGTAGATGATCATATAGTTGATGTAAAAGATCATATAGTTGATGTAAAAGATCATATAGTTGATGTAGATGATCACATTGTTGATGTAGATCAGGGGTCACCAACCTTTTTGAAACCAAGGGCTACTTCTTGGGTACTGATTAATGCGAAGGGCTACCAGTTTGATACACACTTAAATAAATTGCCAGAAATAGCCAATTTGCTCAATTTACCTTTAACTCTGTTATTATTAATAATTAATGATATTTATCTTTGTGGAAACACTGATCATCTTAATGATTTCTCACAATAAATATATATAGAAACAGATAAATATCAATATGCAACACTTTATTTTTATATTTTCTCTAAGTGCACATTTTTCAAATTGAACATTTTCAAATGATCACTTCTAAGACAGTCTTGTGAAATCACAATATCCCATTTTAACTAGCTAGCCACTAACATTTTTTTAACAAATCATGAATTACTTTGCACCATGTTTGTACAAATAATAACTCATGTAAAATACAAAAGTAAACTCTCAAATTTTTAAATCATGTCAAACTTTGAACTGGACACCAAATCTGTTATCTGTTTCTTTGTCAGTTAGTGGGAAGCCTGGCATTGCATGCTGTTAACTAGTGTGTTGTACTCAGGTGTGTAGCTTGACAATGCAACTCTGAGTGAGTCTTGCAGATGTGCATCAGTGAGGCGTGTTCTGTGTTTGTTCTTGATGAAGTTCATGTCAGAAAAGGCTGATTCACAAAGATAAGATTTTTCCTCATTGTTTGCAGAACCTTCTTAATCTTTTGGACATATTTTCACAGCAATCTGGCCTTAAGCTTGATTATGATAAATGTAAAATGTTAAGGATCGGAAATCTAAAGGGAACGTCCTTTCGAATGGAATGCAAAGTGCCTGTTTTGTGGACAGATGGACCAGTTAACATACTTGGTGTTGTTGTCCCAGAAAATCTGGAAGATCTAGGCTCAGTAAATTATGATAATCGACTAAGAAAACTGGACAAAATTATGCAATTATGGAAAGGGAAGTCCTTAACCTTGTATGGTAAAATGTCTATTGCCAACTCGTTAATTATTCCTCAATTTATTTATTTGTTTTTGTCATTACCAGCTCCATCACAAAACTTTTTTAAGATTTATGAGCGGAGGGTCTTCGATTTTGTCTGGAACGGCAAACCAGAAAAGATTAAAAGAAAGGTTTTGTACAAAGAGTATGAATATGGGGGCCTGAAACTTCTCAACCTGGAAGCTATGTGTCTGTCTTTAAAAGTATCAATTGTTCCAAAGATGTATTTAAACATTGAGTGGTACACAAATGTCCTGTTGGACAAAAAACATGTACTGTATCAAAATAAATTGTATCCTTTTTTACAAGTGATCCCCTCCCAGAGAGTCTGCTGGGAAACATGGCGGGGTTCATAAAGGAAACAATCCACTCATAGTGGTGTTTTCAATTTTATGTGCCAGAAAAAAGAGACGATATTTTGCAGCAGTTAATATGGATGAACTCTAATATTGTAATAGATGGAAAGCCTTTCTTTTGGAAATATATGTTTGAAAGAGGAATCATTTTTGTCAATGATATTATCAATGAGAATGGTAAAATTATGAAGTATGATGAATTTAGAGCTATGTATGGTGATGCTTGCTCAAGCTTTTCATTTTATCAACTAACTGGAGTAATTGGGAAAAGATGGAAACAAATAATTAATTATGGAACTACTAAATTATTAGTTTGTAAACCTCTAATAAGAAATTCTAGTTGGCAAAAAGGAACTAAAATAAATAGAAAAATATATAATTTTTATTTAATAAAGAAATCTTTGAAGGCTGCCTCATACAACACATATGGAAAATGGGAGGACTTTTTTGACTGCCCGTTGCCATGGGATGCCATATTCAAACTAATCTATAAAACCACTATCGATGTGCAAAATCGTTATTTTCAAATTAAAATTATTTATTACTTCTTACCCACAGGGAAAATGTTAAAATTATGGAATATGACAGAGTCAGATGATTGCCGATTTTGTTGTCAGGAGCCTGAATCCACCCTGCATTTGTTTTGGTATTGTCATATTGTGTCTTTGTTTTGGCTGGAAGTTGAAAAAATGTGTTTAAGGATTGGTTTGTTTATGAAGCTTAATGTGGTTTCTGTTATTTTAGGAGAGTTCATTGACAATCATGATTTAGTCAATTTAATTATAGTACTCTGTAAAATTTTTATTTTTAAGGCCAAAAACAGATATTCACTTAGTATTACTTTCTTTAAAACATTTATTCAGTATTTTCTAACTTTAGAAAGTTACATGGTTGAAAACGATAATGATGCCAAAAAACATTAAAAAAAAGATGAGAAGTCCTCAAAGGCTTATTTTTAAAGTATAATTATGTTTATAGATTATATGATATCTGTTGTTGTGTTTCCTAATTTGAGTGACCTGGACATAATCTGGACTGTACATAAATGCTTATTTTGAAAATGTAATTTTGTTTATAAATTATATGCAATCTGTTGTGTTCCCTAATTTTTTTCTGTGTACATAATGAAGGTGTGTGTTGCTGAGTCCGACTTGGACATTATCTGGACTTGGCCTGGTTTAAAAAACCCTTCAAACAAATCTAATTTAATTGACAACCTGGTCTGTTGAAGATAAGGCCCTTTTAAAAAAAAATAAAAAAATAAGATAAATAAATAAAAAACATTTTCTTGGATAAAAAAGAAAGTAAAACAATATAAAAATAATTACATAAAAAATAGTAATTAATGAAAATTTTAGTGGACCAGCAGCCTATACAATCATGTGTGCTTCAGGGACTGTGTCCCTTGCAGATGTGTTGTCTATGTTGTGGGAACCAGAATATTGGTAGCAGAAAGAAATAACCCCTTTTGTGTGAGTGGGTGTGGATGAGTGTGCATGGGGGAGGTTGTTTGGGTTGATGCACTGATTGAAAGTGTATCTTGTGTTTTTTCTATGTAGATTTAATTAAAAAAAAAATAAATGTTTTTTTGTTTCTTTTTATAACAGGCCCGCGGGCGACTCATCTGGTCCTCACGGGCGACCTGGTGCCCGCGGGCACCGCGTTGGTGACCCCTGATGTAGATGATCATATAGTTGAAGTAGAAGATCATATAGTTGATGTAAAAGATCATATAGTTGATGTAGATGATCACATTGTTGATGTAGATGATCATATAGTTGATGTAGATTATCACATTGTTGATGTAGATGATCATCTAGTTTATTAGGTAGTGTCACACATGAACATGACACAGGAAGTGAACAGGTGTGTAACATTCTTATTAGTTTATGTATATTAGTAGTGTCATACATGAACGTTACACAAGAAGTGAACAGGTGTGTAACATTCTTATTAGTTTATTAGGTAGTGTCACACATGAACATGACACAGGAAGTGAACAGGTGTGTAACATTCTTATTAGTTTATTAGGTAGTGTCATACATGAACATGACACAGGAAGTGAACAGGTGTGTAACATTCATATTAGTTTATTAGGCAGTGTCACACATGAACATGACACAGGAAGTGAACAGGTGTGTAACATTCCTATTAGTTTATTAGGCAGTGTCACACATTAACATGACACAGGAAGTGAACAGGTGTGTAACATTCCTATTAGTTTATTAGGCAGTGTCACACATGAACATGACACAGGAAGTGAACATTTGTGTAACATTCTTATTAGTTTATTAGGCAGTGTCACACATGAACATGACACAGGAAGTGAACATTTGTGTAACATTCGTATTAGTTTATAAGGCAGTGTCACACATGAACATGACACAGGAAGTGAACAGGTGTGTAACATTCCTATTAGTTTATTAGGCAGTGTCACACATGAACATGACACAGGAAGTGAACAGGTGTGTAACCTTCGTATTAGTTTATTAGGCAGTGTCACACATAAACGTGACACAAGAAGTGAACTGGTGTGTAACATTCTTATTAGTTTATTAGGCAATGTCACCCATGAACATGACATAGGAAGTGAACAGGTGTGTAACATTCTTATTAGTTATTAGGCAGTGTCACACATGAACATGACACAGGAAGTGAACAGGTGTGTAACATTCTTATTAGTTTATTAGGTAGTGTCATACATGAAAATGACACAAGAAGTGAACAGGTGTGTAACATTCTTATTAGTTTATTAGGCAGTGTCACACATGAACATGACACAGGAAGTGAACAGGTGTGTAACATTCTTATTAGTTTATTAGGCAGTGTCACACATGAACATGACACAGGAAGTGAACAGGTGTGTAACATTCTTATTAGTTTATTAGGCAGTGTCACACATGAACATGACACAGGAAGTGAACAGGTGTGTAACATTCTTATTAGTTTATTAGGCAGTGTCACACATGAACGTGACACAAGAAGTGAACAGGTGTGTAACATTCTTATTAGTTTATTAGGCAATGTCACACATGAACATGACACAAGAAGTGAACAGGTGTGTAACATTCTTATTAGTTATTAGGCAGTGTCACACATGAACATGACACAGGAAGTGAACAGGTGTGTAACATTCTTATTACAAGTACAAGAGCGTATCTAGTCGATACTGCTATGATTACATCGATATTTTTTATCGTCACAAAATATTTTTTCCTTTTTTAAAAATTCATATGATGTTTATAAAGTCAGTAAATACGTCCCTGGACACATGAGGACTTTGAATATGACCAATGTATGATCCTGTAACTACTTGGCATCGGATCGATACCTAAATGTGTGATATCATCCAAAACTAATGTAAAGTATGAAAGAAGAGAAGAATAAGTGATTATTACATTTTAACAGAAGTGTAGATAGAACATGTTAAAACAGAAAATAAGCAGATATTAACAGTAAATGAACAAGTGGATGAATAATCTGTTTTTACAGTTTGTCCCTCATAATGTGTACAAAATAATAGGTGTATAAATGACACAATATGTTACTGCATACGTCAGCGGACTAATTAGGAGTCTTTGTTTGTTTACTTACTACTAAAAGACAAGTTGTCTAGTATGTTGACTATTTTATTTAAGGACTACATGACAATAATAAATATATGTTTCATGTACACTAACATTTGTGGTTACAATAAAGACAATAATGACATTTTTTGTGCTCCCCTTGATTAATGTATCGAAAAGTTTCGAAATACAAATATTGGTACTAATATTTGTTGAAATCAAAGGCAAACATCACAATGAGAAGGACATTCTTCCACAAACAATCACTTCTAGTCCTCCTGGATCATCTGCACAAATGCTCAAGTAGAAAATGATTCTGGTTCCTTCATAGACGTCCTCTGGGAGACAATGCACAGCAGCTTGGAAAAGACTTTTCCCATTGCAGCCATGAGTCGACCACATTGAGACACACTTCCTAGCCTGCTAGACCACAGACATTCTCTGAGGCCAGTCCTCATTAAACTCCATTTCATGCTTGCTCTTCAACTCATTTGGCAGAGACCAGGAACTAGAGAACTAATAGTCCTGTTTGCAGTTTGCCTCCTTTTAGGTGCTAAACAAAGACCAAAGACAAAGAATACAGTATTCACATTAAACATAAACTACTAAGATACAGTATTCACATTAAACATAAACTACTAAGATACAGTATTCACATTAAACATAAACTACTAAAATACAGTATTCACATTAAACATAAATTACTAAGATACCGTATTTACATTAAACATAAACAACTAAGATACAGTATTCATATTAAATAAACAACTAAAATACAGTATTCACATTAAACATAAACTACTAAGATACAGTATTCACATTAAACATAAACAACTAAGATACAGTATTCACATTAAATAAACAACTGCAATACAGTATTCACATTAAACATAAACTACTAAGATACAGTATTCACATTAAACATAAACAACTGAGATACAGTATTCACATTAAATAAACAACTAAAATACAGTATTCACATTAAACATAAACAACTAAGATACAGTATTTACATTAAACATAAACTACTAAGATACAGTATTTACATTAAACATAAACAACTAAAATACAGTATTCACATTAAATAAACAACTAAAATACAGTATTCACATTAAACATAAACAACTAAGATACAGTATTCACATTACATAAACTACTAAGATACAGTATTCACATTAAATAAACAACTAAAATACAGTATTCACATTAAACATAAACAACTAAGATACAGTATTCACATTAAATAAACTACTAAGATACAGTATTCACATTAAACATAAACAACTAAGATACAGTATTCACATTAAATAAACAACTAAAATACAGTATTCACATTAAATAAACAACTAAAATACAGTATTCACATTAAACATAAACAACTAAGATACAGTATTCACATTAAATAAACAACTAAAATACAGTATTCACATTAAATAAACAACTAAAATACAGTATTCACATTAAACATAAACAACTAAGATACAGTATTCACATTAAATAAACAACTAACATACAGTATTCACATTAAACATAAACAACTAAGATACAGTATTCACATTAAATAAACTACTAAGATACAGTATTCACATTAAACATAAACAACTAAGATACAGTATTCACATTAAACATAAATGACTAAGATACATTATTCACATTAAATAAACAACTAAAATACAGTATTCACATTAAACATAAACAACTAAAATACAGTCTTCACATTCAACATAAACAACTAAAATACAGTCTTCACATTCAACATAAACAACTAAAATACAGTATTCACATTAAACATAAACAACTAAGATACAGTATTCACATTAAACATAAACAACTAAGATACAGTATTCACATTAAATAAACAACTATAATGCGGTATTCACATTAAACATAAACTACTAAGACACAGTATTTACATTAAACATAAACAACTAAGATACAGTATTCACATTAAATAAACAACTAAGATACAGTATTCACATTAAACATAAACAACTAAGATACAGTATTCACATTAAACATAAACAACTAAGATACAGTATTCACATTAAACATAAACAACTAAGATACAGTATTCACATTAAACATAAACTACTAAGATACAGTATTCACATTAAATAAACAACTAAAATACAGTATTCACATTAAACATAAACAACTAAGATACAGTATTCACATTAAACATAAACAACTAAGATACAGTATTCACATTAAACATAAACAACTAAGATACAGTATTCACATTAAACATAAACAACTAAGATACAGTATTCACATTAAATAAACAACTATAATGCGGTATTCACATTAAACATAAACTACTAAGACACAGTATTTACATTAAACATAAACAACTAAGATACAGTATTCACATTAAATAAACAACTAAGATACAGTATTCACATTAAACATAAACAACTAAGATACAGTATTCACATTAAACATAAACAACTAAGATACAGTATTCACATTAAACATAAACAACTAAGATACAGTATTCACATTAAACATAAACTACTAAGATACAGTATTCACATTAAATAAACAACTAAAATACAGTATTCACATTAAACATAAACAACTAAGATACAATATTCACATTAAACATAAACTACTAAGATACAGTATTCACATTAAACATAAACAACTAAGATACAGTATTCACATTGAACATAAAGAATGTTGTGTCTTTGCACAAAGTTGTGGATATAAAGTCCACAGTGTCAAGTTGAAACAGACGTCAACATGAAGTGAACTCACGTGATGTCAGACAAACAGGAAGTGACAAAACATTGTAAAACGTTTACAAATTAAAATGGAAGAAGATAAACATATTTAATCACACAAATAATAAATACAAATAAATACTTAAATAAATTAATGTTTCCTCTGCAAAGAAAAAAAGTACGCATGTGCAAAGTTTAGTGACCTGGTTTTAGACTTCCTGCTCGCTGATTAGTTTGACTCATAGAATATACATGAGTTAGACAAAGATGTTTGGACTTCAGCTACAGCAAGCCTAGTTCTTCTAGTTCACCTTCAGGGCTTTTATTTCTTCTCCAGTCACTTTTATGTCAGCATCTTGCAAACATGTGTTCTCTGTCCTACTTTGTGTCTTGACTAAAGTCCTCTCTTCTTCTTCTTCACAGCCCTCCTCCATCTTTGACATCGGGGCTCGGGGTCGGGCCCAGGGGGAGCCGCCACCATTGCGTCCAACGAGTGGAGCGCCAACGGTAGCCCAGAAGATGGGCTGGACGGGGACAGCGAGGACAAGGCCATCGACGGGGACGCGGAGGGCGTGTGGAGCCCCGACATCGAGCAGAGCTTCCAGGAGGCCCTTGCCATTTATCCACCCTGTGGCCGCAGGAAGATCATCCTGTCGGACGAGGGCAAGATGTACGGTAAGAGTCTTCTTGCTCAGCACCTGATACTGGACCAGGTGCTGGTCTGAGTCAGAACCACACGCTGTGGGAACATCTAAAACAGCAGGATGTGTCAATGTGAGGTTGTCAAAAATAAAATAAACCTTTATATTTTATATGTAAGTTCATAATATTGACTTTTACATACTTCTCATGAGATTACTACTTGTTTAATTAATCAGTATTACAGAATAATACACAATAATAATACAATTCCATAACCAAACCAGAACAGCAACCTACAGAGTAACATGACACAAAACAATCCAAAAGTAGTAATAATATCAACAAAAGTATCAATAGTCATAAGAATTCCAACATAGCAGTGATTAGAAATGTCCTGCAGTCGGCAGTGTTTGAGCTAATTCTAAATCACTAATCCTGGTCTCCATGGCGACAAATAAAGTACGTTTCTTACATGTAGTATTATCACTGGAGGAGGAGGAATAGCTAAACATGCTTCACTACACAGCGTAGGAGGATACAATAGCTCACCGACGTCACAATGTAAACAAACTTCATGGGTGGATCTACACTTGACATCCACTGTAATGATACCAAGTACAGGAGTCGATACTACTATGATTACATCGATATTTTTGGCATCACAACATCGTTTTAAAAACATTCATATTATGTTTATAAAGTCAGTAAATATGTCCCTGGACACATGAGGACTTTGAATATGACCAATGTATGAACCTGTAACTACTTGGTATCGGATCGATACCTAAATGTGTGATATCATATAAAACTAATGTCAAGTATCAAAGAAGAGAAGAATAAGTGATTATTACATTTTAACAGAAGTGTAGATAGAACATGTTAAAACAGAAAATAAGCAGATATTAACAGTAAATGAACAAGTAGATGAATAATCCATTTTTACAGTTTGTCCCTCATAATGTGTACAAAATAATAATTGCATAAATGACACAATATGTTACTGCATACGTCAGCAGACTAAATAGGAGTCTTTGTTTGTTTACTTACTACTAAAAGACAAGTTGTCTAGTAAGTTGACTATTTTATTTAAGGACTAAATGACAATAATAAACATGTGTTTCAGGTACACTAACATTTGTTGTTACAATAAAGACAATAATGACATTTTTTGTGCTCCCCTTTATTTAGAAAAGTACAGAAATACATTTTGGTACCGGTACCAAAATATTGGTACGGTACCAATATACAAACCCCGTTTCCATATGAGTTGGGAAATTGTGCAAGATGTAAATACAAACGGAATACAATGATTTGCAAATCATTTTCAACCCATATTCAGTTGAATATGCTACAAAGACAACATATTTGATGTTCAAACTGATAAACATTTTTTTTTGTAAATAATCATTAACTTTAGAATTTGATGCCAGCAACACGTGACAAAGAAGTTGGGAAAGGTGGCAATGAATACTGATAAAGTTGAGGAATGCTCATCAAACACTTATTTGGAACATCCCACAGGTGAACAGGCAAATTGGGAACGGGTGGGTGCCATAATTGGGTATAAAAGTAGATTCCATGAAATGCTCAGTCATTCACAAGAAAGGATGGGGCGAGGGTCACCACTTTGTCCACAACTGCGTGAACAAATAGTCAAACAGTTTAAGAACAACGTTTCTCAAAGTGCAATTGCAAGAAATTTAGGGATTTCAACATCTACGGTCCATAATATCATCAAAAGGTTCAGAGAATCTGGAGAAATCACTGCACATAAGCAGCATGGCCGGAAACCAACAATGAATGACCGTGACCTTCCATCCCTCAGACGGCACTGTATCAAAAACCAACATCAATCTCTAAAGGATATCACCACACTTCAGAAAACCACTGTCAGTAACTACAGTTGGTCGCTACATCTGTAAGTGCAAGTTAAAACTCTCCTATGCAAAGCGAAAGCCATTTATCAACAACACCCAGAAACGCCGCCGGCTTCTCTGGGCCCTAGATCATCTAAGATAGACTCATGCAAAGTGGAAAAGTGTTCTGTGGTCTGACGAGTCCACATTTCAAATTGTTTTTGGAAATATTCGACATCGTGTCATCCAGACCAAAGGGGAAGCGAACCATCCAGACTGTTATCGACGTAAAGTTCAAAAGGCAGCATGTGTGATGGTATGGGGATGTATTAGTGCCCAAGACATGGGTAACTTACACATCTGTGAAGGCACCATTAATGCTGAAAGGTACATACAGGTTTTGGAACAACATATGCTGCCATCTAAGCGCCGTCTTTTTCATGGACGGCCCTGCTTATTTCAGCAAGACAATGCCAAGCCACATTCAGCACGTGATACAACAGCGTGGCTACGTAAAAAAAGAGTGCGGGTACTAGACTGGCCCGCCTGCAGTCCAGACCTGTCTCCCATCAAAAATGTGTGGCGCATTATGAAGCGTAAAATACGACAGCGGAGACCCCGGACTGTTGAACGACTTAAGCTGTACATAAAACAAGAATGGGAAATAATTCCACCTGAGAAGCTTCAACAATTAGTTTCCTCAGTTCCCAATCGTTTACTGAGTGTTGTTAAAAGGAAAGGCCATGTAACACAGTGGTGAACATGCCCTTTCCCAACGACTTTGGCACGTGTTGCAGCCATGAAATTCTAAGTTAATTATTATTTGCAAAAAAAAATAAAAAATTTATGAGTTTGAACATCAAATATGTTGTCTTTGTAGCATATTCAACTGAATATGGGTTGAAAGGGATTTGCAAATCATTGTATTCCATTTATATTTACATCTAACACAGTTTCCCAACTCATATGGAAACGGGGTTTGTATATATATATATATATATATATATATATATATATATATATATATATATATCCATCCATCCATTTTCTACCGCTTGTCCCTTTTGGGGTCACGGGGGGTGCTGGAGCCTATCCCAGCTGCATTCGGGCGGAAGGCGGGGTACACCCTGGACAAGTCGCCAACTCATCACAGGGCCAACACAGATAGACAGACAACATTCACACTCGCATTCACACACGGGACCATATATATATATATATATATATATATATATATATATATATATATATATATATATATATATATATATATATACATATATATATATATATATATATATATATATATATATATATATATATATATATATATATATATATATATATTAAAAGTGCAGTTTTTTTACTAAAGCATGTACTTTTGCCGAGGCTGTCAGCAATTATTCATGTTTACATTTATTCGGAAGGGCAACTCTGCTTTTCTATAAAAATGTTTCGGTTGGCAAACCAATTTCAAGCACCAATTATGTTCCTAGATGGAGGTTGCATAAGATGTTTGGCACTGACTACTATCTAAACGAGACTGGATGGATTCTTATCTTCTCCCTGGAGAACAAGCTCCAGGCTCGTGTGTGTTCTGTACAGTATTCTGCTGTTTGGATGTCCTTCTTTGGAACTACAACACCCCGACCACATCTCCCTCTAGTTCTTTAGAGGTCTGGACCACATCTCCCTCTAGTTCTTTAGAGGTCTTGACCACATCTCTCTCTAGTTCTTTAGAGGTCTGGACCACATCTCTCTCTAGTTCTTTAGAGGTCTGGACCACATCTCTCTCTAGTTCTTTAGAACTCTGGACCACACCGCTCTCTAGTTCTTTAGAGGTCTTGACCACACCTCTGCCTAGTTCTTTAGAGGTCTTTTACCACACCTCTCTCTAGTTCTTTAGAGGTCTGTGGTCATGTGTGGTGACCTAAGGACACACCAGCAGAAGACGTTTCTGGTCTTCAATATTAGAGGCACTTTTCTCTCTCTCTCCTGTGTGCAACAAGTCTGTACGAGTCGTGCCGAGACCCAGGTCAGGTTTATCCAGTCGCACCGGCACACAGAGCAGGTTTTTCAGTGACACTTCTCATGCTGCTTCCTGTCCTTCTTCTTCTTCCACGTTGACTTCACAGCCCCTTCTGGGCATGTGATGGCAGAACTGGTACGACTTGTTTCCAGGGAAGACTTGTGTGGAGCAGACATGATGCCAGTCGGACTCAGGACTGGGGATCAAAGACTCCCGCAGAGTCCATAAAGTGCAGGTGTTTGCCCCCTCCAGGGCCCGCACAGCTCCAGATGTGTCTGTTGGCAAGTCCTTGGTCACGTCCAGGTGTTCAAGCACTTCTCTTTGAAATGTTCCCATGGTCCAGTCTCAGGACTTGTCTGGGATTCTGAAGTTGGACATGCAGTGGTGGTGAAAAGTCTACATCCACTTGTAAAGAACATCATGTTTCACTGCAATAAGTAGCTTCTGGTAGCCATCCACAAGAAGCAGTCAGGAACCCCAGAGGAGCGTCCCAGGTGCCACGGTCCAGATGAAAGCCTGTTCTCAGGGCAATTACCTCGGACTCCCTGACGTCAGCACATGGGAACGTCAAAGATGTCGCTCCCCTCGCAGTCTTTCCCAGTCCTGCAGAATCCATCACGTCATCCCCCAAACATCACACTTCTTGCCAAGTCTTTTCTCCTCTGCTGGGAAACTTCACATTTCCATGGCCTTAGCAGGACTACATGCAGGTGGTCTAGACTGCCCACTAGCATCACGCCGACTTAACACCACTTATTAAGAAGTCTGGGACTGTTATGTCATTTGAAGGTCATACTAACTATGTCATTTGAAGGTCATACTAAGGTAATACTGCATCTGTGGTCACAGTGCTTACCTACAAACTACAAAAGCAGTGAAGTTGTCACGTTGTGTAAATGGTAAATAAAAAGAGAATACAACAAATCCTTTTCAACTTATATTCAATTGAATAGACTGCAAAGACAAGATATTTCATGTTCACACTCAGAAACTTTGCTATTTTTTGCAAATAATCATAAACTTAGAATGTAATGGCAGCAACACATTGCAAAAAAGGCATGTTTACCAGTGTGTTACATGGCCTTTCCTTTTATCAACACTCAGTAAAGGTTTGGGAACTGAGGAGACACATTTTTGAAGTGGAATTCTTTCCCATTCTTGCTTGATGTACAGCTTAAGTTGTTCAACAGTCTCCCTTCTCATATTTTAGCCTTCACACATTTTCAATGTCTGGACTACAGGCAGGCCAGTCTAGTACCCGCACTCTTTTACTATGAAGCCTCGCTGTTGTAACACCTGGCTTGGCATTGTCTTGCTGAAATAAGCAGGGGCGTATGTTGGGCAGCATATGTTGCTCCAAAAGCTGTATGTACCTTTCAGCATTAATGGTGCCTTCACAGATGTGTAAGTTACCCATGTCTTGGGCACTAATACACCCCCATACCATCACACATGCTGCCTTTTACACTTTCACCCTAGAACAGTCCGGATGGTTCTTTTCCTCTTTGGTCCGGAGGACACGACATCCACAGTTTCCAAAATCAATTTGAAATGTGGACTCGTCAGACCACAGAACACTTTTCCACTTTGCATCAGTCCATCTTAGATGAGCTCGGGTCCAGCGAAGCGTTTCTGGGTGTTGTTGATAAATGGCTTTGGCTTTGCATAGTAGAGTTTTAACTTGCACTTACAGATGTAGCGACCAACTGTAGTTACTGACAGTGGGTTTCTGAAGTGTTCCTGAGCCCATGCGGTGATATCCTTTACACACTGATGTGGCTTTTTGATGCAGTAGCGCCTGAGGGATCCAAGGTGTGTAATATAATGGCTTACGTGCAGTGATTTCTCCAGATTCTCTGAACCTTTTGATGATATTACGGAGCGTAGATGGTGAAATTCCTAAATTCCTTGCAATAGCTGCTTGAGAAATGTTGTTCTTAAACAATTTGCTCAGGCATTTGTTGACAAAGTGGTGACCCTCGCCCCGTCCTTGTTTGTGAATGACTGAGCATTTCATGGAATCTACTTTTATACCCAATCATGGCACCCACCTGTTCCCAATTAGCCTGTTCACCTGTGGGATGTTCCAAATAAGTCTTTGATGAGCATTACTCAAAACTTTATCATTCTTTTTTGCCACTTGTGCCAGCTTTTTTGTAACATGTTGCATGCATCAAATTTCAAATGAGTGTGTGTGTGTGTGTGTGTGTGTGTGTGTGTGTGTGTGTGTGTGTGTGTGTGTGTGCGTGCGTGCGTGCGTGCGTGCGTGCGTGCGTGCGTGCGTGCGTGCGTGCGTGCGTGTGTGTGTGTGGGTGGATTGTTAAAAAATGTCACCTGTCTTGTTTTTCTGTGGGCCTGTGCTGACATGTCGTTCACCTGCACTTTCGGGCCCCGACAGGTGTGTCAAGCAAGCGTGCGCTGACGCGCACACACACACGCACACACACACACACACACACACACACACACACACACACACACACACACACACACACACACACGACCCTTCAACCCCCACTCTTCTTAGTCTTGCAGCTGCCACTGCTGAAATGCACTCTGGGTCGTGAAAAAAATATGCTTTTAGTGCTTGTCAGTTTTGACTTTCTTAAAGTACATAGTGAGTGCATGTGGAAGATGTTTAAGAACAAATACTAACTTTCTTAAAGTGCATAGTAAGTGCATGTGGAACGGGTTTAGACAAGAGTGACTTTCTTAGAATGCATAGTGAGTGCATGTGGAATATGTTTAAGAACAAATGCTAACTTTTTTTAAATGCATAGTGAGTGCATCTGGAAGGCGTTTAAGAAAAAATGCAATCTTTTTTAAAGGGCACATTGAGTGCATGTGGAAGGTGTTTAAGAATAAATGCTAGCTTTCTTAAAGTGCATAATGAGTGCATGTGGAAGGTGTTTAAGAACAAATGCTAACTTTCTTAAAGTGCATGGTGAGTGCATGTGGACGATGTTTAAGAACAAATGCTAACTTCTTTAAAGTGCACAGCGAGTGCATGTAGAACTTGTTTAGGAACAAATACTAATTTTTTTAAAGTGCATAGTGAGTGCATGTGGAACGTGTTCAAGAATACATGCTACATTTCTTAAAATGCATAGTGAGTGCATGTGGAAGATGTTTAGGAACAAATACTAACTTCTTTAAAGTGCATAGTGAGTGCATGTGGAAGATGTTTAGGAACAAATACTAACTTCTTTAAAGTGCATAGTGAGTGCATGTGGAAGATGTTTAGGAACAAATACTAACTTCTTTAAAGTGCATAGTGAGTGCATGTGGAAGGTGTTTAAGAACAAAAACTAACTTCTTTAAAGTGCATAGTGAGTGCATGTGGAAGGTGTTTAGGAACAAATACTAACTTCTTTAAAGTGCATAGTGAGTGCATGTGGAAGATGTTTAGGAACTAATACTAACTTCTTTAAAGTGCATAGTGAGTGCATGTGGAAGGTGTTTAGGAACAAATACTAACTTCTTTAAAGTGCATAGTGAGTGCATGTGGAAGGTGTTTAGGAACAAATACTAACTTCTTTAAAGTGCATAGTGAGTGCATGTGGAAGGTGTTTAGGAACAAATACTAACTTCTTTAAAGTGCATAGTGAGTGCATGTGGAAGATGTTTAGGAACAAATACTAACTTCTTTAAAGTGCATAGTGAGTGCATGTGTGTAAGAACAAATACTAACTGTTTTAAAGTGCATAGTGAGTGCATGTGGAAGGTGTTTAGGAACAAATATTAACTTATTTAAAGTGCATAGTGAGTGCACGTGGAAGGTGTTTAGGAACAAATACTAACTTCTTTAAAGTGCATAGTGAGTGCACGTGTGTAAGAAGAAGAGTAACTTCTTTAAAGTGCATAGTGAGTGCATGTGTGTAAGAACAAGAGTAACTTCTTTAAAGTGCATAGTGAGTGCATGTGTGTAAGAAGAAGAGTAACTTCTTTAAAGTGCATAGTGAGTGCATGTGTGTAAGAAGAAGCGGGGCCATGACGCTGCTTCCCTGTCAGTGTGTGAGTGGGATGTTGGGAATGTTTGCAGGATCACTATGTTAGCAATTTGGGATGACCTCAATGTTATGAGAGGAGGGGGGGGGGGGGGGGGGTGAGATCGTCACGCGCCGTGAAAAGAGATTACCTTTTTGCTGACTGTCTTAGCGTGGAAGTGGAAAATTCCAGCAGCGGTGTGGTTAAAAGAGGCCTGTGGGCGGGGCCTGTCAGGAAGAGGTGGGGGTGTCCATGCACAGGAACCAGGAAGAGGAATAAGGGTCAGATGAGGAGATTCAGTCTTACTGGATCACCAGGTGAATCATTCAGTCTTACTGGATCGCCAGGTGAATCATTCAGTCTTACTGGATCACCAGGTGAATCATTCAGTCTTACTGGATCGCCAGGTGAATCATTCAGTCTTACTGGATCACCAGGTGAATCATTCAGTCTTACTGGATCACCAGGTGAATCATTCTGTGTTACTGGATCGCCAGGTGGATCACCAGGTGAATCATTCTGTCTTACTGGATCGCCAGGTGAATCATTCAGTCTTACTGGATCGCCAGGTGAATCATTCTGTCTTACTGGATCACCAGGTGAATCATTCAGTCTTACTGGATCGCCAGGTGAATCATTCTGTCTTACTGGATCACCAGGTGAATCATTCAGTCTTACTGGATCGCCAGGTGAATCATTCTGTCTTACTGGATCGCCAGGTGAATCATTCAGTCTTACTGGATCGCCAGGTGAATCATTCTGTCTTACTGGATCACCAGGTGAATCATTCAGTCTTACTGGATCGCCAGGTGAATCATTCTGTCTTACTGGATCACCCGGTGAATCATTCTGTCTTACTGGATCACCAGGTGAATCTTTCTGTCTTACTGGATCACCAGGTGAATCATTCAGTCTTACTGGATCGCCAGGTGAATTATTTAGTCTTACTGGATCACCAGGTGAATCATTCATTCCTACTGGATCACCAGGTGAATCATTCAGTCTTACTGGATCACCAGGTGAATCATTCAGTCTTACTGCATCACCAGGTGAATCATTCAGTCTTACTGGATCACCAGGTGAATCATTCTGTCTTACTGGATCGCCAGGTGAATCATTCAGTCTTACTGGATCGCCAGGTGAATCATTAATTCTTACTGGATCACCAGGTGAATCATTCAGTCTTACTGGATCACCAGGTGAATCATTCAGTCTTACTGCATCACCAGGTGAATTTTGCAGTCTTACTGGATCACCAGGTGAATCATTCAGTCTTACTGGATCACCAGGTGAATCATTCAGTCTTACTGCATCACCAGGTGAATTTTGCAGTCTTACTGGATCACCAGGTGAATCATTCAGTCTTACTGGATCACCAGGTGAATCATTCAGTCTTACTGCATCACCATGTGGATCATTCAGTCTTACTGGATCACCAGGTGAATCATTCTTACTGGATCACCAGGTGAATCATTCAGTCTTACTGCATCACCAGGTGAATTATTCAGTCTTACTGGATCACCAGGTGAATCATTCAGTCTTTCTGAATCACCAGGTGAATTATTCAGTCTTACTGGATCACCAGGTGAATCATTCAGTCTTTCTGAATCACCAGGTGAATCATTCAGTCTTGCTGCATCACCATGTGGATCATTCAGTCATACCAGATCACCAGGTGAATCATTATTACTGGATCACCAGGTCAATCATTCAGTCTTACTGGATCACCAGGTCAATCATTATTACTGGATCACCAGGTGAATCATTCAGTCTTACTGGATCACCAGGTGAATCATTCTTACTGGATCACCAGGTGAATCATTCTGTGTTACTGGATCACCAGGTGAATCATTCTTACTGGATCACCAGGTGAATAATTCTGTCTTACTGGATCACCAGGTGAATCATTCAGTCTTACTGGATCACCAGGTGAATCATTCTTACTGGATCACCAGGTGAATCATTCAGTCTTACTGGATCACCAGGTGAATCATTCTTACTGGATCACCAGGTGAATCATTCTTACTGGATCACCAGGTGAATCATTCTGTCTTACTGGATCACCAGGTGAATCATTCTTACTGGATCACCAGGTGAATAATTATGTCTTGCTGGATCACCAGGTGAATCATTCAGTCTTACTGGATCACCAGGTGAATCATTCTTACTGGATCACCAGGTGAATCATTCAGTCTTACTGGATCACCAGGTGAATCATTCATACTGGATCACCAGGTGAATCATTTAGTCTTACTGGATCACCAGGTGGATCATTATTTCTGGATCACCAGGTGAATCATTCTGTCTTACTGGATCACCAGGCGAATCATTCTTACTGGATCACCAGGTGAATCATTCTTACTGGATCACCAGGTGAATCATTCAGTCTTACTGGATCACCAGGTGAATCATTCTTACTGGATCACCAGGTGAATCATTCTGTCTTACTGGATCACAAGGTGAATCATTCTTACTGGATCACCAGGTGAATCATTCTGTCTTACTGGATCACCAGGTGAATCATTCTTACTGGATCACCAGGTGAATCATTCAGTCTTA